>NW_008237885.1:5956368-6060240 GCF_000691975.1 Corvus brachyrhynchos | reverse complement strand
AGGCAGGCTTGGGAATCCCGGGGTTTCTCCAGTAGAAGGAAGGAAGGCAGCCGAAAAAGCAGAAGTCTGCAGTGCTGACGAATTCCTTCCAGCCTCTCTCCCCATCCAAACACGGGGAACTCCCAGCCCACAAGCCGAGGTGAAAGAGAGTAGCCAGATGGGCCCCTCTGTCTATGACCAGGTCCTTTGTTTTTCTTAAGCACCCAGTAATTTGCCCCCCTGGCAACATGTATGGGGAAAATTCTTTAAGAGCAAACAAAAACAGGAGAACTCCTAAAACCCCAACAATTGATTCTGATGACCTGGATCGGTTCCTTTTGTTTTGGGCACAATATTTCAAGAATTTTTGCAAAAGCACAAAAATAAAAGAAACTTCTTTAAGATTAAGATTTTAATACAACACAGAAAATGTGTTTAAACCTGGATAATCCAAAGCCAGAGGAACTGACATTCAGAATAATGAAGTATATGTGAACGCTGTTCAAATTATTTTTTTCACTCAGCTAAAGACTGAAGTATTGTAGAATATATCCCTTCCCCCATCTCTGTCTAGCTCTTAATCTAAACTTCCACTAACTTTAATTTTCCTAAACTTTTTCCTAGCTCCCAGAAGCTTTTCTTTTGCTAGCTGTCAATAAGTTTTTCTGAGTAGATATGTCACCCAGTGTAACCATGTTCTTTTATAAATAATTTTCTGTTTTAGCTTTACATATTTATATTTTCTTCTGTTGGTATTTTCATGTATTTGCTGTCACTGCAGAGATGTTTTCTTACTATTTCTTATTTCTCTTCAGTGAAGCGCACATTGTGAGGGATTTTTCCCCTCTGTATTTTCTTCTTTACTGACTTTGCTTCTGACACTGTTATGAGCTGTAAAATGCTGCAGTTGTCACTTCCTTTTCCATGACTGAGCAGACAAAAGATAGGTTTTTGCAGCTCATGCACTTGACATGGAAAGTAACAGGGACAGGTGGGGTTTTTTTTCAGATTGAAAGTGTTTGTTTCAGTGAGTGTTATCCTTCAGATGCAGTATTTTCTACTCCATCTGCAGAAGCCGCCACCCTGTTCCATCCTTCTAGTAAACAAAGATATTAAAAGGATGGAACATCCGCTCACGGCATAAGCAAACTGAGAGTAATTCTTATAACATTCAAATAAAACTTTTGGCAGAATTTGGGAAAAGTTAAAATTACTTTAGAATGTAATTACTGCTGCAAAATTTGAGTAAGCAGACCTAAAAAATTGATTAGACTGAATGAACTCTTTTGGAAACACTTTAATGACAAGTATCTATGCTTAACGTGAAAAAAAGTTTGCACTACAGTACTCTAAATAATTAATTAGGAAAAAATCAAGTTACAACTCTTTTTCTGTATTATATTTGTTAGTTGAAGGTTTTCAAGAAACCAGGTGAATATGCCAGGACATCTCACAGAAAATTAGACTTCATATTTAGGCAAATGAATCATTGCAATAATGTGGAGACTCAGTGGCATCATTAATCTGAAAAGCCAACTCAGTTCATTTTGAAGTAGCCCCATACTCAACCCAATTCAGCTGCCTGTAATTCAAGGCTTAGTTTAATTCAAAGCAGTTGTGTGACCTTGGATCAATTTTACTGAGAAAATTTACTGGTCGCTAAGGTGTGAAATATTATGTGCTTTAAAAACATAAAAAATAAGATAAAAACACAGACAAAAGGGTAGGTGGTAAAATGGTGAGAGTTAGCAGCTCAAAAAAGATTCAAGGGTAAAAATATTGACGTCAAGATGCTTTCCAGCCCTCCCTCCCCAACAAAGGAGATCAATTAGAAGACACTAACTCAGCAATATTGAGGATCATCCCACTACACAATGCAACAAAAGCTAACTTTTCCCTATGCACATGCATGATGAAGATACTATTGATCACTCTAGTAGTCTCTTAATCTTAGAAATATGCTGTATATAGTAGCCAATAAATGATTGTTTTGTACTCCCAAATACTGTATAATCTATATATGTAGTATCTTGGCACAGGCCAAAAGTTGTCAAAAAAAGAGACTGAACGTGAAAGAGAAAGAATGTTAAAGTAAGAAACTGAGAAAAGTTGGGAAGTGATTTCCCACATTACCTTAAAATGATGTCTGGAAAATAAGTAAGTAAAAATCAGATATTTTTCTGCTTCTTCTGCGGGAATAATAAAGGTGGATATTATTTTGCAACTCTTTGAATTATGCCCTCCATAGGAACCTTTGTCTCCATCTGCCATGTTCTGAGTAGGAAGAACAACCAAGGAATGCCTACAAAGTGAAATATATGAGAAGGTAATTAACACTTTCCAGAGAGTTTAGCCCTGGAGGTGATAGCACATTTCACTGTGTGTGGATACAAAAATGCTGTTAGCAAGAAATTTTCCTGCTTCTTTCTAAGCCTGTGAGATACTTTTCTCTCTCACAAAGATATTAGCAGAGTTCTATAAACTATGAACACCTGCAACCTTGCAAAGCCATGTTTATGGTACAGTAGAAAAATATTTTGACAACGCATGTTTTAGGATTCTAGTCAATCACCCCAGGGGTGGCTGATCCTTTGTCCAATTAGACAAATTGCTGCACAATTCCTGTTTGCTGGATCTCTCCTCTCCTCCCTACAGCTGTGGGATACCACAATAACTGTGAGAGCTGAACAGTGGCTATGTAGGTAGCTAAGTTTTCCTGTCCAAACAGCACTACTATCAATAGTTCAGTAATCAGGAATTCCTCTATTCAACCAGAACCCGAACAGTTTAGGTATAATACAAAACTGGCACAGCATACAAAATTAACTGCTGTAGCAAAAGTGGTATCAGTGTACCTGTTAGATAAAACTGTAGCCATAGCAATCTGTTTAGCTTTGAAGAGGGCGCGTCATGCTTTGGCTGTTTTCACTCAGACTGAGTTGCAAATTTTTGTTTTGCAACAACTGAAAGCCTAATACTATCAAATGGTACTATTACAAACACAGGGGAAAAAATGGAAGATGAAAGTAAAAATTCCTTCATGTAATGAAGCAGAGATGCAAAGTAAACTTACCTAAGAAGAGCCTTGAACACAACCACATTCACCTCTTATTTCCTTATAGCTTCCTAAGTGTCTGTTTGCAAATTAAATTACAAATGAAAAAGAAATAAAGCTCAAGGTTGCACTGAACAGTTGTACAAAAATAATGCATGTCTTACAAAGCAAAGATGATGGTAACAACCAGACTAAATCAGCAAACCCAAGACGTGGATGGAAGGTCTGTGGGGGGATGGGTATTCAAAGGAAGGTTACCAGGAAAATCCATTTTCCATGGCACGGAAATTACTCCCCTCTCTGTGTTTATGCTTTCAAAGTACAGAAGGGCAGAAAATGATCCCTCCTCATGAGATCACCTGACACAGCTAGTTCTGGGATGTCCTGTTGCATCATTTTTTGCAAAAGCTTTGAGGTGACTAGAACACATCTGGGAGATGACCTAACAGTGAAACATTATGGATAAATACATACAGGTCCATACAGTTCTGGAGCTCATTTTGTGTCTTTCACTTAGTGCTCAGAATATTTGTATGGACTTCATCAGCAATCTGAAGTTGGGAGTTTACTCTTTTGGGAGAGTCTGAGATCCCTCAAAGGGAGTTTTAGTTGCATTGTATTTTGGTATCTAAGACTCCTTGCATTGTGGATGAAGACCTTCATAAGAAGGCAGCTGGAGGGTGAATCATTATTCTTGAAGGACAATTACCAGAAAGTAATTCTTCTGTCTTTCTCCTACAAAAAGTGTGGCAGGGACAAAACAGAATAATAAATTCTATTTTTCCTGATTTCTTTTTATCGTTTGACTTAATTTGATTCTAAAATATAACTGTTGTACTTTATTTATGGCTCAACACATGATTTAGATTCTACCTACTTCCTTCCCTCTTGAACTAGCTACCTAATACAGACGGTGTTCAATTTACTGAATACTGGAACTCTATTTCCTTTTCTATGTTTATCTTACTTTAAAATAACAATTTTTGCCTCATTTGTAAGGAACTTACCCTTTATTTTCAGTATCTTTTGAGGCAATGATCATTTAATGTGAATCACTTACAGCTCTTTTAAACATGACCTGAACATCTGATAATAACCTTTTCTGGATGTATCTGTTCTTTAAGTTACAGACAAATCTCACTGAAAAAATATCTAATCAAAGTGTCTCTGAAATCACAGTATTTCCTTACCAGCCTCATCATTATTGTGTAAGTGCTGATTCTTTCTTTTCCTTGCTGCAAAGTCTAGGAGACTTACAAAATGTAGGTCTTCCCACTTTTACTAAAGTCTTTGAAGCTTAAACTGTTTTACAAAACAGCTTTCTATTATTTTAATGCCTTATCAGTATCATATTCTATCATGTCACGAAATAATTTTCCCTTTTGCACATTATACAGATAGGAAGAGAAAGACTTTTGTTTCGCTTTGTTTTGTTTTATTCTTTTTCATTTGGGTATTATTAGATAACTCCAATATATCTAGTTTATGATAGCAAAAATTAATTGAAATCTTCTAAATTCTATTAAAAAGCAGTGTTGTTTAATTCTACTGATAATTGTTTTTGTAGAGTTTCTTCCCTTCTTTCATTTATCCAAGTACTAAATTTCATTTATGATTTTCTGAGTGAGGACTGGTACTTCTGAGTGGAGACAAAAAAAAATTTAGGACATTTAACCATTCAACAGTATTATTTGTTAAAAATTTCAGCATTCAGGAAAAGAAAGAGAACACTTTAAAATATTTGCTTTAATTACTTTTTTGTACTTCAGTTATTTTCATCATTTGGAGCTGTAAAAGACAGGTGATTTTTTTCCCAAAATTTTATTAACAGTTGAAGTGATTGGATCAAATGGAACTATTTTGTCAAGCAGCGTGTATTGAACTTTCTATGAGAACTGTTGGTTTTTCCAGGAGACTGCAAAATATTAGATATAACATAGGATTACGAGATATCCCCAGGAATTTACAGTTATGTTGAGACTAAGACATTGGCAAGAGGATCATGGAGCTGTGTGACAGGCTCAGAGGCAGTAGAGAGAAAAATTTCAGTCTAAGAAGATTGTACAAAGGTTGCTAAATTGTCTGGTTGGAAGGAAGGACAGGGTAAAGGGCTGCTAACTTTCCATTAACTTGAGTTCTTTCATAGTAAGCTTTGAAACTGAAAAGAAAATTATCCTTATTGCCTGATTAAAGTTATGGTGGGCTTTTTGGTTTTTGGGGTTTTTGTTTGTTTGTTCATTTGTTTGATTTTGTTTTAACACCAGCTGGAAATTAAACTCATTGACCGAGAAGAACTGTAGAGTAACCAGCCCAGTTATACAAACTTTACCAGTTCACCTGGGGGTTAAGTATGACTTTGGGGGTTGCTGACAACCAGGGACCTCCAAAGACACCCCCAGGATGGCAGAATGCATGCACAAAGGAGACAGAACATGTGTTAATGATTTCAGGGAAATTATTATCATATGCATATTTATTATGGAAAAATGTTTATTATGGAAAAAAATTATAGCAAATCAATCAATATGTATATAAAATATAGTATATAAAGAGAATTTTTTTCTGTACTCAGCAAGCATGATATTTTGGAGGCTATATCCCCTTGTGCATCCAGCCAAATAAAGAATGCCTGCTTCTTAATGGTGCATTGGTGTTAAGGAGGTTTTTTTTACTAGTTTTTTGGTAGTAATGCAGTGCCAGTTTTCCAGCATATCCTCTCAGCCTACATGACTATGTCAGTTTGATACTTTCTAAGTTCAAAGACATGACTTCATCATTAAAAGATTTTTAAGTATTTATCTTCTGTAGCATTTTCTAATGTTCTGCTGAGTCTCAGTGCTTTTAAAGTACTTAATAACCCATGCCATGGAGTTCTACAGCTTTAAAGTTCTCATAAAGAGTTGTTTCCTTTTGTTTTGAAACTGGCATCTTTATTTGATGTTTCACATTTTTTAATCTGGGAAAACAACACTGCTATATGACCTTACAGACTTTTGTCATATTTATATTCATCACTTTTCTGCCTTAAGGTAAAGAATCCCAAACTACTTCAGGGGATTGGAACTAGGTGATCTTTAAGATCCCTTCCAACTCAAGTCATTCTATGATTCCATGATTCCATGAACTACTATTACATAGTCTTATTAAGTCTGTTACGTATTTTCTTTTTGAAGTCCTATGATAAAAGTCCTATAAAAACATGCCAACCAAACTCCAAACTGGGTTCCACTGCTCAGCTGCTACAGGACAATGGTATAGGTACTACTGATACACAGGTAGCCCTTTTAGTACTGGCATACTGCCAGCTGCTCCTCTCTACCAGGCAATAATCAGTCTTTCAGCTCTGCTACACACCCATTGTTTTTTCTTATCTACTTATGGTTTCTGCAGTAGCTGTGGTCTTCAAAAGAATGGGACTGCAGTCTGTGTCCCAAAGCCTGGTTCCTGCTGCTTTTGCAGTAGATGGGACAGTCTGAAATCACAGCTGACTTATTTGTAGTATCAGCCTAAGGCCAAGGAAACACCTATAGCACCAGCTTGCTCTCCACTGTGATCCTTCAGGCAGCTGTAAAACCCTCCTCAACTATGGGGAGATTAAGTCCCTCCAGTAACATCTATCTTCTCTGTGTCACACATACCTCAAAATCCAGTTTATAGTTTATGAGCCCCTTGACTTGTTCGTCTGGTTGATGCAGTATTTTTTTGGGATCCTATTTGGGTCTTTCCATTATTGTCACAATACACATATTTTCTGAAGTTGGCATTTTGTTCTGGTTTTCCATTTTTTAAGTATTACTTGTGTGTTGCCATGCAAACAAAAGTCTGCCCCAGTTATACTGCATGATCATTCTGTTGGGCTGGATGCAGGGGCCTCCCAATCTGGCTTAAAGGACAAGACTATTCCTAACACATGACAGGATTTACACCAGGGTTTCCTTTTGGGCTTCCTACAAGGGTGCTATAACTCTTGGGAATGTACCCACTTACCCACACACCTCCCAGACTTCTGGTGCCCCTCCTCCTGAAACAGCTGCTCCCCACTGCAGATATTTCAGGGTTTTCTCTGCAGCCTGGTAAAGTGGAGGAGCCTGAGTCTGCCTTTCACTTCTGTTTAATTAGTGTCTATTCAAAATTAAACTTTAATTACTTATTCAGTTAGATCCTGTTACATAATGTTTCATCTACTTTATACCTACGTTTTTATGGCTATTTGTACTCAATTTCTAAAGCTTTATAGATGTGTATTTATACATGTAAGATATTCACCTATATGCCCATTTAGATGCATATATACTAAAAATAGATGTTCTATGTATAAAACCCAATGTTTTTAAATATTTGTAAATTTTCATTGTATATAAATGCCTATTTTTTTTATATCTGAGCACTTCCTTGTCAAAAGAAAGCAGGCAACTAAAGGCAGGGCTGCCTCGGAGCATCTGGGTACGGCAGCATCGAGAACTGAAAGTCAGTCGCTCTACAGCTGTATTTATTAGCAGATACAAAAAGACAGCATCTGGGTACGGCAGCATCGAGAACTGAAAGGCAGTCGCTCTACAGCTATATTTATTAGCAGATACAAAAAGATATTGGTATTTCTGCATGTATACTGAAGTATAAATATGACCAAACCATGTTATTGAGACTACATACAGAAAGGAAAGAGTCTTTTTTTAAGTAGATCTGGTTTTGAACAGCATAATTCATTTTACTAGTATGTGAAGATTTAATTTCTAATCCACTGCTAAAGCAAACCACCCATTTAAATATGTGAAATATTTGGGTCTCAGCAATGTCCATAGGAACTGATTTAGCCATGGTCCTAGTCTTTTGCATTGAAATAAAACCTTGAATAAGTAATAATTTAAGAAGAATTGAAATATTGGACCATTTTTTGCATTAAAAAATCCCCAAGAGTATGACTTTTACACTATGTTCTGACAGTATTTTTCCAGAGAAGACTAGAAAGACAGCCCAACTACCAGAATTGCATGTCTCAGACTGCAGTACTCAGTATGAAAATCATTTGCATCAGTAATCATTACCATTCTGAAAGCATTTCCTTCTAAGCATGAACATAAATCTGTTTTGCCATGCTTTAAATCTCTTAGGCAGCAATTGCTGCATTTTCAAGCATGAAATATTCCTCACTTTGGAATATGTTTTGTTTGACTTCTATTCTGTATTTTAGTGTTTTTAATAGTAGATAGCACCCTTCAGAGTTACTTATAATAAAGGGGTTATTTCTTGGTTATTTGGTCATGATGATTTTCTTCTAGCTTCGTGCATCATATAATGGCCACATGTTTTTTTTACAAAGCTGTTAACACACATTCTTTAGAGGATAGTAAAACCTCCTACAGATCTGTTTAATAAAAATTGACCTGGTGACAGTTGGGTTCTGGAAAAGAACCACTACTTTTACCACTGTACGTTTAAGAAAAGCTCTCCCCTTCCTCCTCACTTTCTTGGAAGCTAACAATAGCATTCTAATTAGTAAAAACCAGTATTGGAATTAGTATTATATTACATATACAAATATGTTTTATGCAAAGATAAGGAACTAAATGCTTCAGAGGATGTTGCCTATTCAACCAGTTCATCTGCTTGAAAATTAGTATTTGTGAAACAAATAAAGCACCCTAAAGGGCTTCTTTTTTTTTAGGGCAGAAGAAAAATACAGTGACATTTCTGAAGCAGGATGAACCCTTAATGTGCACAGTACATTGTAAAATGTGCTTCCTTTCTCAATGGAATTCTTTCTGTTTCCAGGAGATAAAGTAGAAGATAAGCTTCAGTATCTGTGCTTTAAACACTTAACTTATCCTTTATGTAACATCTAGAGGATCCAAACATTCTAAGTACACTAAGAACACTGGCTACAGCCAAAGGAAAGAAGCATAGGTCTCCACATGATTTTTCAAACCAGCTAAATGAGATAAATCCTTTTTCTTTTTGAGTGCACAGGGAACTGGCATAGAATAAACCAATGACCTCAGGTGATAAATGTGAGCAGCTTGGAAATGGCCAGTAGCTACCCAAGAGATAACATTAAATAAATAGCTTTATCAACAGGTGGCTGATTCAGAGGCATGTGGTGAATCCCTTCTTTGCACTTAATGACTCAGAATGCCTGATTTTCCTGTGATGACGGTTATAAAGCAAAAGGAATTTCCTCTTCCATAAACTTCTGTTTATTGCATTAATCCCAGATGAGGAAAGTGTAGTTTAGATCCTCCTTATCCTGAGAGAACTTTGTTGTGCCAAGAAAAGAAAGCTCACAGAACCACAGAATGGTTTGGGTGGGAAGGTGATGTTGAAGATTCCCTGCCTCAGGCAGGAACATCATCAACTAGACCAAGTTGCTCAGAGGTCCATCCAGCCTGGCATTGAAAACCTCCATGGAGGGGGCATCTACAACTTCCCTGGACAAGCTGTTCCAGTGCCTCACTCACTGGAAATTAAGTAACATGACATATAAGAGTTTACAGGAAGTTCTCTTTCATTCTTCCCACTAACTCTGGTTTATTGTGCAGCAACAAGAATGCAAAGCTAATGGGGCCAAAAATGCATGGAATTGAATGAGCGAGAGAGAATGTGAGTATGGAGCTCCTAATATAGAAGACATCTATGGGAGGATTTCTTCCTAAAAGCTCTGTCTTTACAGGTAAATTAAACAGTATTTGGGAACATTCCCAAGCATCAGAACACAATATTTTATTCTAGCAAAGAAATTCTAGCTAGAAAATTTCCCAGGGTGATTGTGGTATGTGCCAATAAGCAGTCTCACACAGGAGTCTGGACACTCCTTAGGCAGTAGAATTTTCTAGGAACAATTCCAAGAGGAATTCTGCATAAAGACACCCAGCTCTGAAGACTTACTTGCTGTAATTGATTCTCACTGCTTGTTGCCACCTAGCCCCAGTGCCCAGATGCATTCATGAGCATATGTAGTTTACTAGTTTATAACAACAGCAAAAAAGTTCTTTTTAAAGTATTTTCCCAGTAGTCGCAATGTCCTTTATCCTAATGATATAAAGTAATAATAAAAAAGAAGAACAGAGAATCCTTCCCAGCCTTCTGTAGTTATTTCATTGCCACTGGGGCATATAATTAAGTTTTTCTGTTTATTCTCTTCCTCTGGACCCAGGAGTGTTGAATTGAATGGAGAGAGAAATACAAGCAGCTAAAATAAGCTGGCCATCTATTTTATCTGATCTATTTTTTAGAGATGAAAAAAGAAATCTAAGTCTGGGGTTTTAAGAGTGCTTGATGCCATTAATCAGTTGTCTTCTAAAATAATTTACAGCTTCTCTTTTATGACATTCAAGGTTTCACTTAGAATGCCAGACTTTTGGAACATTTCCTATGCCAACCTACATTTTTGTTAGAAAAGTTTGCCCGTGCTCCTCCTATCTGTATATAAGAAGGTCTCATTCAGTTCTTAACTATGTGAATCTTGCATCGGTATAAATCAAATTAACCACAGGAGAGTTACACTACAAATTTCGTCTATGACATATAGCAGAGATACCCAATAGATTAAAGGGCTTTAAATCCAAATTATTCACAATTAAATTAATGGAATCATAGAATACTTTGAGTAGGAAGAGACTTTAAACAACATCTAGATCCAACCTGACCCTGAATACTTCCAGGGATGGGACATCTACAAGTTATCTGGGGAACCTCTGCCAGTTTCACCATCCTCACAGTAAAGAATTTCCTTGTAGTATCTAACCTCTTTCGGTTGGAAGCCATTACCCCTTGTCCTATCAATATGCGCCCTTGTAAAATTTCCCTTTCCAGCTTTTTTGTAGTCCCCCTTTAGGTATTTTAAGGCATTAGGCATCTGCAAAGATTCATAATGTATATTTTATGTAGTACTTCATCTTATATTTTAATCATTTTGTTGAGTCTTTTTTTTGCATGCCGTTCTAGCCACATTACATGCTTATACTTACTTTTGCTTCATCAATCGCCTATTAGGGTGATGCCAGAGACTTCACACTCAGTCTCTTGTAATCTCTAACTTCTGCTCTGTTACTGATTTTTTTCTCCTTCTCAAATAAACTCAAAATTTTAAATTCTGTGAAAATCGCAATAAGTAATCATGTTCAAAATACCGCTGTGAAAAGCAACCTAACAATATGCAGGTCTTTACCTTTTTCTACTTAAACTTTTAGGAAGCCGTATCTCTTTCCATCAATAGTAATAAAGCTTGACCTCTGGAAATACATTATTCTTTACCTATGTAAAAAATACATTGCAGTTATAAGAATTTTTAAGCTATAAAGGAAGTCTAAAAAAACCAAATAACATACAGCCAAATAAAAAACCAATACATAACTTTATTTTTTTTTTCCTTAATTTTCCCCAAATGATGTGGTGGATAGGATAAAAAGTTCCAATTTCTATCACATAAAGAAAACTCACCCATTCTCTATTTTTTTCATGTGAATTGAAGTTTCTAATTTGATGGAGAGAATATATATAACTTAAACTCTTCTCAAGGAAAAATGCTACTATTACTTTTCTGGGATTGTTGTCAAAGGAAGAATGTCTTTTAATGATCTATTTAATTACCTGATATTATCCTAATTGCATGAATGTCTCCTGTATGATTTAAATTCAAGTGTTGTTATTTTTTTTTATGCTTGCCTTGTATTTTCATTTAAAAAAATATTTTTTTCACAGAGTGATTAGTTAATTAGTTTCACTGGGTAACCTAACATTTGATCAATCTTAAATTGTCAATAAAGTTGCAAAAATTTTTTACAAGTATTGGAATCTTGGGTTGAAACAATGATCTTTGTAGTCCTGTACTTTATCAGTGCCTGTGCTCAATGTTTGCTCCTTCTCCAAAGTCACAAAAGCTCGTAATCTACTTTACTGTGTAATAAAACACCATGAGAGAGATTGCTTGTGGATGTCAGCTGGTGATCAGCTCATGCCCTAAAGCATGAAGATTGATGATCCTTGTAATTTTTTTTCCTGAGTTAGTGTAAGCACAGATGTTATTTGCTATTATTTGTTACCACAGTTATTTATGAGACATGCTTCCAGCCGCAAGTCTACAATACTTGAATAAGAAACTTAAGTACTTCATCCTACCCCATCTACTTGGAGTTGTTATGAAATCTCACCCACTTCTTGATTTTTAAGTGGTAAGTCAATCTATAAAGGTCACACTGTTGCAATAAAATTTTTCCCTGTGTGTTTTATTTAGGCATTTGAGATCTTTCTGACCAAATACCTCTCAAGGATTTTCAACTCTGTATTGTAGAACGTGCCAAACATTTTCTGATAGGTTTCTTCTTAGTTCACCACTATGTCAGTTTCTTAGGATTTGCAGTGTGATACTTATGTCACAGTGTCATCTGAAGAAAGAAGAGTGATAACTCACCCATGTTGCATTTGAGTGGGGATTAACCAAATTTTGACACCTTTCCATTTTGAATTGATACGGAAAATACGAAATACACCTAAACATTAAATGAGAGAAAGATTTGGTAGCTTTCTTATGGATAAACAATTCTAGCCATTTCAATTGTTTAATGAAAAGTCCTTATCTCACGGAAGAAAAATTGTGATTCTAAAGCTCCAAATATCATGTAAAGAAATAAATTTAGAGAAAGAAATACAGAGTTGCACACTTAAGTGTATAATAGTCTAAACACTCTAAACAGTCTGAATACCTATAACTCCAGATATTTTACTTTCAATAAGGTACAGTTTCTGCCTTGAAACAATTGCTTATTATCTAAAAAGACTAGGAGATTAAAGAGTTAAAAGCAAAAATTGAATCTTAGGAGGTTTGAGATGACTTGCCCAAGGTCAGTCTTGGAGCAGATGAGCTAAAAATAGAAATCAAGTATCCTGAATCAAACTTCAGTGCCCTATTGTTCTAATCAAAAAGTACAGAGAATACCAAATATTTATAAAATAAATCAAAGACTTCCAAAACCATGTTAAAAACCACTGAAATTGATGATTCTTTTTAATTTAATGTTTTTATTTCATCCAGTGAGTATTTAAGTTAATGTTGAACCTTCGATATTACTACATGAAACACACATGGAAATATGCCAGCAACTGTCAGTCTTATGAGCATTTTTTCCCTTTCAGGTTTTGTTTAATCCCTTCAAGGTCAAAAATCCTTAAGAGACTTCGAATTCTAGAGCACTGTATTTTATCACTTCTAATATTCCTTCTGCCCTTTTTTAGATAATCACCAAAAACATAAAGAATTTAGGTTGTTCACTGAAATATATTGGCTCAAATAGAGAGCACTGAAATCTCTTGTATCTCTATCAATATTGTATTACCAGTTACTGTGGTAGATTATTAATAATTGTAACCAATTTCTCACCACTTTATGTCATTAACTTCTATGAAACAAGTACAGCTAATTTGGGACATGTGATAAGAAAACCATCATAGAAAGCTATTAACCACTCTGCATAAAGTGGTCTAAGGAATAGAACCAATCTACAGAAATATGTGTGTATAA
Source organism: Corvus brachyrhynchos (assembly GCF_000691975.1). Classification (NCBI taxonomy): domain Eukaryota; kingdom Metazoa; phylum Chordata; class Aves; order Passeriformes; family Corvidae; genus Corvus; species Corvus brachyrhynchos. The sequence continues at coordinate 6,046,693 of NW_008237885.1, read as the reverse complement.
AACAATTCCATGCCTTCATGCCAAACTATAGCCATATTAATAAAAACTTGAGGGGAAAATCCTGTCCCTGCAAAAATGAAAGGCAAAACTCCCACGGGTCTTGACACCCACTGGGTGCTGAATATCTGGATCAATATGCATTTCCTTTTCAGATATATTTTCTATAAATTGGAATTCTGATATCATTTGTTATCAATAGGTAAGGAATATATCAATAGTACCTGATAATGATGTATTTCTATATTTATAGGTCTATAATTAAGAACAAAAAAGATTTCATTATCAAATATAATATTTTTAAAATAAAATCACTATTACTGTTGCGGTGGTTAAGTCCACTTAACACCCCCCAGGTTGCCCTAAAAGTGATCTCTCCTTACAACACTGTCCTAGAAAGTTCTCCCTTTGTCTAGATTCTGCTGGTCCCTGGCCCTCTTCCCCCTCCCATCCCTTTTCCCATTGGCCCCTGTTATGTCACTCAACCTTGCCTGTGCCCCCTAGCCCTCAGACTATTGGTTTTGGATGTTCTGCCCACCTTAGGGAGTTTTCGGGATAAAACCGGTGCAGGCTTTCAGTTCTGGGTTCCTCTTGCCTTTTCCCCCTTTGGGTGTGTTGCCATTAAACACCTCGGAGCTGCATGCAGAGAGCCCTTCTCGCCTCTCTGTCTCCAGCTCGTGCATGGACTGTGTGTGTGAGCGGCTGCTCGCGACCGCCTGCGAAGGTGAGATCGTGTGCACACGTGGGTGCTGGCAGAGCACCGCCTGAGCGTCTCCACGAGGGACCCAGGAGGAAAAAATGCGGCATCAATCCGCCGAAGCTCTCTTTCCATATATTACCTCCTTAAGGAGAAGACTGCTCTTTAATCAATTATTTTCAAAATTTTTGTAGTTGGATGATCTACTTTTCTCGTAGTACATAAAATAGTTTTGAAACTTTTGCAGATTCAGAACTCTCTTTGGTGACGATTATTTTTCCTCTGCTCTTTCAAATAACAGTAACACCAATAGAAATGAAAATACTGTGTCTTTTGTTTTTTTTCACAAAAAAATACAAGCTAATTAGTAGGAAAGAACCTGAGATCAAAAGGGAAAAAAAAGCTGTCATTCTGAATCCAGGTTTCTGTTATGCTCTACCCTGGAAAAAAAAAAAAGAAAAAAAAAAAGGAAAAAAAGAGAGGGATAAAATGGCCTAAATTGTAGACCCTACAGGATATGGGCTAGTGGAAAAAAGGATGATTATCCAAAATTATGAAACAACTTTCTTGTGAGGAAATTTTTAATAAATTTTTAGCTTGGAGAGAATATACTTGAGAAGGGTAGTTATGGATTTTTGTAAAACTGAATGGTATGAACAAAATTAGTTGAGAAAGTGTCTTGGGGTGACTTTATGATGTGTATCTCCTATCGCTGCTCTATGCCCAGAAATTAATTTTGTGCCTTTCTGTGTCTTTAAACTGAGCCTGAGAGGGGGAGAGGAAAAAACCGAGAGAACTTTTCAAAGCAGTTGTTAAAGGACACAGACACACACTCCTCTGCTTCTGCAGCAGCAAGAGCAAAGGAAGCACCCTGCTTGCTTTTCACCCAGTTTTCGGCTCCTCTTCTCTGGAGGGAGATGGAGAGTTGAACTTTGTTTTCCTGGAACTTCGGAGTTTTTTTCCCTTCCTCTCTTCTGGACTGTTTCAACATCAGAACACATCGGGAGAGTTCTCCATCAAGGCCCCAGAGGTGGGCCCACACCGACCCAGCTCCAAGGAGGAGGAGAGAGACCACATCTACAGAAGGACTCTGAAATTTACCCAGGTTTCTCTCCACAGTGAGAGGTTTTATTATTTAGCATAATTATCCTTTTCCTGTGTGTTTGTTAAATAAATAGTTTTTACGTCTTTCACTTTCCTCCAAGGAAAATTTCTTCTTTTTCCCAAGCCTGGTGGGGGAGGGATGGTTGTAACCTGCTTTCTATCAGAGGATATTTTTCCTTCAAATTTGTCCAAACCAGCACAGAATGGTTTGCAGTTTCTTGTAACACAGCATCAAATAAAAAAAGTAATAGGATAATTTTATGCATGAATTTGACCACATATGTAAGTCTCCTGCTAATACTTCATCCAACTGTGAATGCTATTATGGGAGGGAACCTGGAGAGTCTCTTTTAATCATAGCCTACTAGCATGTGTGCAAGAACCAGATAAAGAAGAATATGAGAGACCTGGCTTCTCTTCATTTGATTTCTGGTCCCTATCACAAAGTGAGCACCCGACAGCAATGCATAAGCAGCTGCATGAAAAGTTGAAAAGACTTCTTTATAGAAAAAGAATTGAACAGGAGATGACTCGTGACCCTAGAGCACAGTCCATTTCAGACAGTTCTGTCAGTGTAAAGTGCTGCTCCTTGCTCTGCTAACTTGATAGAGTTAATTGAGCCCAGAGAGAACAGATTCAAGGTTTTTGCTTGCTAACATTCCACTGTTAAAACTCAATAGATGACAAGAAAATTATTTAGGTAAGTGAGGTACTGATGAGAAAAAAATTAAGAACAATGACTCCCTCTGGTAGCTCAGCTATCAGAAATTTTATGCATGTGCCATTGGACAAAATTTGCGTTACTAGACTTTAATCCTTTAGTCTTTAAAAAAATACCAGAAAGATTATTTTAATTGGAAAAAAAAACAAAACCCATTCCCCTTTTCCCCCTGAACTACCACCAACAAAAGGACAAATTACAGCGCAACCCACCACCCCCTACACACTCCCCTGTGACAATTTTCTTTCCTTTCTACTTTCAGGGCCTAAACCTGTGCTGCCATTTTCCACAAAAGAAGACTGAGACAGATAAAGTTTAATCTGTTTATAGAAAGAATTGCCAAGTATATGTATGCATTATTAATCTCCAATTATTTTTAAACACAGCATATAAAAATGAGAATTTGTTAGCAGACATCACATAATCTAATTTCATGCTGGAAATTTCAAGATGCTTAGGAAGCAACAGAAAAAAAGTAATTTAAATGGTGCACTAAAATTTTATTTGTTTTCTAGATGAATACTATGAAAATATGTTGTCTTTAAAGTTTGAAAGTTTTACTTGCTAGAAAACTAATTTGCAGATCTCTTCATTTAAAGAAATTTTATATTACTAAAAATTTAACATTTGTGTATGCGATTTTTTTCTCCTACATCACCTACTTCACTGCACAGTATTATTTTTATGGACTGTGAACTCATCATGAGCTTAAAAATGCCTCATATGAATCTAATTAAAAGATATTCAAGATTCCATACCTTGGCTTCAGGTTGCCTTTATTACTGGTACAGTAATAGCAACACTATCATTTATGTTTATGAAACACCTTCTATTCTAAATCATCATTTCAGTTATCCAAAATTTCCTCACCCCTTCAGTCTGAGGATAAAATGTATCAGGAATAAGCCGCCCAAATATTTTTCTGGTTTTTATGTTAACTAAAATCCATTGAAGGACTGCAAGACAACTGAAAGAAAAGCAACTGCCCCATAGTCCATGTACATGTTCCTGGCAATCTCTAATTTGAAACTACCATAATTTATAGATGTAGTGAAATAATGGATAATAAGAATATGTTTTATGGGAGAGTGCTCTTTGGTGATCTAATGGAAACATCTTTTTTTCCTTAGCACAAGAAGATGAGAATATCTTTCTGGTGTTTGAGGAGGTTTTTTCTATTCCTCTGGTTGGTTATTTTTATGACAGCTGGTTTTATTAATTTAAATTAAGACTGTCAATGCAACAACTTTTCCATGTAGAATTCTTGGTAGTGTAGTAGAAAATACTGAAAGAGATGGAGTAGCGGGAGCAAGGGCTAATGTAGGCCTTTCTGAGATGAGATTCATAGTTCATTTCCAGAGCAGAGAGAATGTATTTAGGGCTGCCATTTTATAAAAAGTCAGGGGGAAAATATAATTGAAAAAAATTTAAAACCTCTAAAAATTTTGTGCAAGGATTTTGCCTTCTCAATAGATATTATTTATAGTTTGCTGAACATCAGAAACTTGCACTTCTCACAGTGCAGCCCCAGGCTATCACATTTCACTACAGCCTTACATATTTTGGGTCTTGCTTGGTTTCACAGGCAGCAGTTAAAACCCTGCCTGTTGTTCTGGTAGCTTTAGCTGACTGAAAATTCTCTGCCTTCTATCTTTTTTTTCATTTTGCTGAACATCTTTTGTAACATAGATGTCAGAATTATCACCCAGTGAAAAAGATGTGTGGCAGTGATGTGTCACAACTGTCAAGGCACAGAAATGTTGTGCAGAGCAGATACACTGTTATGTTGCACTATGTAGGTTACCTGTCTAGAGTATTAATTGTTCAGGAACCACATTCTGCTGTCATGGATTTACAGATATGCAAGTAACCATATAAATATATCCTAATTGGCTACCCGTGTTAAGTTGCTGAAACACAACATGCAGGTATTTCAGTGCAAATAAAATCTCAGCAGGGAAAATTCATTACCAGCCTTCCAGCCTTCACTTCCAGCCACTGAAAACAATTACTACTTTCCATCAACCTCGGTAGCATGGAACCATCTTAACACATTCATACATATTGCCCTCATCCACCGGCTGCACTTCCCTCAGGAATATCCACCGAGCATGCTCCTACAGGGAGTCCTCCAGAGGCTGCAGTGTGAATATCTGCTTTGGTGTGGTCCTCTCCACAGGCAGCATGAAAATACCAACCCCTCCATTGCTGTCTTCCAGGAGCTGCAGGGGAGTCCCTGCTGAGGTACCTGGACCACCTCCTTCCCCTCCTCCTTCACTGATGTTGGTGTCTGCAGGCTTGTTTGTCACAGTCTTTTTCCTCACTTTACCAGGCAGCATTTTGCTTTTTCTTGAATACTTTTCCAAGCAGGTGCCAGCATCCTGGCTGTGGGGCTCAGCCATGTCCTGCAGGGCATCTGTTGGAGCTGACTGGAACACGCTGAGCCCAGCACAGATGCTGCCCTTGCAGACCCACCCCCCACCAAAACCACCAACCCCTTGACACATACAGACAATACAATGTCTAGTGGTTTCTAAACATTTTTTTTTTGTCATATTACACAGTCTACCATTTTAAGTTACTTCATTATTCCAAACACCATCTTCAACTCTGCTGATTTTAATCTACTAACTTCTCATTTTTTGGTTGTTGAATATTTTGACTAATACTCAGTTACATATCAGGTAATATTTGATACACAATATTTTGACATTTGATGCAATAAACATGGAAGAAGTGTTGCCGCTAATCAGAACAAAATACTTTTTAAAAATAAACACCAGTTGAATTTTTGGCAATGTTTTTTTTTTTTTTTTTTGAAAAATAGTATTTTACTCTAAGATTATTTCTAAAATAAATTCCAAAGAAGAGTGCCCAGATTCTTGGCTTTAAAAATGGCAGAAAAATATAATTATGAGGTGATAGAAATTTTATTTATTATGTAAAATATGTTTACTGAGCTAGATGTGGAAAGTTTAAATTCTGCAGCATAAGTATTCATTAAGAACCCCACAACTGATCAGCCCTAGTAACAATGCAGAGATTCTTTATTTTTAACAAATCAGAATACTTATGTTTTATTCTGGTTTCATGATTATGTGTTTAATGCATAACCTATATAGTGCATATAACGACAATGCTTGTTTCTTCGTCTGTGACCCTGAATTAAAACATAAATGTTGAGTTAATACGTGCAAAACCACTTGCATGCTGCTAATATTTTCACTTTAAGAAGGAAAGAAAATAGATGCTACTAACATTCTCTAATTCTGGACTAGTCACCATTCAGATATGTGCTATCTGTTGGCTTCTCTAGGTCCTGTTGGGGTCTTTTTGACTTTGTGAACACAGTGAAATGGTAATTAAAACCTTGAAGGCAAACAGTGCTGTAAATACTGCACTGACACATAAGCACACTCATTTCCTGGTCCCACTGTCCCTCAGAGGACAAGGGTTGCACTAAGGTTTCAACCAAGTAAACAGGTGATGGAGCTATAAGTACTTTGCTTTGTTAAAAAGCATTTCATAGTTTCTTGACTCTTGGAACATGAAACACCATGTTATATATGAACTTTCAAGTGTTCTGCTTTTCTGGGTTTTCTAAGACTCAAGCTGCTTCAGTTTTCAACAACTTTGTTCTTTTTCTAATTCTTGCTTCTGTCTTTCCCTTTCACTGGGACCTTTTTGTTTCTCTATCTGTATCTTCCTTTTTTTGAGCAGTTCAGATATGGCTGCTCACCATGACGACCTAACACTCAGGCTATACCTATCCTATGAAATAAACTTAAATGCAGTCTTAACACCAGAATGGAAATAAATCTAATCTTCACTCCAAACTCACACTTATTCCTTCAGCAAATATCTTACTGGTGGCAAAACACAGGAGGTAGTCTGAACCCTCACTTCTCACAGCATTAGGGATGTCAGGTAGCTGTCTCGGCTCCAAATAACTGAAAGTAAAAGGTGAGATTTTAGCGAGTCTTTCCTTTAGATATCTAAGCTATTAGACAGTAGTATTGCTGAAAGGCTATAGCAGACATTTTGAATCCATAGACTATGTGCACAATATCCCACATCACATAAGAATGACTATGATACAGGGAAAGGAAGGGAGAAATATATGCTGTATTCCCAGGTTTTGCCACATAAGAGGAAGGAAAAATCTTTAACCTTCTTTATTTTATTTTACCATTTTTAGGAGGGGAAGTTCCTCATCTGTGAATTAAGTGTGCTTATATTTTTTTCAGAGGAGTAGTTTTAAATATTTTTTCTCCATCCCACAACTCTTGACAAAGCCAGTGTCTTTAGACAGTTCTTGTCACTGTATAACAGTATCTGTATTTAGAACAGATTAAGAGCTGAATGTTGTTTGTAGTGCCTTAAACAGGTCCTATGAAATTTTCAAATTACAGCTATCTCATTGTCAAGATTCATGGTGATAGGAGGGGGTGTCTAAGTTTTCTCATAATTTTAGTTCCTATGGGCAATGTCTAAGATCATGATGATACAGAATCGAGCATATCAAATGACAGCAAGCTTGGAAGTTGGAGAAATTGTGATTATGTGCCAGAGGCATGAACTCTAGCTCCACTGTAATTGTCACTGTGATCTACTGAAATGAAAATAAAATGCATTTAATGGTGTTTTTCTCAATTAGCAGTATCACTGCACAATGCTGAGAATATTTAACAACTTCAGCAGAATGACAGCAGACACAGTTTCATCATACATAAATGGAAGAGTGGTAATAGGCTCAGACACAAATGTATATAACACAGCTGGGGATTGCTCAATTTGTAACCTGAATTTCTCAGCATTTCCTTACACCACTAGAGTCAAATGAAGCCTTCCGCAGGGATAACATCCAGGCAACAATTCTAAATGGCATGCTGTCACATATGTCACGTTCTCCCATGACTTAAATCTGCCATAGGCTGAACAGCAGATATCACTCAGCAAAACACTAAATTATTTCTTCACTGCAATCCTATTTGTAATGATTATTTTATTGAGATCTTAAGAAAACTTTCTCCTTAATTTTACCCAAAATATCTATGAAATGTTTAGATTACTGATTTCTTTACTATCAGTGGCAGGATGAAAACTTTCCAGAAAGACTTATAATAAGTGTTCTGAAGAGTCTTCCTTATTGGAACATATTCTTACTGTATTCGTTTTCATCATGATGCTGAACATTACTTTCCTCACCACTAAGATATATATTGAATGATCATATCTCATTTTCAAAATGTTCAATATCAATATCATCACATCTGTTGTCAGATGTCATCATGTTGAATTAGATTTTTTTACTGAAATTTGCTACTGAAGTCTCATTTTTTAACTCTTACTGATTTGATTTTTTTCTTTATCCATCTGTATTTGATGTCATCAAGAATATGTGTAGAATATGTGTACGCTAATGGAATCTTGGTTTTCAGTACTTGTAAGAGAAGAAAACCATTCTAAAATTATCATACTTATCTTGATATTTAACAGGGACTGAGTATGAAAACAAAAAGAAATAAAGTGTATGTATAGTATATATATCACGGAAAATAAGCAGCATTGCGAATGCAAGCAAGTAATTTGTACATGAGGAGAGGAAATTTTGTCTTATTTCATATTGTTTCCTTTCAAAAGTATTTTGATAGTGAACCCTTTCCTCTGTCATTTATGATGACACTTCATGCACAGCCTGACTGAAGTAACTTTCATGTATAAGGTAACTTGGTCAGCAACTGCTTCTTTTTTAAGGTCTGCAATAACATGGACAGATATTAGCATAAGTTCATCCCAGTTCTTTAAAAATTTGCAGAGTTCCATAAGATATCCCATCATATAAGTGGAATGAAACAGGTTACACTGGTACATACAACAGGTATGTTGGAAGGGTGAAATCAGTTTAGAATCATGCTCCTGCAGCTGTCAGTTCTGAATAGCCAAAAATGGAAAAGGAAGATTTGACACAGGTGAATAATCAAGTGGATCTTCTTTATAACAATGTGCCTTAGGTGCCAACTTTCAATACATCTGCCACAGCCAGTACACTTAGCTTTTCAGAGAAGAAAAGAGAAAATTTTAAATGGGCTTAACAAAAGAAAATACTGGTAGACTAAGAGTTACAAATTTAAATAAGTAAAAAAAAAAAAAAAAAAAAAAAGGTAAAATTACCGGAAAAGACAGTTGCAACTCTCTTAAGAAACCAAAAACATCATGGTAATCATGTTATGTTGCTACAGGTTAATCACTGGTGAAGTTTTGTAAGGCTGAAAGATAATGATCAGCTGAAAACTTGACAATCTCAGCACATAAACAGTTTGTCTTACATAAGTCCATGATATCTGGAACAGATGTTTGCTAGCAAAGAAGCAGTGCTAAAATTTGATGGACTGTAATATACATACAGACAATATGTGTGTGTGCATCTCTATAGACATAAAATTTCATTCTGTATTATCTTTGAGGTATTTTTGGGGATAAATAGACAGCTCTGAAAAACTGCAAATTTTGTTCTCCTAAAGCCTGTTTTTTACTTGCATCTAGTAGATTTTCTTCTGCAATAAATTCTTCTCAAAACATAGGATTTTAAATATGATACTGTCTAACACTAGTTCATTTATTAAGATGCAAATTAGAAAGCACTACTAAAATATTTTTTAAACAGGTGTAAATAACACAAAATAATAGTGTAGGTTGTTTCTAAGAGCTGGCTTTGACTGTAAGTTTTCATATGAAATTAAATGGCATTTACCTTTATCTGCAAATAAATGCTCCAAAATTTAGGAAATTATCTCAGTGCACTATATATAAATAAAATCACATTTCAAGAGTGAATTATGATAATTTACCCTTCGTAAAATATAATAAATATCAACTAATATTCTGTAACATAATTTTAGTAAAAAAATTCTTGTTCACATTATTGTAAATTTCCAGTATACTAAAAGAGAAAATTGTCTTGCTCTTCTATAAGGAGAGTGAGTCAGAAGGAGCATAATACTGCATTACAGTGACTTAGATCTTCTTCTATACTGTAACAGGAGGCTAGCTACCAGCCTTTGCTTCTAGGAGAGTTTAGGAATTTTACATTACTATGTTATGTCTTACAAAACATAAAAGAATTAGTAAAACCAAAATATAGGAAGGAAAAATAACCTTATTTTTCCAGTTAAGATACTTAGTCATACAGAGTTAAAGCTGTCTTTTACCTTCTTTCTCTGTAGTCCTCTGACCTATATTCCTGGCCACAGTGTTTCAGCCTATAGGGATGCTTAAGGTTTCTGTCTTGGGCTTCACTGAAAAAGCCAACATTCTTGTGACTTTAATTTTTGTTTCTGATGCTGAAGAAAATCCAGATAATAACCATAGGAATATTTTGCTGCCCTGTCAATCAAACTTGTCCGAGGCTTGCTTTGGGGAGAAATAAATCAAATAAGCAGACGGATACTTTGAATAAAGTCTAAGGTCTCAACCAATCTGCTGGGATTTGAAATTAACTAAGTATATAAATGTTGTATTAAAACATGATATCAAGTTCTGATAAGTCTTGCTGGGGAGAAGATGCATGAAGGTGTAACACCCAATTTTCCGCTCTGTCATTCTGCCAGAGTGTACCATTCACTCTGCAGAAAGAGCCAACTAAGGGGAACAGCTTTCACTGAATGGTTATGTGTGGCACAAATCCTTTATATGAACCTAATTCCAATGACAATTGGACACTAAGGTGGTAGACATTTACACAGCAATTTTAGCTGTCCATGGGTGTTCTTTTCTGAAGTCTGTCACAGAGAATGTAACCTACACTGGAAATCAAAGAAGAAAGTATAGGGTAGAAGAAATTTTGCCAAATGTTTTGGTTGTGCAGACAGGAAATTATATAAATAACTGACAATCCTTTGGCTTTAATATCATTAATAATTATTTTGATTAGAATTAGATCAGAGACAATTAGTGAAATTCTTAGGGTTTTTTTTTCTTTCTATACCATGATAAATAAAAACTTGAATGTCCGTCTCCATCCTCAAACATTGAAATATTAAATTAGCAGCTTTGGAGACCAGTTATTTGGATTATAGTTCCATCAGGTTCAGGCTCCTAGTGTTATGAATATAGAATTTTCTATATAAAATAGAACATGTTGATTATGAGAGATCTAACATCAGTGGGAGATATTCACATTGCCTGACATACACACATAGATGGGACTCGCTTGGTGGGATGACCTTGGCTGGATGTCAGGTATGCACCAAGTTGTTCTATTACTACCACCCTCAGCAGGATAGGGAGAGAAGAAAGTAACGTGGAAAAAGTCTCTTCCCCACTTTCATCCTAATTCTTAGCTTTGATTGTTGAGCAGACACCATATGGTCCAGAATATCCCTTTGGTCAGTTTGAGTCAGCTGTGGTGGCTCTATCCCCTCTCAAGATCTTCTCCATTGCCAGTGTGAGACAATGGGGAATGTTGTAGACACAGTGATGATTCTGTGCCAGTGCTGCACAGCAGTAGCCAAAGCACTGGGGTGCTACCAAAGCCTTCCCAGCTACCAGTGCAAAGCACAGCACTACAAGGTCTGCTGTGGGGAAGTTTAACTCCATCTCAGCCAGACCAAATATAGTCAGCTTTAAAGTGACAGAGAGAATTCTGTTCCCATTCAAGAAACTGAAGTGTCTCAATACAGGTGTGGTTTTTTTACGTACCTAATCTGATTTAGGTATATCAATAGAGTGAGCATCCATTAGTGGAGTCTAAAGAGTAATTCTGATGATTCTAAAGTAGACGTACAATGTTTGATTAATTTGCCTAAAAAGGGGAATACTTGAGATATCCTAATTATTTTTACAAGTTTCCAGCTGCTCCAGAACGTCACTCCAGGTGTCTTGTAGGGCCTGTATCAATGAAGTGAGTATCTTTCAGATATCTTAGGGCAAAAACAATGGCTACACTGATGTATAGATAAACAAACCTAAACCACAGTGTCTGGTTGTGATGAATTAATTTTTTGTGCTGCACTGACTGTAAGTCTGTAAGTGCTGCCTAAAAATTGCCTCTAGTGTTATTTGAAGTTGCTTTAGACTATCTGAGAAAACAGATGAGAGATCCATGCCTCTATGAAAATGGAGCTGGAGGCCAGTGAAGATAGTCTAGGACTCAAATGGCACTTACCATATTTCATTAGATAAGTGAATTAAGTCCCAGAAGTCTACTGCCTATACTGGAACTTTGTACACATAATTCACATGCAGACACCACCCATGATCATTCAGGAATATGAAAACACATCACAGTTGCAATGTGACTGCTGTTTAATTAACGTATATCTAAATAATAGTTTCAGTGCTCATTTAACTGAAAATGTTCATGGATACTGCATTTTCTTGTCCACTGGAAATATTTTATGCAACTCTTCAGGGGCTGTAATTTCATTAATGAGGTTAGGATGTTAGAATATGTTGTCTAAGATATTCTTCTAGCGCTACCAGTGATTGATGAATCTGCATTGAGAAACAGAACATCGTGCTGGTGAACCTCACCACAGACAGGAATTCTGTGTAACACGCTGTGTGTTCAATGAAGGTGGGCTCATCCACTGCTGCAGCACCTGGGGTTCCTCACATCAGCAGGGGAAGAAGATTGCTATAAACTTTTTATACTTTCCGTCCTTTATGCAATACATCTTATGAAAAGCCTTGAATACTTCTTACTTTCTTACTGACATTTCAAAAGAACCAACACTTCCTGAGTAGAAAACACACACTGATATGTGAAAAACTAAATTAAATTGTCTAAATCTGGGATAGTGATCAGTTGTAATGATAAGATTCTGGACATACAATCATAGATTCATAGAACAGCTTCAGTTGGAAGGGACCTTTAAAGGTTGTCTAGACCATGAAGCACATTTAGAGTGCCATTACATGTTTAGCAGATTATTATTCTGCCAGTCATCTGTTTGGTTGTCTGGAAGAGAATGGGTTTCCTATACAGTCTTTATTAAGTCTACATAGATGCCCCAGATGCCCTAGAGCTCCTCAGTGGGATAAATACCTTCCAATGAGCAATAGAATTAAGGTTATAATGGTTTCATAACCCAAAACCCCTTCTATAGCTTGCAGAAAGATACTGGTATCTCTCCCAGAGATCAATTCATCTGCCCTTTCTTATGCAGTGAATTGTCCTTGGAGGTTATTACAAAGTGAGACCAGAGTGACTAATTAAGACTTGTACACCTTTTAGATACCTAAAGTAGGACAGATGAATCCCAAATATATATACCTAAATTAGAAGGCTAGTCTACATTGATTCTCATATAGGCAATGCAGAAAGATTGTTTCCTCCAAAGAGATATTTGGAGCTGGCATCTAATTTAAATGCTCTGTATATAGAATATTTTCTCATCCTTTGCTAATTACAGAGAAAACCTCAGGACTTTTACCCTCTCTGTTCTATTTTCTTTCATTTTAGGAGGCAAAAAGAAAATAAAAATGCCAGCAGGATGCAGACTTACCAAAAAATAACAAGAGATGTTGTGAATGTCTGGCTCGAATGTGGTATGAAGGAACTAAGGATGTGATCTGGATTTGAATTATAAACTATACCATTTTAATATCTTTCTGTAATTTTCAGGATGTGATCCCTAAGCCGATAGAGCATTTGCAACATGAATAATATTTTTGTCTCTGATTTTGACCACAATTTCCACCTCAAGATTTGTTAAAAATTTTGTTGAAGCTGATACACTGTTAAAGTGCAAAGTTATTGAGAAAACAGCATTTTCAGTCAAACAATATTATCAGAAAATAATCAAAAAAGAACAGCCAATAAGAGGAAATTTTAACCTATAATTTTGTAATTAACTCTCTTGTAGATAATTTAATATTTAAAATTGATGCAAGATTCTCTTAGATTTTAAAATAATGTAAGAAAAAAGTGAGATACGTATTATATCTCAAATAAGTTGGCCCTGATCATTGTAATTCTTGCACACCTTTTATGTTTATAGAATAAATGATTCTAATTCATGTACAAGGAATATCTTCTAAAAGAATTGTATGTTACAAAGGGAACTTATTAGACATACCACAACTGACCACAACTGATACAAAATTAGGGAAAACTTTTTCACCAAAAATGTTATCAAGCATTGGAACAGGTTGCCCAGGGAAGGTGTGGAGTCACCATTCCTGGAGGTAGTTATAAGATATGACACTTAGGGATGTGGTTTAGTAGTAGACTTGACACAGCTAGGTTAACGGTTAGACTTGTTCATCTTAGAGGTCTTTCCAACCTAAATAATTCTGTGATTCTATAAATTGAAAACAAAATCATAGAAGCGTTACTGCCTAATTCAGATTATAATTTTGAAGGTTACACTAAATTCCAGTGCTTCTGGCTTGGGAAAAAACCCAAATGTCTCAATGTATATTTTTCTTGTATGAAACATATGCCTGAATTATTATTTAATTCTCTTTTTCCATGAACATTCTAAATAATTTTAGTATTGATTATTTATTCACTGGTATTCACTGGTATTCTCAAATTCAAGTCTACTTATTCGATGTTAAAAGAATTTTACAATGTTGAGCTTATTGCAATGAAATACAAAATAGTAAAAGTGTTACTTGATATTTACTGAGTCTAATGTAATTTGAAATACGAAACAAAAACTTTGGTATCACACTAGGATCTGTTTCTCTTTCTGTCAGAATAGCTATAACATGGCAGTGAAACTTCAGCTTCTAAACCAAGTGTCTGCTAAAGCAAGATATTTAATTTGTATTCATGACACTAGAGGAGAGGAAATTAATTTGGCTGAATACAATCAATACATACATAATGGCAAACAACAGTCAGAATAAATCTTACTATTTTTATACCTCCAGGGTGTAATCCAGACAGCTGTAATTAAGCACAGATCTCCTCTCCTAAGGGTTTTGAAAACAGGTAGAATGTATTAGAAACCTCCATTCATTTGCGGTTCAATCTGCTTTGTCTCAGGCACATATAGATCTCTGCTGTTAAATATAAGAGGACTAGCAAAAGCAATCTTTGTATTAGAGGACTAGCAAAAGCAATCTTTGTATTCTTGATTATTTTCATAATTTAATTGCTATTATTTTTCCATGACTCTGTTTTACTTAATTTTGTCCAAAAGAATCTGCAATAGAGGGAGCAGCCACTAAGCAGTACAGACTCCAGTCTGGTGTGCCTTTAGACCTCTGAGCTGGGGATTTGTTCCTAACACTGTTTATTTATGAGCACAGATATTGTGAATTTATATATAAATTGCTTTTCAAAACACTCACACAGACCACAGCATATACATCAAAACACTTTGTAACAGCTCCCAGGGTCAGGGAGCAAAAAGAGAGGGCTGCTCTCTGAGAGTAGATGAGCCAAGGGTGTCCCAAGGTGTGAAGAACAGTACCCTCACCAAGTAATGCAGTCCCGCAGACCCTGAGACCCTGAGCATGAGTCACTGAGCAAGTCTGGCCACACCAAACTCAATCACCCAAAAGGCCAGATGGCCAGGAAAGTCCAGAACAATGAGACAGATCTGAGGATGAAGGCAAGAAATCAGGCCAGTGGGTCAAGAGCAAGACTGGAATTAACACAACACATAGACACAGGCATTTCTGCGGCATAGTGTAGGCAGGGATAGGGCCTGAACTTGAATGAAGCTGAGGGAAGTAAGATTCTTCTCACAGCATTTTCCCATAAAGCTTTCCTCATGGCAGTCTGCTTCCAGGCTGCACAGCAACACCGGATCAGCACTGGCTTGATCACTAGCAGCTGAGCCCCCAGTACAGCGCCCAGAGCTCTAACACTTGGTACTGAATTCTGCCACTTGATACTCAGCTGAAACCAATGATAGCATAGAGGTGTCAGCTTTGGCTGCTCTTGCTTACTTATGTGCCCAACAGCACTTCTGGCCACATGGCCTTAAAGCAAACCACGTAATATGGCTTTGATACACAAGCAGAATACGGAAGCAATTCATGAATCCATGGGGCAACAAAGCTCCATGATTTTCATAGGAGAGTCTGTAACTAAAATAGGGTGAAGCACATATTGATGCCTTGTGCATGCCTCATTGTCTCCTCTCAGAATGAAGGGAGACTAAAATTACTGGTTTAAGTGTAGACATCTGTTCCACTGATCATGGAGGGTTAACCCACTTGCCTGCAGGGCAAAAACAGAGGAAGAAATAAGAAAAACTTTGTGGCTTGAGATGAAAGGGATTTACAAGTTGCCATCACAGGCAAAACAGAGTTGATTGGAGGAAATTTAATTTAATTTATTGAAAATTAAAATAGATTTGAGTAGTGAGAAACAAAGATAAAGATTAAAACACTTTCACTCCCACCTTTTCTCAAGCTCAGCTTTACACCTTCATTTCCAACTCCCTTAAGCTGTCCACATCCCCAGCAGTGCTCTCCTCACTACCCTGAAGCATTTGCCCTTTCTTAAATACTTTTTAGCCAAAGTGCCATCTTATCTGCTGGGCTCAGCCTTGCCCTGAGGTAGGTCGACTGTGTGCTGGAAGCATCTGTGTCTGGAATGAGGATTCCCCTTACAGAGGAGACCCTTCAGCCCCACCTCTGCCAACACCTGGGCACCTGCACCTGCTACACTGCTATTTGTGTGTAGTCAATAAGTCCTGTCTTGCCTCCCCAGCATACCAGAGTCTGCAGTGGCTTCTACAATAGCCGCAAGGTGGGGAATGCTGTGGTGTATGATAGTTGGAGAACCTCTGTCCAGCAGATTTTTACACAGTTTAACAGCTTGTCTCTTGAAGTTCAGATGAATATTCTGATTTGGTGCCACTCTGACAAATTGCCTGGGCTTATCCACTCAAAATCTTAAGAATAATATGCTACTAAATAGAAAAATCATGTTTATCACCTTAGAATAAGAATTTCTATGCATGCCTGGGAAACTTTCAAACTAAACAGAAAGTTATCTAATTAATTTTAATGTCCTCAAGGTAACATGGTATAGGGAGGTAGACAGACTATTTCTACCTGGTACACAAATGAATAGATGGGATTTTGGTAAATTTATCTATATACATATATTATATTCATGGAGATCTCAACAGACATCCTATTCAAGTTTGCAATAAATTTTAATATTCATGTAATAGTTATTTTAGATGATTAATACCTTATAATATTTCTATATAGACTTAAACTAGCCTCTTACATCGTGAAAAGAAGAGCATTGCTAAGTCATAAGTGTAATAAGATTCCTTCGAATATGTGATTCACATTTGTGGAATTTTGCAATATGTTCAGCACCTCCATATGTTGTTGTGGCACCATGCCAGTTACAAATAAGCTTTCTATACAGTACAGAGTTTTCATAGCCACACTTTAAAAATAACCTCAGAGGGGAAAGATAAAACATGGAAATCTGACAGAGAATCTGTCAAATGTCAGCTAGGATTACGGTTGCACAGAACTTCCAAGAGATAACTAGAGGCCTTTTATCTGCTGATTGCATGGCTGACTATAATTTTCAAATCACAAAGATGGTCCAAATCTGTCTGTCTATGAAAAATACTTTTATGGGTTTCCATAATCAAATTAAATTTTAAAAATGTTAATGCTATCTGGGGGAAGAAATAATACTTTTTGGCATTTGAATGGCAATGGGATGCACAGATAAAAATATGTTTAAATATATGAATTATAGAACAACTAATATATCCAAAATCCCTATACTATCTTTTATCCCACAGGATTCTGGTCACAGGGATTTTCACTATTCATAATATAAATATTCAACCAGTTTTCTTAGGAATACATTGCAATAAACAGAATTGAAATTAAGTTTTCAATGTCTTGTTAATAGTCAGTCTAGTACTTGACCTTAAGATCTTAACAGTATGCCTTGTTCAATCCTCAATTTGTTCATGAAAAGCTGTGTATGATATTACAATCTGTAGGACCTGGAGAATGGTGTATGTACTATAAACACATGCTTGCAGTTTTCATTACATTTTATTAGCTCTGAGTTCTTATTTTGATCCTTTCAGGAAAAGCAAATGAAGTGGTGCACTCATTTAACATCAGCCCTGGTACAGAAGACTTCCTGCTGTGTAACAGAAAAAAAATGAATGAAAGAGGTTAACCCTCTAAAATTTTAAAGTATGTTTGTGTAGTATGGCTTTTCAGGGTTTAAACCAATCAGAATCCATTGTGTATGTAGCCATCCCAATCTCACTTCATAATCTACACTTAAAGCATGAATTGGCTCACCTTCAATGCCGCTCACTCATGCTCAAGGCTGCGGTTATGATCCTCTGAACATCTCATCTGCTGGAACTGGGAGTAGATTAAAGTTTATGTGCTAAAAGCATGGACAAAACAGATTCATGTCTGCTGAAAAGTTCATGGGTTTTTTATATACTGAGACTATTTTGTGAAAAGCATTAAAAATGTTATTCATTCATCTGATCAATGAATTGGGCTTTTCAGATGGACTCAATCTGAATTTTTGAAAGAGTAATGATCTTTGGGCTTTCTGGAGATAATTTCTATAGAGGACAAAATACTTTAAATTCTGCAGTAGAACAGGAGACATTCAACATGTTGCCTAAACATACCTTGGTTTGGCTGGCTGACAGGTTCTCACCAAGCTGCTCTGTCACTCCCCTTCCTCAGCAGCACAGTGGAAGAAAATATGATGAAAGGCTCATGAGTCGAGATAAGGACAGGGAGAGAGATCACTCACTGATTAACATCCTGGGCAAAAGAGACTCAAATTGGGGGAAAATCAGTTTAATTTATTGTCAATCAAAGCACAGTAGGGTAATGAGCAATAAAACCAAATCCTAAAACCCCACCCCAGCTCTCCCTTCTTCCTGGGCTCAACTTCCTTCCCAATTTCTCCCAATCAACGTGGAGGTACAAAGAATGGGAGTTATGGTCGGTTCACTGTTGTCTCTGCTGTTCTTTCCTCCTCACCCTGCTCTGCTGTTCCAGCATCAGCTTCCACAGATGGGATACATTCCTTTATGAATTTCTCCAATGTGAGTCCTTCTCATGGGCTGCAGTGCTTCCTGAACTGCTCTAGTGTGGGTACTTTCCATAGGGTGCAGTACTTCAGGAGCCGCCTCCCATAGCATGGGGCCCCTTGTGGGGCCACAGATCTTGCCAGAAAATCTGCTCCTGTGTGGGCTCCTCTCCACAGGATCACAGGTCCTGCCAGGAGCCTGCTCCAGCTCAGGTTCCCCACAGGGTCACAACATCTTTCAGCGCATATCCACCTGCTGTGGCATGGGATCCTTCTTAGGCTACAGGTGGTTGTTTGCTCTAATGTGGACCTCCATGGCCTGCAGATTCGACCTGCTTTATTATGGTCTTCATCAAGGGCTACAGGGCAGTCTTTGCTCTGGTGCCTGAAGCCTCTTCCCCTTCTTCTTCACTGACCTCGATGTCTGTAGAATTTTCCCTCACATATTCTCACTCCTCTGTCCTGGGTGCTGTTTTACTGCAGTTTTTTGATGTGTTTTTTTTTTTTCCCCCGTCTTCTTAAATATGTTGTCCCAGAGGTGCTACCACCACCACTGATGGGCTCGACCTTGACCAGCAGCAGGTCTGTCTGGGAGCTGGTTGGCATTGACACTATTGGACCTGGGGGAAGCTTCTCACAGAAGCCACTTCTGCAGCCTCCCCATTAACAAAATCTTGCCATGCGAAAGCAATACATTTGCTCAGAAGTTATTAAGGTTCTGAGGAGGATCTTAAACATATTTTCTGGATGCTTTTCTTTTGAGATTTTCCTTCTAATTCCAACACTAGACAAATTTAATCATAAAACAAATACGAAAGGCATTCAAGAAGATTTAATTCAGGTTTTTCTTTGTACAGCAAGAGAAATTGTAAGATGGATACTATCCCCTTAACATTTATCATTTGAAGCTAGTTTCCCTTCCTTTAGCATGGAGAAAACTCCAAAATATGAAGGGAAATCAAAGATAAAGTCCAACTCTGAAAGAGTACTATGAAGATGGAGTTCTGCTTTGCTGGCATCCTGAAAGAAAAAACCTAAAATTTTGTATTATTTTAATTCTTTGGGGTTTTTTTTTAAAAGAAGAGTTCAACATTCAGGAACTGATGATAATCACCAAATTTTTAAGAGCTGTATCCCAGTATGGTGGGAAACTCTTCACCTGTGTTTCTACAGATAAAGTCCTACAGTTGTCTAAATTTATTGGTAGAACTATTGAAGACTGATAAATGAACTGATGCTTAAAACCCTCATGCATTCATAAACCACGTAATTTCTCATTTAAATCTGGAGCTTATCTGATAGATATGTCTAGAGAGCACAGCCACATAAAATGCAGCGTAAATTGATTGGTCTTGTCCTTCCTAAATAGGCTAATTTTCTTCCTGATTCCAAGGGTTAATTTGCACTGTGAAAGCTGTAATATGTATTCTGGAAAAGGAAGAAGACTAGAAGGTGCCACTCTTTTGATTGAATGTTTTTATTTATTTTTTTATGTATTAACAATTTAAAATTATTATTAAGTCTTTCTTGTACTTGTGAGTCCAAGACCTGGACACAGGACCCTTGATTTTGTCTCAGACTCTTAAAGTAATATCTCTTAAAATGTAATGATGTTCTAGGATGTTTCAATAAACACTGAATACATGTATGGGGTCAATTGAATGTAGACTTTCATGCCCTTTTGTAGCCATTTGATTTGAAGAGGTTGGCTCTAAAAGTAATTTTTCCTTTAATAACTACAAAAAACGGACAAAAACTACTAGCTCAGATGAAAATACTCTTAGCAACAATAAGTGGAAAAAGTCAAGAAGATGAGTTATTCTGAATAACTGAACAACTTTGCAATTTTGAATGTTGTATTTCACTTTGAAATTTCAGAGAAATTGCAAGTTAACAAACTTGTAGAAGACTAAATCTGTGTTATGGTTTAAGCCATAGCTGTCAACTAAACACCACACAGCTCCTCCACCACTGAGATGGGAGAGAGAATCAGAAGAGTAAAAGTAAGAAAATTCTTGGGTTGAGATAAAAAGAGTTTAATAAGTAAAGCAAAAACCCTTCATGGAAGAAAAGAAAACAAGTAATTTATTCGCTCCATCACACATAATGGTGACTTGGGAAGACAAATGCCATCATTCTGAATGTCCTCCCCTCCTTGTTCTTTCCCCAGCTTTATATATTGAGAATGTTATCATATGGACTGGGATAGATCCCTTTGGTCAGCTGGGGACAGTTGTCCTGGCTATGTCCCCTCCCAACTTCCCATGTATCTCCAGCCTCCTTGCTGTGAGAGGTGGTGTGAGAAGCAGAAAAGGCCGTGACCCTGTGTAAATACTACTCAGCAATACTGAAACATCCCTATGTTATCAACACTTTTTCCAGCACAAAACCAAAACATAGCCCCGTACTAGCTACTCTGAAGAAGATTAACTGTACCCCTGTAGAAAAGCACCTGGTTTACACTGGTTACAGCCAGCATGGCTTCATGAGGTGAAAGTCCTGCTTGTCGACCTGATTTCCTTCTGCAGCAGGGTAACCCGCTCAGGTGATCAAGGAAAGCCAGTTGATGTAATCTCTTTGGAATTCTGCAAAGCTTTCAATACTCACAGTCCCTCACAGTATCCTTCTGGACAAAATGTCCAGCACAGCTGAATAACCGTGTTATGCAATGGATGAGCAACTGACTCACAGGTCGGAAACAGAAGGTCATAGTATAATGGGGTGACATCAAGCTGGTGTCCTGTAACTAATGGGGTTCCACAGGGCTCCATAATCATCCCAGTTCTCTTCAACACCTTCATTAATGACTTGGACACAGGACTTGAGGTAATGCTAAGTAAGTTTGCTGACAACACGAACTTGGAAGGAGCTGTCTACTCCCTCAAGGGCAGAGACACCTTGCAGAGAGACCTCAACAAATCAGAGAGCTGGACAATCACCAACCACATGACATTTAACAAGGGCAAGTGCTGGATTCTGTACCTGGGATGAAGTAACCCAGGATGTGTGTATAGACCAGGGA
This sequence comes from Corvus brachyrhynchos, assembly GCF_000691975.1. Classification (NCBI taxonomy): domain Eukaryota; kingdom Metazoa; phylum Chordata; class Aves; order Passeriformes; family Corvidae; genus Corvus; species Corvus brachyrhynchos. The sequence continues at coordinate 6,025,131 of NW_008237885.1, read as the reverse complement.
ATGAAAGGCTGGAGAGCAGTGTGGAGGAAAGGGACCTGGGGGTCCTGGTTAGTAACAGGTTGAACATGAGTCAGCAGGGCCCTGGCAGCCAGGAGAGTCAATCATGTCCTCGGGGGCATCAGACACAACCGCCAACTGGGCAAAGGATGGGATTGTCCCACTCTTCTCTGCACTGGGGCAGCCTCACCTTGAATTTTTTATGCAATTTTGGGTGCCACGATAAAAGAAAGACATGAAGCCATTAGAAAGCATCCAAATGTGGACAATGAGGATGGTAAGGGTCTGGAGGTGAACCTGTATGAGGAGTGGCTAAAGTTACTCAATCTGTTCAGCCTGGAAAAGAGGAGACTGAGGGGAGACCTCACTGCAGTCTTCAATATCGTCAAGATGGGAAGTGGAGGGGCAGGCACCCATCTCTTCACTCTCATGGCCAGTGACATGACCCAAGGGAATGGCCTGATGCTGAATCAGGTAAGGTTTAGTTTGGATATCAAGAAAAGGCTTTTCACCCAAAAGGGAGACTGAGCACTGGTGGCTCAATTAGACTCATTCACACTGTAAATCTAACTATTCAAATATTGGTGAGAAATGAAGTGGGCCCAAAATTTTCTGCTGTTTTACACCGAAACTCAACTAATACATATGCCTGAGACTGAGATTTTGCCAAGATCATTTGGATGCTACCCAAGCTTAAAGATCTTCCTGAGCCCCTTCTTAAAATATACTGTGGATACATGTTTTTGCTAAAAACACTGAAGAAGGCTTGTTTTAGAATTTTATACATTCGGGAAATGTGATTCCTCAGTTGTTTGTGCTCCTTTTGACCTGTACTACCGAAGTAAGGTCATCTTATTCCAAATCCATTGGCTGCAAACTGTTCTGGAGCTTGCCCCAATCAGATCCTTTGCACTAGTCAGCAAACTCAAACTGAACAAAGAAAAGCTGCAAATATCTTCTTAGACAAAAGGGCTCCCAACATGCATACAATCCATAATAGATAAACTGCAATACCAAAGTTGAATAACCGTAGCAGGATAGTATTATGAGAACCTCTGTTACCAGGAAGTCACTGGGGTTTTTTTACTATGTAAGTTTGGACAAAAGAATATTTTTCTTGCACATTGACTAGGAATTTCTCCATGGAACATCCTCCTTTGAGGATATTGCCTCTTCCTATATCAAAGAGGGAGAAATAAAAAGTAATTACTAATGCTATAGGAAAAATTTCATGATCTGTCATTTAAATATCTCTGTTCTCAAAAAGGCAGCTGAGAAGAGAGTGCTCGTTATTACACTTGCGGTAAAGTGGTTTGCAATGGATTGTATTCAGCTCAGAAAAATTCCTCTCTGAAAAACAATATAAATGAAATATTACATTTTCAGTAAGTTTATTCAGACATTACTAGAACCATCCTCTATCTCCAGAGAACTCTGAAACAAAGAAATCTGTCAGACTGAGATAAGCATCAAGCTTTATATGGAAGTAATCTCTGCTTAATAAATGTAAAAGATACATCCAAAATAATATTTGTCTAGGATTTGCCCAGTATGACATGATCATAAAGTCCATTAAGAGACTCTCTAAGCCCTTTCAAAACACCATAGATATAAAAAGCCTGGCTATAAAGTAATTTAAGTTGCACGCTGAACAAATATATCTAGGAATACTAAGCATGAATTATGATTATGGTAATTCTGGGGAATTGTAAAGAAGCAGCACCAGCAATGACAGCAATGGCAGCATGAGGGCATCACAAGATCATAGATATATAGTCAGCTGTCATTAAATCCGCTTGCAAGCCCATGTTGAAATATTCATATAAAAATAGCAAGCCTTTATTGCATAATTGCTATCAAAGAGTCCATTATTTTGTAAAAAAAAAAAAGTTACTGATCCATTCTTTTACTTCATTTTTTCACAAAGCAAATTACAGATAATCTAACCTATCAACATTTAAGAAACAGAGATCATATAATTTTACTTACTAGTACCTTGTAATTGTTTGCTACATCTGTAGTGGAAATTTGCTTTGAGTTTTCTGAGAAAATACATTTTCATTCACAAGGCTTTTCAATCCTTAAGCAATGTAAAGCTACTTTTTCTTATAAAATCTCAAAGTATTATCCTTATCAGAGATTTTTTTTTAGACAGAAACATCTTGACTGTAACACAGATTATTAAATATAAAAATAATAATAAAGGCCTATAATTTTGTCCTTTGGATATGAAAGAAGTTATTTTCAGTTTCTGTCTGGAACAGGAAAGTAGAAATATTATCTAAATAATACAAGACTAAACCTAGCTGTCACAGTATCCAATTTCTAGTAGGATCTGGTAATGAATACTTGGAAAAGTAAACAGGACTTTGAACACAGGAATAGTATATGTACTTATTCCTCCAAATCATCTCCCAACTTCCAGCTGTGAAATAAATATCTTCTGAGTTGGAAGCAAGATGTTTGTCTCTGACCACACTGATTTTCTTTCCGCTGCATGCTGAATCCCTAAGGTTTATTGTCATCCAAGTGGCAAGTTACACAGGTGTATAATGTTTTGTATGAAGATTTTAAGAGCTAGTATTTTATACTAAAGTAAAACAGAAAGCAAAGAAAAGCAACTAACCTAAAAATGGCTCAGGATTCCCTACTTGCAGTTTTGAGATGACCATGTTCTATTATGATTAAGATTGTTTTTGATTATGATTATAAGATACACATCATTCTGTGCTGTGTATATCCTTTTGTGCTTGGATGGAGAAAGAAGCCTTCCCATCTACTTCCTTCATTTACTTCCTATTCCTATTCCTACTCCCTATTCCTATTCCTATTCCCATATTTCTTTCCCACTTTTGCATTTCTCCAAAGTCTGTCTTTCTGCAGTGGCTTCTTAGGTAATTTCTTGTTAATTCCTTTGCTTTTTATACTGTCACACTTGGGAGGAATTTTGGGGTGCATAGGAGATTGGGAGGAGACACAGCTGGGACAGGTGATCCAAATTGACCAAAGGGATATTCCAGACCATATGACATCATGCTCAGTATATAAAGTGGGAAAGGAAGAAGGAGAAAGAGGGTGACAGTTGGAGTGATGGTGTTTGTCTTCTCAAGTCAGTCTTATGCACCGTGGGGTCCTGCTCTCCTGGAAATGGCTGAACACCTGCCTTCTTGTCCAAGGAATTAATTCAGGGAAGAGCTGAATTAATTCCTTGTTTTGCTTTACTCATGAATGTGGTTTTTGCTTTTCTTATTAAACTGTCTTCATCTCAATTCATGGGTTTTCTAGCTCGTAGACTTCTGATTTTCTCCCCAGACCCACTGCTGGGGAAATTAGCAAGTGCCTGTGTGGGTCTAGAAATAATAGCTGGGATTAAACCACGACAGCATCAGAAATAAAACAGGCAAAATATATCTTTTGACAATAAAAGGATTCTCTAGGAATACAGGAAAACTTGTAAAATTATTCCTCTTGATTTCACTAGGAGTCGGTGCATAGCATCAACTCCTAAGTTCTTGGGAATTTCCATCTTAATGACTGGAAAATGAGCTGACCAGTCATTGCAGTTTCTTGTATCTCTGAGTGTCACGGCAGTTTTGGATGGTATAGTGCCACAACTTTCCCAAAAGTCATCTCCAGGAGGAAGCTTCTCAGTGCAGCCAGCCACCACACTTGCACACACACCTACACACACACACCGGATAGCTGGCAAAAACAGTCTGACGATGAATGAGCAGCAAGGGTCTTCGCATGGGGTTCCACGGGAGAGATTTATTGCAGCCACACTCGTGCAATGTTCCAGAGAAACTAGCCCCCGAACAATGGGGTGTCCAGGGTTACACAGTAGAGTGGAGAGAGCATCAGAGACCAATGATCTGAGGGCAAGGGGCGGTATAAAGGCGGGGCCAGGGTAAGGGAATCAGTAGAGAAACTCTGAGGGCACATAAGGTAACAAGGGGTGTACTGGCCAATGGAGCTAACCAGGGAAGCAGAACTGGGGTACATTAACATAACAGAACAGAGCATTCTGGGGGAAGCTTTTCCAGTCACCATAAACTGGAAAGGAACCTAGGACTTGTCCCACCACAACTCCTTTCGTTCCTTGTCTAGCAGCCCCACCGGCCTCCACATCTGAGGACAAACGAAACAAAGTTTCTCTGTACTGGGGCTCTCAAATTTTCATCTTCATGATTTCATGGTTTGGGGATATTACATTCCTTTTATTCAGACTTCATATTCAGATTTCCACTTAATAACTAACATCCTTTGCATGAAGAATTGCATGCATTTTAGGGAGATGTTACTATACCAGAAAAAAAAAAAAATTATAAAGAAGCCTAAGAATATTTAGTTTATTTGTCTCTCTGCAACACTCCATTTAATAGGAAAATGCAACCTCACAACTACAGGAGCAAGGCAACAAAGCATCTTGAAAGTTCAAGCTAAATCCCAAGACATTGCATGAAATTTTGGAGCAGGGAATTTAAATAATATTATTCAAATTGTAACAATGTTTTTTATCACCTAAGTTAAAGAATCAAGGTTTTAAAAATTCTATTAGTGGAAAGAATTTTCTGACAAGAAAGAAATCCTCCCAAAAATCAAAGCCAGACAATCAATTTAGCCAAATAACTGCAATATTATGATTCTAACATCACTCACTACCAGACATGCAGTAGCTTAAAAGTGAACTTACATAGAAAAAAGTCATCATGTCTCTTAGCAGGAACCTTTGCTTGATGGGCCATATCTAGAAATGCAGATTTTAGCATGTTCCAGGAGTATGTTTTAGAATATTCTAGGACACTCTCCCCCATGGCCCCTGCTAAGGAATTAAAATATTATCAGTAATTTATAAAAGACTCTTGCATACCTGTAGATTCCAGATAGTGAACCAAAGATGGCTTTTACTGCTAGTATTTCATAACTTATAAACACATAACTTTTTTTTTTTCCTAAAATGGAACAAATGTATAAATCATTAATTGATGTCTCAAAAAAATGAGCCTTTTTTACAGGAAACAGGTAAGTCTTGGGAAATGGATAATAGATTCTCTACGGACATAGTAAACAGTTGACAAAATGAAGTAGGGAATTTATTATTATTACAGGAAAGCACTTTTTTATACAATGTCGTCATTGATTTTCTGATTTCAAATCTGCTTTGAGAACATATGGGGGGTTTTATAATACTTTACTGTTGATTAAGTTGTTCTAGTATTATGATTTTATATTTGAACTTGTAACTGTGAGTCAAAGTATGGGCTTGGCTCTTACTGAGGTAAATGTGCAGTCATAAGAAATGGATCAATGAACAGACATACAGCTGGGAACTCAAAAGTGGGCATTTGAAGATAAAATTAAAAAGAACATGAAGTAGAATGTTATTGAATTAGTTGATATAATAATAATAGTGAGTTTTAAACATTGCTCTTCTTTAACAAACATAAGCACACATTCATGCATACTCATACACAGGCAGACACAGTTACATAAAGTCAATTTACTAAATTTATTTAGGCAATTCTGCTTCATTAATTTTTTTACAAAACAAATTAGAAAGAAATTGTATGGACATGTTTATTTGAAAGTAGAAGCCTTATCACTTAGCATTAACATATTATTGTAAAAGGAACCATGCAGAAAGTAAAAGATATTTTATGGAAAGCTCTCATTGAAAGAAAACCATCTCTGACTGGTTGGACTAGGATTGAAAAATCATGTTACTGAATATTTCTGCCAAGGTACCTAGGAGAGGTATGTAATCATCCATCCATAGGTCCCTCCGAAACCTCAACTGCTGGTGCTGTTGGTAGAGTATGGCCTGCAGGAATCCCTAAGTCTCTGGTTCAGTTCCAAATTGAAGGAAGTCCTTCGTTTTCATCCAAAGCAACCAGGACTAGCTCGAGAAGTGGGCCTGTGGGAATCTCATGACGTTTAACAAGACCAAGTACAAGGTGCTGCACCTGGGTCATGGCAATCCCTGATATTGACACAGGCTGGGGTATGGGCAGATTGAGAGTAGCCCTGCCGAGAAGGACTTGGGGGTGCTGGTGGATGAGAGGCTGGACATGACCCAGCCATGTGTGCTTCCAGCCCAGAAAGCCAAACATGTCCTGGGCTGCATCCAAAGCAGTGTGGGCAACAGGGCAAGGAAGAGGATTCTGCCCCTCTTCTCTGGTTAAAGCCCACCTGGAACACTGCATCCAGCTCTGGGGTCTCCAGCACAGGAAGGAGACTGATCTGTTGGAGCAAGTCTAGAGGAAGCCACCAAGATGATTAGATGGATGGAGCACCTCTCCTATGAAAATAGGCTGAGAGAGTTGGGGTTCTTCAGACTGGAGAACAGATGGCTCAAGGTGGTGTAATTGCAGCCTACCATTACCTGAAAGGACCCTACAAGAAAATTAGAGAGACTTTTTGCAAGGGCATCTAGGACAAGGGAAATGAAACTTTCAAACTGAAAGAGTATATTTAGGTTAGATATTAGGAAAAAATTCTTTACTATGAGGATGATGAGGCACGGGAACAGCTTGCCCAGAGAAGTTGTGGATGCCCCATCCCTGTGAATGATCAAGGGCAGGCTGGGTGGAGCTCTGAGCAACCTGGTCTAATGAAAGCTGCCCCTGTCCATGGCAGGGGTGTTAGAATGAGATTATCTCTAAGATCCTTTCCAACCCAAGCCATTCTGATATTCTGTGATCCTATGATCTTTGCTCTATATCCTTTTAATATTCCTCTAGGGCATATATAGTGTCTTTTGATGGTTCTAAGTTGTCTCAGTGCAGTACCATTTGAACATGTGCAGAGTAGTAGGAGTGGATGCAAATCTGTAGGATACATCAGACTTGACAGGCTCTCGGCGATGTTGCCAATTAAGTTCCTAGCAAGTTATAGACTTATGTCTGTAACTTCCCAGTCTGTAACTTTGACTACCTCCTTCCCAGTCTATGACTTCTGCTCTTGTAATCTCCACATTATTGCTTTAAACATAATTAGTTTTACAGAGTTGTATACATTATTGCAGCTATGCTTCTAAGGACAAGAATTTTCCACAAATATTAAGGAGCATGTTTCGTATGTATGCTATAATGCCTTTTACTCAGATTCCTCTCACTCTGACAATGTCAGGAAAGTGCGTTTCAATTTTAGACTCTCTTCTATCTGGAACAATTTCTAAAAGCTTGCTCATCTGTTTTGGTGTCAACCACAAGGTCTGCAGAGAAACTTCCTTAATTTACTCTTTAATTTATATATGGAAAATTCTATTACATTCAACCCAGGATCTAAGTACCTGAATACTAAGCAAGAATAAGAGTTTCTTATACTAAAATAAGCTGGGATGAAATCAAGCAGGAGAAAATAAAAAGGGCGGAAGATTCTGTTTGTTGTGAAAAAATAATAAATACTTTACAGAAAATTTTCGCTGTTTTTTAATCCAGTCTTCTATTGAAAATTGCAAAATATTTAGATCCTAATCCTCAAAGGTGTTCAACAGAAATAAATCTTATTGAAATTCAAAATGTGCAATAGTGGAACTTCTGGATAATAGATGAGATACCCTTTCAGGACTTCCCAACTTTTATCTTCTGGTGGTCAGATTCTACTTCTTTTATTTTACAGGACACAACAAAAAACAATATATAGCACAATTGTGGAGATCACAAAACTTTGCAAAAAGAGATGTTATTTTAATAGTTCTCATTATATATTATTAAGTGTATTATCACTGCAATGCTCTGGGAAGTTTCTTTTACTAGAGTTTATTAAACATTTCAGGTAATAGAAAGGAGGAAAAAGGATATGTAAGATGGATTCAGATCACCACTAAATTTTGACTTCATTGCAGCTGTTATAAATGTTTTGCAAGCTTGAAATTTATTTAAAAGTTAGTTTTTGTCATATGAAAAGTTTGAAGTAGGCTTTCCAGTGGAATCTTCTGAAGTTTAATCCTAAATAAACATTTTTCTCAAGATAGAATTACAGTAAATTAACGCAACCAGGGGCTTGTAACCACAAACCTCGGCGTGCCCTCGGGCAGAGGGACGCAGCGTTGGCCTCCACAGCGTCCTCGCTGGATGGCTCAGTGGAATCGGCGTGGGATGGGTGCGTGCGCTGGCTCCTCAGAGGAAACACTTCGGGCAGCCAGTGGAATAGGCTCGCGTTAGCCCGGAAGCAAAGAAGGAGGGAGGGGCCTCTGGTGTGAGTTCCAACAGGTTCATTTGCAGGAGGGAAACAACCAATGGGGTACAAGCAGAGGGGAGGATACAATTTTTCAGAACAAATTGGGAAAGCAGGGAGGCAGGAGTCATAACAGGCAACCAATTAATAACTAGGAAAGGGAGAACTTTCTGGAACAGGGGGAGGTAACTTAAGATTGGGAGCCACCCAGGGGGAGGTAACCTAGATCTCAATAATCTCTTCTGGTCCACCTTCCGAGCCCGTGTCCTGGGTGGGGAAATCCGCCCAGTGGATGGCCCTGGTTTGACTGACATTTGATGGTTTCAGCCCGAGAGTAGGCTGAGCCACCCCAACAGTAAATGCTGTTTCATTTTTAATACATGTATCACAATTCACATTCAACTACCATTTCATAGTTTAGTAAATTGCCAAATTGAAAAGGGATAAGTCATAAATAGATACATTATGAATTCTGAAAGTACTGAAATGTAATTTTGTATGAGGAAGTTAGCAGTCAAAAGTAAAAACTGTGCTTTAAGCCAACTACCTTTCTTGAAAAAAAGAAATGTTTAAAACTACAAGTTTCCTTTAATGCAAATATAATAACTGTTCTTTGTTTTCTAAATTCATTAAGTTTAGAAATTTAATTTTACCATTACATTCCTAAAATAGAGGTGTTAAAAGTATTTTTAGTGTTAGTAAAGCTAAGCGTTGTTTCAAAGTTTTGAAATATGCAAATATCTCTTCAATTCTTTACTGCTGCAGGAGTAGAACTTGCTTTGGTGGACCCAGTGGTCTGAACACAGATAAAATTACAATAACATCAGTTCCAGCTAACTATATAGTTCCTTCTTAGTTACCAACATAAAAGAAATACTCTCTGCAGGTCTATCTTCAGATATACTGCTCATAATAGAGAGTGATTTCAACCTATGGAGAAAATGACTGACAGATGGCATTGTTTCTTTTTTTTATAAACACAGCTGGAATGGAGCTGAAATCTAAAAGACCTTTTGTCAATAATAGAATAAGGAGTGTGAAAAGCAGCCTGCACTGCTTCTAACAACTCTGAAGACATTTAACACATGCTCCACAAGTCTTTTTCCTTGCTTAAAAATGCAACGTTCCAGAGAAACTAAAAAAAGTTGTCAACATAAATGAACTACGCCATAAAGAAGAAATCAATGGGTTGTGAATTACAGGAAAGGTCAATTTGGGTTTCCAGAAACACAGACTTTATTAACAGATCAAGATTTTTTTTTCCTTTTTCTTTTTAAGGGAAGGGGGAAAATAGATTCAGCACTTTTTTCAGTTAGATATAAGAAATAGGTTTTCATACTGAGCAATGTCAGTGAAGCCCTGGACTGCCTATTAGTGCATTAGCAGTAAACATTGAGCCTTTTCTACTACCTTTGATACGCATGTATAAGAAAGTGTCCTTGGAGTTTAATGTTAATTTCCAGATTACTCTAAGAGGGCTCTTCACCAGACTGTTCTGATGGTGCTGTTGAACTTTAAAATCTTTAGCATGTATCCATTAAGTATTCTGCAAATGCTTTCCACACCTGATGTACTCTTATAAGCTGCCAGGATTTAGCAATTGACCTGTGATGGATGAAGTGAGAAAAGCAAATGCAGTCTGTAGAGTACTAGTGTCCAAACCCTTGCTCTGAGTCTGACTGACTTCTATGAGCCATACTGAAGTTTTATATCTGACCATAGAAAAAGGGTATTGCTTTGTCTCTATCATAAACTCAGCTAAGTCCCTCACATTTAAATTGTGAAACCTGGTTTATAAAATCAAGTTACTACAAGCAACTTCTACTTGAAAGGGTGTGGGGTTTTTTCTTATCCCCCTTCTTTCCCTTCCCCCTCTCCCCCCCCAGTACGAGCATTTTCAGGGAATTTTAGTGATAGGTATATAATGTGTGCTTCTTGAGGTAATATCAAGGGTATAAAATCATCTCAACTTTTATACCTGGTCATGCATAGTAAAATAATCCTGTTTTTTTCAGGAACTGCAGGAACTTCAGTATTTTAACGGTTTAGCTGGTTTTAGTTGTTCACTCAAATCAGTGTGCTCTCACTGGACAAGATCAGAATAAACTAGTTTTCAACTGAAATCATTGAAATTTGCTGTGTATATTGAGTATGCATGAGTTTGTTCATATTTTCAAAAGCTGTTCCACAGTCTTGCTAACTACTGGCTTTAGTCCTTCAATGTGGAAAAAGATTATATATGTTAGCAGCAAATATCCTTAATCACTAATTCTCTTAAATATGTTTGATTTCTGTCTTAGATACTGCAGTGTTTGTTAGTTAACCATATTCATTTCAGTAAATACAGACAAGAGCTCAGTTCATGAAAGATACTTAGATATAACTCTCTCACTGATTTCCTGGAAATATGCTTATATTTCTATAAAGAACTGTGCTGAACCATCAACTTCAAACATCTAAACATCTACATGTTTTATATCTTGTCTTTTAAGCACATTTATTTTCAGATTTGTATAGTTACAGTGAATTCCTGGGGGCAATCTGTCCCATGAGATTTTGTGTTGATTTGTTATATAAAAAAATTCATCTGACCTGAGAGTTACCTTAAGGCAGTCCTCAGCCATGGCAGATAACTTCATAAATATTTTCCATCACCTAGTTTACCTGTCAAAGGAGGATAAGGAATTAAGTTTTGCTTAGAGGGACTGAAAAATAATTACAGAATTTCAAAGTAGTGCAGTTTCCAACTCTTAATTTATGGCATAGTACCCATTAGACTTTAGGGAAGCTATACTGTGTTTCTGCTGACTGAAGAATATGCCAGGAAGAACTCTTTGAGAGAGCTATTCATGCCCACACTGTTGGCTGTAAGATTTCATAGCTTTGATTCAAATTTCCACACGGTTTGATACACAGTACAAACCTATAGTGCACACAGATTCTGTACAAATCCCATTTACTTCTGTCACTTCTGTGCCTCTCAGAGATCCACTGGCACGAGACAAATGGTGATAAAGTCAGACTGTATGTGCAACAGAGTCAGATGCCATTTATCATGCCATTTAGTCCACTGTAATGAGGACTGGGTTTGTTCTGTTTCTTCTGAATTATGCGAACATAACCTCTCTTTGATATTACAGAAGTCAGGTAGGTTTTACCAGAACCTAATCCTGAGCTTGAGCTGGCACTAAAGGCAGCTGTAGCTTACCTATCAAATTGGATATTTCAACAACACTTGTGAAATGCCTCCAGGATTTTAAAAGTTTAATAAATCATGTGAAAGAAGCATGGGGCTCTTATCAGTTGACTTAGTCTGTTCCTCTGTCCCCAGCTTAGGATCAAATATAATTAATAGCTAAGGTTCTTACTTATTCAGTAAAGCCTTGGGGTTACAGGGAGGATCCTGATAGGAGTATCACAGGAAGCATTTTCTTGACATTTATCAAAGAGTTTAAGTTAACATAGGAAATCCAATAAGAACTCATTCTTATTAATGAAACCATGACTGATACATTCACATCATGTGTAAACATTTTTCCTCTTAATTCTATATTTTTTTGGTTTTGTTCTATTATATGAAAAAAAATATTTTGTTCCATTTTAAATATAATAAACAAGTAAATTGATTTCTTCCTTTTTCCCCCTCTCTTTTTTAACCCAATATTAATGGTTTTATATAAATGGACATCTTGAAAATGAATTTACAAAGAGGAACCGTTTTTTAATTAATGAAAATTTAAATTTATTATCTTATTTCCATGGATTTCAGTACGTTTTGTTCTGTCTGAAACTAAATTCTCTATACAGATTCAGAGTATGCTTATTTTCCACATAAGACCATATTTTATACGATAGGACATCGAAGAGGTTATGATTGAGTGTGATATTGACTGAGTGTAAGCCTGTAATTTCATTTAAAAAAAAAAAAGTACCTTTAAAATTAAAGCTACAGCATCAGGAAATTTTATGAATTTTGACCTTTTTTCATACTGACAATTCCCCTACAAACTTTAAAGGGATCAAACTTACATATTCAGAAGGAAAAATGAAAAAAGATTTGTAAGAACGGTAAACAGTCTTTAAAACAAAACAATTAGTTTCTAACCATTTCTAGTGTCACTTTATCAGCAGGATCTGCTGTTGCCTCTGTACTAAAAGAATGAAATAAAATAATCTTGTAATGGCAAACATGTAAAATCTCCTTTAATTACATATTTAAATAATAAATCTGACTAAAACTCCAGCAATAAAAATGAATCTTTTGCTTGTTGCAAGCATACCTTTAATGTAACGCTGATTTGTTCGCCAAATATGCCTCTCAATGGTAATATCAGAATTAAAATAAAATTGCAAAAAAGTTTACAGCTGAGATGTTCACAACCCATATCTAATAGTCTGTCATGGGAATAATTACCCATAATGGGTATCCAAGGGATATAATTGTCTGCTGCTGTGAATTAGGAGTGCCACAGGTGGTGTTAATCACTTGGAATGTATCAGAGTAGAACAGCAGCCAGAGACGGAGCCTGCTTAAGCTTGATTTGTGGAACCATTGTTTCTGGACACTTCAGACATAAATTGAGCACATGGTGGTAATAATGCACACTCAAGTAGTTATACTGAAACAAAGGGATATAAATATAAATAAAAAGCAGGGGAAAGTTTTGTTCCTTAGCAAAGGTTACAGAAATGGTCATGAGCAAAGTTCTTCTGTGTTGTGGCACTTGCATTTTTTCATGGGGACGCACAGCAGAAAGCAGCTCAGTAGCTGCTTTTATTGCTTGAACCTGCCTGGTACATATCAGCAAAAGAACTTTTATCAATTAGGTACTCCGGAATTTTCCCTTTTATAGAATCCCATAATCACTGACATTGGAAAATGCTTATGAGGTCATCAAATTCTGTGGTATATGACTTATATTGATATATCCAAGTGTATTGCTTTCTTTGATGAGGAATGTAAAACTTTCTCCAAATATGATATTGATTTATTACAACGTTACCACCTGAATTTAAGAGCACATCATCAATAGCTTCTCAGAAATGTCATGGACACCAAAGAAAATGAACTGACTTGAATTTACGTGAAATATGTAAGCATACAGTAACTAAATAAATGTGATGATACCTGGATCTCCTCAGAGCAAAGCCAAGGCCTTGACTGAATATCTGTAGATAAATTAGAGACTAAGTCTGTGAATGATACCATATTTCCTTGAAGATGGTGATAAAATTCAAAATTTAACTTCTCTAATCTTTTAAAGAAATTGGTCTGTAAGCCCTCTACACACTCAAATGACACAATCAGTTTTCCCTCTGAGATATGAGGGAGGGGATGGCTGGTCAAATATCACTGTGGAACATTAATTCTAAAAGTCAAAACAGCCTAAGAAACGTCTTTATTTAGAAGCCCATTTGTATTTTAGAGTGCATAGTTTTATATGCCCATTAGAGAGAGAAAACCAAGTTATAATTGTGACTTTTACAATTTAAAAGATCATACCTAGGAATTAACAGTTCCAGCTATGCAAGTGTTTTAAGGAGAAAGGTACAGAATGAAGTTAGACATCAAGTTTGATGTTTCAAGTTAATCACGGTTTTGGGGAGTGTTTTGTTGTTGTCAGGGTTTTTATAAGTCATCTAATTTACTACATTCTAAACTGCTGAACTAAAATTTATAAGAATTAACACACATCATTAAACCAATTTTCATACCCCTGCAGCTTCTTCTTTCTCAAAATGTATAACTCTATGGGCTAATTACAGTTTGATAGCAATCCCTGAAAATTATAAATATTATTATCCTATGTTTGTACATAAGCTATCAACACACAAACAGGATTAGAAGGAACCATCTGAACATCATCACTAAAAAGAAACAGATGCTTCAGCTTTTGCAGTTCCATATTGTAACCCCTAGATTGTACTTGTCCTTCAGCATATTTCTCACAAATTTTCAGTTTGTCAGACACAAAAAAAATGAGGGAAAAGAAAGTGAAAACGAATAATCATGGCAAATAATCCACTAGGAATATCACCATAAGCATTTTTGTCAAGAGCAGAACTGTTGCTGACAACTACAGCTCAGCAGGACAATAACATAGAAAGATGGTTTTTCCCTCTCTGTGTGACTTTTTGTAATTATTCACATTTTTAAAATTATTTGCAGGAAAGGTGTTTTCTTCTATGTCTTATTTCAAATGTTTCTGTAAAAATTACCATCATGGAGAAAACAGACTTGACTTGAGGAAAATTAATTTATTACAAATCAAATTAGAGTCCAGTCATCATCACAGTCTCTGAGAGTTTAATTCTGTCACATGAATTGAATATGTATATGGGTGCATGTATGAGTTGCACTAACACTGTAATTTCCAGCATGTCTTTACAAGGATTTAGGATTTTGTCTTTGAATTTGGACTTAATTTCCCTCTCTGTCACTCATTTCAATCATACTTACTTCCCAAATGATCATCATCTCACTGTCTAAATATGTTGAAAAGTGCCAAAACACAATTTTTTTTCCTAGAATTGCCTAGATATTTTTTCTTGTAATAAGATTTATGACATAAATTCAATAAATTTGTTTTTATGCTGTATAGGCAATAAAACAAAAGTAACACAGAAATTTTGAGAAGAAAAGACTGTTGGTTTTATTGGTCTTGTCAGCAGCAATCTGTAATCACCTCTTGATTCTTCAAATCAAGACTGGAAATTTTGTAAAATGTGCCATATCCAAAACACAACTAAAGAGCTCAATAAATAGGTTATTGTGTGCAAATCTGCAGGCTGTATTAAGCAACAGGCTGGTCTAGATAGTAATAAGGATACTTTCTCTCCATAATTCTGTCAGTCTGCCAATGTGACCTTTACCATCATACGAAAACAATTCACTGATGGAACTAAAATGACATGAATGCAAAGGTATTAAGAGACCAGAAAATGCAACAGAAAATACGTAGGTGTTATGAATATGTCAGGAATTGGAACCTTTTACATATAAAATATATATGTATGAATCAGATACAGCAAGAATTTATTCTCTTTCAGACTTGAAAATCTCACAAAATAACTGAAGTATATCCAAATATATATAATATTTTCATCCAGTGAGTTTGTATGTTGGAGCCATGTACTTGAAACTTATAGCACAGATAAATTTCTGGCTGCTATAACTTGACACTGTACCACTCCTAGAAGTTTCAATAAATTCCCTTGATATTTAGGTATCTTTTTCCATGGATTTATCTCATCCTATACTTTTGGATCCAGACTGGTTATGGGGAGTCATTCATCATCTCTAGATATATATCTACTTTTCTAAAACCTGTCTGCAACAATCTCTGAGCCATGGCAAACCAGAGAAGATGTGCCACATTTATTGATAACATGATATTTTAAACAAGCAAAAACTCTATGTGTGGAAAATTAAAAATATCATGCCATAAGCATGTTTGAAACAAAAATCATTAAGGTAGAAAACGATGAAATACACTAATTAGAGGATAGGAAAAAAAAAAATGAAAGAGATATTAAGTATGAAGAAAAAAATGCAGGGGGTCCCTGCACGTCTCTCTCTTAGTAACATGGTCAGTATCACAAGAGTTGGTAAAGAGAATGGAAGTGTAAACAGTGTGTGATAAGGGCATGGCCAAAGCTCTCAGAGAGAGCATTTGCCTACAACTGATAGTCCTGAAGAGGAAGATGACCTTCAGTAGGACTAAACTAAGAAGGCAAATTAAAAAAGAAATGATAATGCTAAACCAGTCATCTTGAAAAGAAGTATATTGAGAGAACATAAATTTGTGAAAATGGGGACAGGTGGTGAGAGGAAGCAGTAGCCATTGCAGCACGGTGGCCCCTGATTGCAATTTCCCCAAGGCACACCTGCCCTGCCCCGTCGGGGAGGCACAACCTCCCATGGAGTGCCAGGAGCAGCCTGCACCCAGCAGTGGTCTTTCTGGAAGTGTGTGGGTAGCATGCATGTGACCACAGTCCTTGAGGTGTGGACAAGGAGGTTACACAAAGCTGGGATAACAACCCACAACCCACATGGCTGGACAGGGAAGCTGAGCTTGTAGCTGTGTATGTGTGTTGAAGAGAGAGCTTCTTGAGAATAGTTGTAGAAGGGTGGTTAGAAAGTTGTTGGAGTTATTTTATTTATCCAGTGTCCAGTTCTATGCTTCATTGGGTTTGTTGCTGCTATTGATCCTGAACATATGGTTCCTGAGAGCTGGTTAATCATATGTCATTAATTAATCAATAAAAAGCTTCCAGATTTGACTTAAAATGAATGCTACTTTTTCCTACTGTTTATCTTCATACTAATATATTAATTCTAATTGAAGCTATATTGTATGATTAGTTGCTAAAAGTAGATATAATATTTTGCCAATATACAAAATATATGGCAACCTGCATTTGATTCAGGCTCTAGCCATACCACTTTTTGGCTGGTGGCATTGTCTCAGCAGATCTCCAAAACTAGTGGTCTAGTTTTGAGAACTTGCACCCACTTGCAGTGTGATAACCCTTATTTTAATTATTCAGACTATGAACTTAGGAGAACAGATTACCAAAAATAAAGTTTCTTTTAAAGTAAAGTGGTAGCATCTACACCTCACGTAAGCAAAACATCGCAGTAAGGCAAAATGAATATCCTTATCAGAAGGAAAATTCCCATCAGAATTAGGGACTTTAAATGCCTGTGGGGGGGTGGGTTAATAGGTTACTTCTAACAGAGTACTGAAGAATCTTGCATTTAATGTTGTGTTTTGTACACAAAACCACAACAGAAATCACCAGGGACGTGTGTGATTGTTTTAACTCAACATGAGACATCTATATGGTGAGGATAAGTTGAAATTGGCATCGGAGCTTCAGAAAATTAAAATATTGTTGCTCCTAGTTTCCTTCACTGAAACTTTATCATTTTTGATAGGTTGACGATTTGGCCCAGCTTCTTTAGGATTTATTTTCCATTTAGTAACTTTGAAATCAGAAAGCACTGGTGATTTATAGGTCTGCATCATTTAAGGCATGCGATAGCGCCATGTTTGTTTTGAAGGGGTTAATAATTTTGTGATTTAAGAGCAATTCATATTTTATGGATTGGTCCTGTTACTATGAATAAGCATTTATATTAAGAAAACTGGAAGCCAAGCATAACCACCTTCTGAACTTAAGTAAAGGGACAGTTTAAGGGAGATTTCCATTTAGTGCACAGTGCCCTTCACCTTTAGAGAAATTTACATTGCAGTTGGCATGATAACATATGAACATGATTAAAAAAATCCTATCCTTTATGCTACCCCAATATATATTTCTGTTGCTATTAGAGCTTGTAAGTGCCAATGGAAACATAACATATTTGCTTAGATTAGTGTATTTTAGAAAAAGGAAAGGCAAGAAGTCCAGGCAGGTTTTAAAGGCTGGACTTGAACAAATAAAAAATCAAATCTCAGGACTGGGGTTTTGTTCATCCTCTGCTGCTAGGAGCCCCTCACACATCCACATCAAAGGTCCTTCTGTACTTACATTTAAGTGAATGAAAAGAAGAGTTGGCCTTTCACAGTGAGAGAAATTTAACCACATTTAGCTAAAAGCCCATGGCTTAAATAGTGTGGGTTCTCTATGTTTCCTCTTCAGTTACTGGGAAAAAAAAAGGCTGAAACTTTGGAGATTCTTTTTTTTAACACATTAAGTCTACTATGGTGAATGGCATTAACAATACCTATCTCTTCCCACTGATTACAAGCAAAACTGTGAGCACATTCTAGCACCTGAATGTCTAATATTGGACAAATTCCACATTTAACTGTGAAAGTGAAACCTGCTCACTAGGACAGATTGCTTTTACAGCTTTAGTCCTGAAATTGGAAAGTGTCAATCTTTTGCAAGGAGTGGGGTAAAACACAGACCAGAAAAAAGACAACAGAAAATTAAGGGTCAACTCCATATTTTAAGATTAAATATTTCTTGGTTTCTTCTGTGCAGTATCTTCTCAATAATATGAGTTTATACATTTTTCTTTGCCTCTTTGCTATCCACTCAGCAGCCATAAAATGCTATCCCATCTAAACAGAGGCATCTTTCATTGTCAGTAACATCTCTCTAAGTTTTGAGATAGTAGATAATCAGGCCCAATCTGTCCCTAAAGGAGCAACAGTTACTTCAAATATTCTTTCTCTGGCTGATGGCATGGCATGTGTGTGCTTATACAGCTCATTTTTATAGCAGATGCCAGCTGCCCTTAGCACTTTTACCACATTCTTCTTACATAGGTAGAGACATAGTGTGGACTGTGTTTAAACTGCAATGGTTGATTGAACAGTCTGTCTTCTGGGGAAAATAAAAAAGATCTGATCTTAATGGGGGGTTACAGAGGGGTGGTTCTCATTTGCTGCCTAAAATAATATTTCATTGTCTTGTTCTTGAAGATATTGTAGCATGCAGAATATAAAAATAAATCTGCTCAGATATTGCTCCTTTTGTGGTGAGGAAAGCTTTTCATTTGTACAGCTCTAGCTAGAATAGCACAATTTTTACAGAAGCCGAACATTGAAATTATTTTTAAGTTAATTCTTAATGTGAAACCTGTTGTTGCTGTTGTTTTTACTGTCTGTATAATCATTCTTCTATCTATTCATTTCTGCCTCCTTCCTCTCAAGTGATGTCTTAGACAGTCTGTGGGAAATGAAGATTTTACGTGCATCTCTCAGGCCAGTTTTATTATGGCCACCTCAATCAACATAACATTTTTGAAAAAAAAACGTGATTTTTTAAAAACATAGGTGGATTTTTAAAGAGAATTTCTGTATTCTGAGTATCAAGCACACCTACCTATTTCTAGGACTGAGATTTGAGATCATGGGGTTCCAAGTGGTTTTCTCTTCTAGCCTGCTAGTAAGGGGAGGGGCTTGAGGAGGCACAGCTGGATCCTATGAATCAAAAACTGATTCCAAGCTGATTTTGACAATGGGGATTTGAAATTTATGACCATCTAACCCCTTCTGAGAATTAAGTGCTTCTAGGAAAAAAGCATGATTCACCTGACACACTGGCACAAAAACATTTTTGCCAATAGACTGGTTAAGCTGGTGAGAATAAATTGACACTTGGAATAAATGGGCAGGAAGATGCAAGGAAGTAAGGAAGAGAAGTTTTAAGTTAGTGAATTTTGTGTATTTAATGCATTTCATGTGTTCTCTGCTGGAATTCTGCTGCATCTACATATTTAGGTGACTTTTAAAACCATTGTTATTTTTGAGCACTCAGGGAGTTGAAATTATTAAACAGACAAGTAACAGCCAATATAAATTTTAGAGGATTAAACTGTGTCCAACATTCAAATTAATTTTTATTTTTAAAAATAAAATTAGAATTTTTACAAATATAAGGAATAACTGCTATTATAAAAATTCTTCAGAAAATACTAATTAAAAATTTATAATATAATTTTAAAATAAAATAAATTTTAAAAATTAAAAAAAAAAAAGAGAGAAAAAGAATAAAGAGGAAATACCATACTACAATACAAAGATCAAAGACAATAATCCATTCACTTGCTCAGTACTGGTAAGTCTGTGGATGGAATATGGCTTTCTGTTTACAGCTTTACATTTCATTATCATTGTGGATCAAATGCAGGATCCCAGAGAACATTCAGAGTCACCAAAGATTGAAAAAAAAATTGTATTTTTTTTAACCTTGAGAGGAAAAGATTGATTCAAATCTTCAAAATATAGAAGATTTTTAGAAAAATTAAGATATAGCTACCTTACTCTTTATTTAGAAAAAATGACTAGTCTTCACCAAAATGCTATAAAAAATTACTGGTAGAGTATTTCCTTAACAATTTTCAAAGGAGATTTTTTACAAAGGGGACAGCATGCTGTAGATGACAATTTCTTTGAAAGAGGCTCAGCTAGCACTAGAGTTCCTGAGATAAGGCTGTTTCAGGTCTATTTTTCCAGTTTTAGAAAGAAACTCCAGGAAACTTCAAACTCCATCAAACATGCTTCAAAACCAGCTTGTGTATGTTACTAAATTAATGCTACATGAGACGATTCAAGAGAAGCATTTTCTGCTCTGTAGGCGAGTACTGTTATTCTCTATCTGCTCCCTGGTGCAGAGGGATAATAAAACAGCAACAGATTTGCTGTCATATCTTCAGAATAATTTGTAATTAGTGCTTTAAAATGAAAAAGTGAGAAGAAGACGTAGTATTAATTCCTTTATTTATAATCCATTCCATTTCTTCTTGCCTGGAGCATGGTTAATTTGATAGGCATCTTTTAATTTGTAATTAGTCTTTAGGAAGGACTGTTTTCTGATGCTTTAAGCAGTGCACTATTTATTAATTTGTGTTCTATCATTTTATCCAGTGTTTATGCACTATGGACCAGATTCAGTACCCACTGAGAGGTAATTGTAAATTAGTTCAGCATTTAGCTCATTTGGCTTTCTTATATTTTTGAACATATAAAACAAGATAAATTATAATTTAGTTTGCATCCTATCATCTCAGCCTGGCTTGAAATAATTCTTACAGAAAGCAAAACATCTCCAGGAGTTATTTTTGCTCTTTTGCTCTACTGATGCAAAAAGTAGTGGCAGCCACATCTAGCTATTGGCAGCAGAGGAAACATGGCTACAACCACATACACTGATGCTCTTTTGAGACTTGTCTTTGCTCACGAGTATGTAAAACTAAATTAAATAAATTTTAATTCAGTTAACTCATAGGCGATACTTCCTCAAGCTGAAAACATGCCATGAAAATATTTGTGTTCTTGTAGTGTTTATGTACTTCTTAGTCTACCTTAGCATCGTGGTATTAATTTTATTGGTTTAAATATCATCTAACCCCCTTGTGCCAGGTACTGTGCTGTAAGGGAGAACTTACAGCAGCCTTCCAGTACCTAAAGGTGTCTTACAAGAGAGCTGGAGAGGGACTTCTAACAAAGGCATGTAGTGATAGGACAAGGGGGAATGGCCTTAAAGTGAAGGAGAATAGGTTTAGATTGGATATTAGGAAGAAGGTTTTTACTACATGGGTGGTGATGCACTGAAACAGGTTACTCAGAGAAGTTGTGGACTCCTCATCCCTGGAGCTGCTCAAGACCAGGTTGGATGGGGCTCTGAGCAATCTGGTCTAATAGAAGGTTCCCTGCCCACAGCAGGGGGGCTGGAACAAGATGGTCTTTAAGGTTCCTTCCAACCCAAAGCATTCTATGACTCAATGTACATACACAACATATTTGATAAATGGTTCCTGTCCCAATGGACTGAGAATGCAAATTGCAGAAATGGCACAGAGGAAAATTTCTGTAGAACAGAGGGAGCATAACACTTTGTGGCTGCAAACTGCTGGTTGAGTAGTCATTATCTTTTGAATAATTCAAGAGAATTCTATGTAGGGTGGCTATAAAGAGCATGAAGTTTCTCTCTTCACAAGAATCAGCATAGAGAAGACAAATGCAAATAGAGATGAGTTGCAGAGAAACATTTCATCTTGGTATAAGAAAGAAATTTTTTACACTGAGAACCACCTCCCCAGTGATGTGGTAGAGTCCCCATCTCTGGAGGTTTACAAAACAGAGTGGTAGATAATCTTGTCTAGTCTCCTTTTCACACAAAAAATGTTGGACCAGATGGTCCTTCAAGGTGCCTTCCAATTGTTCTATGATTTCTTTTTCTTTTTTTAATACATTTTAAAAGAAAGGTAGAGGGAGAAAAAGTAAAAAAATGCTCTCTTAGACACATTTTATTCAGTAGTATTTCCCAATGCTTTTTTTCAAGGTTTGCTCTAATTTTATCCTCTTTCTCATAGTTAAAGTGATTTGAGAAGCTCTTATTTATTATTTTAGCTAAATGTAAAATTAGAAACTTAAAATATTTCTTTACACTATATGCTTTATGTCTATACTTTTAAGTCATTGTTTGGTTTCCTCACTGTGAATTGTCTCTGAACATTTTTGATTTCTTACACTCCATTTTCAGCTACTTTTCTGAGTGTTCAGTCTGCATGATCTTGTAGAAGGAGCTTGTTCTTGGTATTCTAAACTGTAAGCTTTTTCCATCTACATCTTTTTTAATGGTCCATGGTTGTGATTTCAATTAACTCTTCATTATGTCAAACACAGGAAAAAAAATGAGGTCAAGATTACCTGGATAACAGGTGTAGGAATATAGCAGAAGAGATGCATTGACCTGTGTTGTGTAGTCTTTTTTTTTTTCCCAACTCTTGAGTCAAATGCAGAGGCATTTCTAAATGTATGCAGTTTGAGTGCTAGGCAGCATAGGGAGAATTCTCTAATATCTCACACTAATATCTCCTATTTGTCAGCAAGACTTCTTTATTGCAGTTATTACATATATTATAGCTATTAATCGCAATAACTTGAAATTTACTTGTGTAGCACTGCATTATAAAATGAGAATTTCAATGTATTGTTTCCCATTTTAATACAGTATTAGAAAATGCACTTTTGGAGGCTGGACAAGGTATTGAATAACAGCCTGCAGATCTTTAAGAACTACAAGAGAGAATTTATTGATCTCAAAAGTACTCTAACTGTAAGATAAGACATAGCATAAAATGTTAGATATCTATCTTTGTATAAATACAAATAAGCTGAAATATCCAGTGACAGATAAGGAAATTTAGTGTTCAGGTTTTAAGCAACCACTATTTAGGTATTATCTTCATGCTAGCTGCTAGCTGAAATATCTTTTGAAACTTCATATACTTTATAGAGATTTCCTTGGACTTAAAGCCTGAAGGGCTTTTAAATCATTTGATCTGACCGCCAGTTTGGCACAGGTCATTTCACTTCATTCATGTATTTTTTTAGTGAATAAAATGCATTTCAGTCTTCAGAAAAGAGTTGTATGTCATATGAAGCAAATAAGAGAGATAGGAATTGGAATGCAGAATTATTTTGAAAAGTTAGAAAAAAGCATTGAAAAAGTTAAAAAGTAAGTATTCAATTATGTCAATTATGTATTTTCTATTTTGCTAAGAATAGATAACTACAGAAAGTTGAGATATAGATCAACTGATTAGATGACAAACACATATAAATTACCTGGAAGTAAAAGATAATTATGAAACTGGTCTAAAATCTACAGTAGTACTCTTATTCATACAAAAAACACATGGGATAAGTAAACAAGAATGTCTTTATTTGATGCACTTAAGGTTTCATTTGGAGAATTAACTTGATTTTGAAGACTTTGAAAGAGTTCTGCACTTGTAGCTCTGTATCTTGGTATTGCCATTTCTGGCAACAGGCCACAGGCTTCCTACTGACTCTTCAAGGTCCCAGGACAAAGACTGTTGGTCTTGCTTTGCATGGATGTCTAGGCTACCCTGGCCCTTTGTGTTCATCTGCTTTAGAACAAAAGCACTTCTCTAACGACGAAACTTTTGCCTGAGTGGTTTTATCCTCAGCATAGGTGGAATGTCCTTCAATTTGTGTGATGGAATGTCCTTCATTTTACTTTTTTTTTGACCAGTACCTACTGGTAACATGTAGTTGTCTTGTGTGGAATCAACTATCTGTGTCCCAATATTAAAGCTGTAGTATAGAAGGGTGAAGCCTTAGGGTGGCAAATGAGGCCTCTTTTGCACCCTAAATCTTATTTTAACAAAAAAATCCACAGCATATGTATGAAGCTAAGAAGTTATTTTTAAGCCTGATATGTAAATAATCTAATGCAGAAAAATCGTGTTAATAACCAAGTTAAAACTGTTGCACAATGACTTCCTTCCAGTGTTCTTTTGAATCCTAAGGATGGCAGGTTCAGTGTTTGTTGAGAAGGTTTGCATATTCAGAAACTTTTACGGGTCATTGTACAATGAAAGCAGCATGCATACCATGTTCCACATAAAAAAAGCTCTCTGATAATCAAGCAACAGAATCCTCTCTTTACACCAGATTCTGGTCTGAAAAAAGTATTACGGAAATAATTACTTCACAACATATGGCCCAGCAGCAGGCTAAACTCAACTTTTTATAAGTAAGCAAGTCCACACACTGTGAATTGATCCTCCATGGAGATGAAATGTATGGCCAGACACATACCTGGCCTTCATTTATTTAGCACTATCAATATTTTTTCTTTTTAATAGGTGACTGTTGAGATTTTTTTAATCTCTTTTCTGTACTTCAGTGTTTTTCCAAGATGAAAAATTCTCAAGGAATTCATTAAATGAATTCAGCATTTTTTGATGTTGGTTTTTTTTTTTTCCTTTACATTAGATAATGCATGTTTCGTACTGGAAAAAAAAAAAAAAAAAAAAAAGAAAAGGAAAAGTTGTACTAACCCATTCTTCCTGGGTCTAAGAGATTGTCCCTAAGTGTTGTAATCTCTTTGGTCCCCAATCATATATGTTGTGACTATGACAAATTATGAAAAAGCTAAGGGCAATAAACACAGCCCTGCTAAGCAGGGATAAAAAGAGAATTTGTAAAATTATACACTCCAAGGGTAGAAGAATCCTAATAATATCAAACCTGGGCAGTCCCTCCCCATCTGGAAAGAGGAGGTTCAAAATATATAGCCTGATTTTTCACTGGAAGCTTTATTTCTGATTCTTCTTTGATAGCCACAAATCAGTTATTTTATCGAAGATAAGCATCTGCCTAAACAGCCTATGACCCCCTGTGCTTTTTCTGCAGTGTAATTCAAATATTGCTACTGGGTCCTCTGAGGCTTTAAAAAGTCTCCAGTTTCCTTCTGAGTTATTAAAAAATAAAATTAGTGGTTTGGAGATAATTCAGCTATTCAGTTCATCATAATAAATTTATAGTTCAGATGGTAAAACCAGTTGTGTTACTATCACACTAATTTGCTACTTCCCTTAAGAGTCTTGGGCATTAGTTGTCTAGGTCTGTCAATTTCTCTATCTATGGTTAGTTAATTTCAGCAGATGCTGTTTCATATGTTCTGTTACTACAGATGGCAAAATTTTTATTTCATATAAGGGGCCAAAATTTTATTTCTCTTTTTTAAATTTCTTTACTTTTTTACTTCAGACCAGAGAGCTAAAACAGATTAAAGGAATTTTTCTTGTAACTTTATATCCTAGTAGCAGTTCTACACAGAAAAGTATAGATACCAATTGACACAGAAGAACATATTTTATTTCTAGGAAAACTGGGGGAAGTGTTTCAGTGGTTTTTTGGTCTGGTTTGGTTTGGTTCTTTTGGGGTGGGAGGTTGTTTTGCTTTGGGGATTTTGGTTGGCTGATTGTCTGGTTGGCTGGTTTGGGGTTTGTTTTGGTTTTTTTGTTGTTGTTGTTGTTTTTTTTGGTGGGGGGGTTTTTGTTTGGTGCTTCTAGCAGATGATGTATCTATTATTGCCACAGCTCATTGGTATACAATAAAAGCAAAGATAAGTTTTACAGTTTTGGAGTCATCTGATAGATATATCCAATGAAATTGAAAACAAACACAAAGAAAAGTCATTTCAGCCACACTTCCATATTTGGATTAGACTTCCTATTTAATCAAAAGATACAGAAATGTGACCAATGAAAAACTTGAGGTTTTCTTTACTTTTATTCCACTCGCTCTTGTAGTAATGTAAAATTAAGCCTGATATAAAATTTGCTCATCTCTATCTGCCACTGACAAATATTAAAAATCAACTTGTGCAGACTTCTCTCACCTCCTCCTGGAGTGTTTAACTTATTGACCTCCCAACCTGTGCAAACCTCCCTTAGGCAATGTCACCACCTCTGCCTGCTCAAGGCTCACAGAAAGGCACCAAACCCTCCATGCTCTGTGCTGGATGGCTGAGTCCTCCTTGTAGAATTTAATGGGAGTTCGAGAAGTGTCTGATGTGCTGGGGTAGCTGCTTCCGCTGCTGCTGGGATCCATGCCCTGTGGCACATCACTGCCAGCGTTGAGCCATCCCACATTCAAGAGAGTTTTTGGAAACCTTCCACCTCAACTGCTGCACAAATTGCTGCCTCTGTTTACTGTGCTCCCAGATGGTGATGCTTTGCCTGGTGCCAGCTGAAGAGGTGCTTGACAATTCCCAACTCTAAATTAAGAATTTTAATATGGCTGAAGATAGCAGATGTAAGCACCTTTTCAGTAGGATTAGCTCCCAGGGGCTGTTAGAAATTGCTAGAGCTTCTAGGAATAAACATCTCTCTTAGCCCCCTGTGTGAGCAGCAGCAGCACCCTTTGGGAAGGAGAGCCCAAAAATCACTGCATGCATTTCTGCATCCCTTAGCTGCTCCTGTTTGCACTGACCTTCCTTGGAGTGTCCAGCTCCACTCACTGAGTCAATTTCCATTTCAGAATCTTCTTCTATCTTTATGTCTGTCTGATGCTATTAAAGAATGGGGTATACGTATCAGTAAACATTAACACAAGATACGTGCCTACTCCGTGTCTGCTGTTTGCTTCCACTTGGCACTTACTTCAGCTCATGTGCATCGTGCTGCAGTTTGTGCCAATACTTGTCTTACTACTACCAATGAAGGGTAGTCAATGTAGTTGAAAAAGCTCATTAATGCTAATGGAATCAAAGTGTCCAAAACCATTCGGACAACAACTCTGACACATATGGGAAACATAAATGCAGGCTCTGAGACTACCAAGGAGCTGCTTATATAACCTGCTTGTAGTGTAGTGACACCTTTTTTCTAAATTTAAAGTCAAGTATTTAATCAGATTCTACAATGATCAAAGTAAAGAATAATTTATTATTAATAATTTGCTACAGTTTAAAGATTTAGGTAAAAAATACCATATGACCTGAAATGTATAATTTTATTTTTTTTCTTTTTGATAAATCAGGACAAAGAAAATACTATTTCAAAAACTACTTTCTTTTAATTTTTACTTTACATTACAAACTATCCTTTTTTTCCTATTATATAAAAATTATGATGATGATAAAAAAAGGATTGCATTTATCTTAACAGCGGAAGTTTTCTGAAGAACAAAAAATTAACAAAAAATTAACAAAAAACTTCAGTTTTTTTTAAAACTCTCTAAACTTCACACAATCATACCTTGGAATTAGATTTTTATCAGCTCCCAAGCACTACAAAATTTGACATGTGCTGCAATTTCAACTCCCAATGCTATGATGTACATGGGATATTTCATATGTCAAGATAAAAATTTAATCTAAATACTTTTTCTTCTTGATTTTTTTTTTTTTTCAGAGAAAATAAACCAGTTTGTGTGTCAGGAATTTCCTTACAAATTAAAGCTTTCTTGTATAGATACACCTTGTATGTCCAGGTGGAAAAAAACCCAAAAACAAACACACAAACCTAATTTTTTTGAACGGTTGAGAAATTACTAGAGGAATAGGGCAGATTTGGAGAATTAATAGATATTATCAGTGCAGAGGAGTAGGCACCATGCTTTCAAGAAAATTTATTTATTCTATTTTAAAGGAGTAGAGTGGTTCATGAGAAGTACCTTGCCCAAAGGGCACAGATCAAGTGGCTATATTCCAAGCTACTAATTTTCAAAATGAAGAACATTGACATTTATTCAGTGAAAGCAGCTGCTCACAATTTACCTAAAAGCAACTTTATTCCTTAATATATTTTTTTAGGCCCAGTTCCCTCAGTCTCGTATTGGTGAAATGACAGATCTCTCTTCAGAGTTATAGGGAAGAAGGCAATGACACAGCTCTGCCAAGATTAGCAGGTTTTTTTTTAAATAGAAGTTTTTGCAAAGTTTTATTTTGAAATAACCACATTAAGACACTATTTGTGTTTTTTGTATTTGTATTTTAAAATTAGAAATGGGTTTTTTTGAGTACCCTATGTTCTAAATACTGAACTTGCCTAGTCAATAAAAATGCTTCAGATTAATCTTCTTGAGCTCTGTCAGGCTGGGAATGTGACCACTTCCCTGGGGAGTCCATTTCAGTGTCCAGGCACCCTCTGGGTGAAGAATCTTTTTGTAATATCCAAACTAAATTTACTCTCACACAGCTTCAGGCCATTCCCTCAGGTCCTGTCACTGGTCAGGAGAGAGAGATCAGTGCCTTCCCCTCCTCTTTCCTTCATGACAAGTTGGAGACCACAATGAGGTCTCCCCTCAGTCTCCTGCTCTCCAGGCAGAACAGACCAAGTGACCTCAGCCACTCCTCATACTTCCTCCCCTCAAGGCCCTTCACCACCCTTTAGCTCTCCTTTGGATGCTCTCTAACAGCTTAATGTCTTTCTCATGTTGTGGTGAATTTGAATGAAAGTACATTCAAAAATTCAACATGAATAAAAGTTTCTAAACCATTCTAGAAATGTATAGGATGTAGGAAATCAATGGTGTTTCATTACTTTATACTAGATGAGTGTCTAGTTCTTATGTATTCACCACCATTGTCTGAAAAGTTTCACTTTGGTTTAAAAAAATGTACATGCATTATTATGGAGTTATTATTATTGTATATCTGCCTCTGAAAGCATCCAATACACTTTTCTATTTTTCACATACCCGATTTAAAGCTTATTTGAAGCCGCAGACATTTTAGACATGTAGATAAACACACATGCATGAGCATTCTATATTTTAAGAAAAGCTTTTCTTTGCCATGTTAAGAATAGATGAATAATTTTCTTTTATTTCCTGAATGGTATTCTGATGAGTTTCAATTTCCCCATGAACAGGTGTATAGGAGACCTGCTAAGCTCTGAGTTAAAAACATAAATATAATACACCTAAGAAAGATGCATACCAAGAGTGGGAGATTAAGCATATTTTACAACAATTTTCTTTTGGAAGGACTTGTGGGGTTTTCTGTTTTCTTGCCTTTTTTCCCTATTAAAGATGTGTACTACTTCACAGCAGTAGTAAAATTATTTCTTGTAGAAAGAAAAGCACTACAAGAAGAAGTTTGAATCCCTATGTTCTTGACTTTCTAAACAGTTCTTTTGAATTTTTCATGTACTGTGATTTCTTCTGCAATTATAATAACATTAAAAAAGCTATTTTGTATGAATTACAACCAGATTCCTTTTCAAACACTGGAAAATGCAAGCTATTTTAATGTGTAAACAAGAGTCTGAAACACACTGAATGATTTTCCAACTGTATCTAACAAGGTTTTCATAGTGATAATCTTCCTGGTGACTTTTGTTTTCATAAAAACATTTCTTCAGGCAGAACTGACATTATAATAAGCACTTGAAAAAGCTATTATAAGTATGTTTAGCTATGCTGATACTACCTGTATATTAAAAAAATAACATTAAATTACTTTAAGCATTCAGTTCAAGAAATGCTCTAAACTATGTAAACCTTCCTAACTTTTTATTTTTGGAGAGTCCATTCTACTAACATCTTAGTCCTGCTGTCTTCCAACATGGCATAATTTTGTAGACACTGATGTTCATAAAGCTGTTATCCCTAGACACGCATCTCCCACTGTTTGCAAAAGACTGAATTTGCACTTCTCTCATTTGAAGAGGGTGACTTAATCACCAAGCAGTGATGTATTCTGATTGTCTTTGCCCATCACCTTTTCCTTTGAAGCTGAGCCACTGAACATACGAGTAGGAGTCTTCATATTAAACCACAGAAAAAGAGACCTTGAGGCTCATCTAGTGATTAGGGCGCTTGAAATTGAAGCTCATTCATTTAAAGCAGGTGTCCAAGTGACACTTATCTCCCACTGTAGGTGGCTATTTTTAGCAGTGATTCATTTACCCAAGGACATTTTGCTCTTCCATTCACATAATGGAAAATGTTACAAATGTCTCGGCATCCAGTAAGAATGGTTCAGCTTCATGGTAGTCTCATGATATTGAAAGGTCAAAACATTAAAAATACTGGTATGCATGCCTGCCTTGGTTCTTCACAGAGATTATCCTTTCATTACAAATGTAGCTATTCCATCTACAAAAAGGTCCTGGAAGTAGCTAATTTTTCCTAAAGAACAAGACTGACACATATGACACATAAGGGCATGCTGCATTAAAAAAGGCAGCAGTCCCTACCAGTCACTGCTGAAATACAAGCTTGTTTCTAGGACAGCAAACACAGGTCACTGCTCCTGTCTCCAGTATCAACAGAATCAGATAGAGGAGTTGATCACAAGCAGAAAAGGCAACTGTAAAATATCCCATGCTTCCACACTCCTTGAAATGCACTCAGTCTTCCCACTTCCTTGGAAACACAGAGGCTTTCTCAAACTGGGTGGCTGAACACTTCTTTTTCAAAGGTCCTCTCCCCATCACAGGCAATAGTACAGATACTTGCCACAGTGTGGCTGCGTGGCACAGATACCTAACATGGGTTCTTTGGTCTGGTGAGAGTCTAGCACCTAATAATAATAAGACATCTTTGTTGAATGAAAGCAGCAGCTTGGATAGGCTATCTAGGGGATGACTGACAGCATTCACACTGTATCAGGCAGAGACCTATGAATTTAGGCAAGCAGCATGGGTACATACAGTTTTTTGTAGCTCCAGGCCAATATTATAAAGTATAATGCTAGGGAAGGAAACAAGTTAACAGGAGTGAGTCCTAATGTAAATGCATGACTTTTTCCGTTGGAAATGTGAGAGATGCAAAACAGCTTGATTGACTGAGCTTTCAGGAGTGGAAAATATTACAAAAATGGCAATCATAGGAAGGTGATGGGGATATTTACTAACTATTAACTATTACATGAGGGTATTGCATTCCATTCTGAAAAAGCAAAAGAGAATAGAATCATAGAATATCTTATGTTGGAAGGGACCATAAGTATCATCAAAGTCCAAATCATGGCCCTGCACAGGACAAGCCCCAAGAGTTTCTTTGCCTGAGAGAATTTCCCAAAAGCTTCTTGAACACTGTCAAAGCTGGTGCTATGATCACTTACCTGGGGAGCCCACTTCAGTGCCCAGGCCAAGAATCTTTTTCTAAAATCCAACCTAACCCTCCACTGACACAGCTTCACGCCATTCACTTGGGTCCTATCATTGGTCACCACAGAGAAGAGATCAGTGTCTGCCCCTCCTCTTCCCCTCATGAGGAAGTTGTAGACTGCAATGAGGTCTCCTCTCAGTCTACTCTTCTCCAGGCTAAACAAACCAAGTGACCAGTAGTAGCAAAAGGTATATATGGAGCAGCCTTAATATAGAAAGAACAGTTTGTGTGTCCTCACCAATCCTAGAACAGGATACTTTATCCACAGTTAATAATGTTTGTTACAATATCTTCAGTGATGCCCCACGTGTTCTTAAGATTCTAGAATTTTAAACTTCTTTCTTCAGTTAGGCTGCTGCAAGAGCTGTGATGCAGCCCCAACAGCCTGGCAGCTTTGTTTTTGTATTCTTTCACGTATTTCTTAGCAAAGTAACTCTAATGACCTCCAGTCTACACCATCTTCTGCCCACTCAGTTAACACTTTTATTAGCCTATATTTAGATGCTCGCAGACACTCCACTTATACCCCCTTAAGCTGCCCATCCTGTCTGTAGCTATTTCCCTGCACTACCTATAGTTTTCCAAGTCTTAAATACAATCTAGCTTCATCCTCCATGTTTACATTTGCTTCACATTTATCTAGTTTATGGTGCTCCCACAGACCACAGACTTTGCCTTCCCTTTCCCTCTATTCCTGATCATATAAGTCCCCACTGTAGACTCAGAGAGAAAAGTAATGGATTTTTGTATTTTACACTGGGAAAGAATGAAAATGAGGATTTTCACGTCACAGTTAATTCAAGGGGCACTGCTCTCATCAGAGGAAAGGAACCTGTGCTTCTGTGCTGAAAAAACCTTAAAATTTTGGTTAATTAATTTTGAATTTAAAAGAATTTTTAAAAAAGTAAATCCCTTCCCTTTGTTTACTTGATAATATAGTAATATTCTTATGATAGTAATATCCTTACTATCATACTACTGAAAAGGCGGTCTTCTCTTTGTTACTGCTACACACTAAACCATTTCAAAAAGGTTGTGGAGTGTTGCCTACAGTTCAGCTGAAGTCCTTTTCAACTGTGGACAACATTGAACAGGTTTTCCTACCCATAAGAAAGGGAGATTAACCACCAGACTGTGCAGCCAAGGAAATATGATGTTTCTATGAATTACTAGAGGCCACTGCCTTTTGAATGACTTAGCAATTCAGGCCCCTGGTCTTATCAAGGATTGTCTTGACTGTGGATCTTTTTAAGCTGTGACTGCAAAAATTTCTGAAGGTCAGGAGAGGGTCAAGAGGCCTGTGTCCTTCAAATGATCACTGATCCCACCCTATCTTATTTTCTATTAGATAGCAATAGAAATAAGTCATTTTGCTTCCACTTGGTCTTGATTCTGCAGTGGAAGGGCTCAACCATATGTGGTAGAGGTCTAATAAAATCAAGTAGTAGGTAAACAACTGTCAGAGACTGAAATATTATAGTTTATGACTTCTTAAAGGACTTTAAAACTGTATTACAAAAGCTGCAGAGAACACTACCACACCCTGAATGGGCCCTGACTGAGGCCTTACACCTGCTCCCTGATGAAGTCCCACAGTATCTTATTTTCTATTAGATAGCAATAGAAATAAGTCATTTTGCTTCCACTTGGTCTTGATTCTGCAGTGGAAGGGCTCAACCATATGTGGTAGAGGTCTAATAAAATCAAGTAGTAGGTAAACAACTGTCAGAGACTGAAATATTATAGTTTATGACTTCTTAAAGGACTTTAAAACTGTATTACAAAAGCTGCAGAGAACACTACCACACGGATTCTGTATTCTCTGGTGTGTTGTGTGGTGGTGTGTGGCAGCGTGTGGTGGCATGGGTGGCATGTGGCGGCATGGCGACGGGGGACCCTCACCACCAGCAGACCAGATGGAGGGGAGCAACGAGACGTCATTGGGACCCTTGGATGGGTGACATGCTTCCATCTAACCCCTGCCACCTCTCCCTGTTCCCCCACTCCCCATGCACACTTCTTTTTTCCATTTCTTTCTTTTCCCTTCTCTTTGCCTCTTCTACTATTAAATAAAATATGTCAAGTTCCCACCTGGCCCAAAGTGTATATTAATCCACGGGATTCTGTATTCTCTGGTGTGTTGTGTGGTGGTGTGTGGCAGCGTGTGGTGGCATGGGTGGCATGTGGCGGCATGGCGACGGGGGACCCTCACCACCAGCAGACCAGATGGAGGGGAGCAACGAGATGTCATTGGGACCCTTGGATGGGTGATATGCTTCCACCTAACCCCTGCCACCTCTCCCTGTCCCTCCACTCCCCATGCACACTTTTTTTCTTCTTTCTTTCTTTCTTTTTCTTTCTTTCTTTCTTTCTTTCTTTCTTTCTTTCTTTCTTTCTTTCTTTCTTTCTTTCTTTCTTTCTTTTCTCTTCCCTTCTCTTTGCCTCTTTTAAATAAAATACATCAATTTTTTGGCATCAACATCTAACCTTGTTTGGTTTTAATCTTGTTTCTGGGAATATTTTGAATCTTCTAAGTTCTTTCCAGTTTATGCTCAGAGACTTAGCTCTCTTTGCTTTTCTGAGTTGAAATCGGATCATAACAACAACTAATTAACTTGTGAATAAATGAGGAAAGAAAGAGCGTCCAAGTAGATTTTGTAACAACACCAAAGAAAAATTCTTTGGTGAACCTGAGAATGGGAAGGCAAAAAAACACTACCTTCACCGTCTAACTCCTCCCAGTGGACAGTTCTGGCTACTAATGACTGAGTGCATTGACCTGAACAGATTCTATTGACCTTTAGAGAACGTTTTGGAAGGATAAACATAACATAAAGGGAAAGTTTAGGTACTATACAATCTGTGTATAACAATTTTAACTGCATGATTCATGGAAATTAGTAATAAGTGGATTATTGGACTGCATATGTTAGGATCATTATTACTGGGTATGATTGTATTGTGAATAGATTGTCACGAAATGAATAAGAGGAATAATCAAGTAATATTTTCACATATAAGATCAGTTCCCTTGCTCATCTCTTTCAGCATGGCTTTTCCAAATTTTTTGCAATAACAATTTTCACAAACTGTATAGTAAAGTAAATAGCTGTAAGAGCTGTATCCTAGGCTGAAGCAAATGCTGTCACCATGTGATAACCATACTCTGAACATTTGTGCCAGTCTGAACAGGGTTAAGATACAAGGCTAATAAATTCAAAACACTTGGAAGGATGAAATAGGCACAGTTACACAAGTTTTGAAGAAAACCAAGCAAAAGGTTTGTAGAAAGTAGCCAAGCTCACATACTTTCCCAAACTCATCTCACTGGTTGCAGTGTCAGGAACAGAATAGTGGGCTAGATTGGTCAAATTGGTCAGACTCCAAAATATTCCTAATGTCCTTCTGTATCGGTCTTTCAAAGATGATTTCAATCAAAGTCTTATAATATGTAAAAACGTAACAACAAAAGTAGTCCACTGTGTAAAGTGTGAACTGTTTGTCATTACTAGCCTATTAGACAAAGCTCTGCTGTTGGCATAGTCAGAGAAATAAATTTGCAAATCTTCATGGAATTCTGTGTGCCAAAATCTCAGTGGTATGAAGACTGGATTCCTACTTTAAGCAACATTAAAGGAGTGGTGCAAAAATACAGGCCTGTGGCAGAGTCTGCATATCTGCCTACAGGGTCAGTTTGGTGTTTGGGTATTCACCTTCCTTGATAGCTTGTGACTCAGTTTTCAGAAGTATAAGAAGGTACAAATGGCAAAGCTGTGGAAAATGGACAATTGGTCTTTTAACTAAAAAACCCCCTTCCAGTAATTCAGCAAATGTATGCTAAGAATTCAAATTCTGTCTAATAGCCACCACTAGAAGTGATTGTCAAAGTTTTAGAACCTTATTCTTAATATATGTAATAGTAATTGATTATTTTGAGCAAATAATTATGCTAATTGTGTAACCCTAATAAATGTGGTTATAACAGCATTTTCTTTAACTGAATTCAGTAACATCTGTATTTATTGATTGAATGAAATTTATATACAGGTTAACATCTGTCATATGATGGCTCAATTATTAAGAAGGATGACTATTTAGTAATTTAAATATATTAATAATATTTTTCCACTAAAATATCTTTTTCTACTGAAATTTGATAAAAAGTCAATTTGTTCACGGTCCTCCTAGCTGTGACAAAACCAAATATTTTGAGACATTTCTGTGATTACAAAATGGTTTGTTGTCAGATACTTCTGTGCAATGATCACAAGCAACACCTCAGGTGTTCCTTTTTACTTATTTTAGAATGTCCAGTCTGTTGTTAACCTTTAACAGTACTTTTGGAAAGGGATTTATTCTATTTTTATAATTAATAATTTAATTTTCCTGATGTGCGGTTGACAATTAACCTGATTTGTCATGCCAGATACTTGACTGTTGATTAGAATATTGATTAGGTGTTTGATTGGTGATTCGGATACTTCAATTAATTTCACGAAGTAAAAGAATTTACACATAAAAAGAACGTTCTGACAAAGTTGTTAGAATACCTCCATATTCTAATAGATCTTTAATAATTGCAGCAATTCAGTGACAGACTAATTATGCAACTTAATACAGAATGCAGGCATTGTTGAATTCCTCCTAAATCTATTCAGCACCTGCCTGAAAATACACAACGTTTTCTTTTTCTTTTTTTTTTTTTTTTCCTAGTTTAATTTCCTTCTGTGAATATCTGGTAGCATAAATACAGCACTGAATATATTTTCTGGGGAAAAATTTATTTTCAATGCTATTTTTTCCTCTCTTCTAGGCTTCTAGGAGATGTTCTATATAAAGCAAATATTATTTTCTGTGGTCATTCAGAAAATATATTCATTTCACACAGTTCCAGCACACAATGCCCCAATGCAAGTACTATATAACCTCATTAAGAGCAATAATGCTATGAAACCAATAGGAGTTAATGAAGCAAAGATGTTTAAAAAACAACTTTTACTTGCTTAGAACCATAAGAGAACTAATGTTAATATTATAACTGCAAAAAACTGATGCTTAGTGATTTTGAAAAGATTGTGTAGTCCTAACTCTTGAGAACTCTATTCTTCATGCTATAAAAAATTTGCATCTCTTCTGTGAACTGATTGTTTTGTTTGCTGCGGGGTTTTTTATTACATGTTGTTGAGAAGGGATTTTTTTTCTTAGTTTTCCTTCCTTTTTTTTTCTCCAGCAGGTTCAGATCTATATGCAACATACATAGATATTACACATATTGATAAAATACTTCCTGTGTAAGATAATGCTGAAGAATATTGTTTAGTCTATGCCTACAAATTCCAGCAAACCCAATACTGCTGCTTCTTTAGATCTTCAGGAAGATATTTGTACCTAATATGTCACTATTTATACATAACAAAAGTAGCCTTTAGAAAAATGGCATGGGAATACAGTTGCACTTTGCCATGGATACGACTTAAAACATTTGATGTTTGGCAATTATAAACTGAAATCATAATCTTTTCAGCATAAGTCATACTATAATTTAGACCTTTTTAAACCAATGGTCAGCTGCTGCCCCTGAAAGTAGTCTGGAATATCTTGGAGAAGAAAAGGGACAATACTGGTGTATTTTTATGTAGAAGAAGCTACATAATTTTTAAAAATGTTTTTGCACACACAAAAGCCCTAATACACTGGACTATTATTTTAGAATAAATACAAATAATTAGGGTGCAATAAACATTAACTTATTTCCCTTGGTAATCATTGGGAGAGAACTTACCCTTGATGCTATTTATTTATAGTGACCTAAAAAATGTCAGAAAAGAGTTGTTAGTATATTAGTACCTCTGGTAACAAGTGGTTTCTTTTTTAAATCACATCCTGCAAGATTGCAATCTTCAGCTACAAAGTGGTGCTGAAGTCTCTCTCAATACCCACTAAACCAAGTGACAGTACTTTATAATCTGATCTACTTGGGCTAATTATAGATGCCCTCCTGTATATGATAGGAATGGCATAACAACTGAAAGTATTCATAGTCTTGTTTTTATTAAAGCAATTGGGAAGAACAAGGTTAACAACATTCCAGAAGCAGCAGGATCATAATGCCATGCAAAAAAGACTGATGCAGAGCTTGGCTTATCAGCAAAGGATTTTCTATCTTTTAAATATGTATGAAGATTTAAACAGACAATTTTCTGTAATTTACTTACCTACTGCATATTATCATTATCTCTTCCTAGATAAAGAGAGAAGCATGAATTATGGAGATTTTTGATTGTGTTATCAAGCACTCTTGTACCTTGATAATAACTGCTTGATGGTTTGCTCTTTGGAAGAAATGCCAGAGAAATTTCCCCACCAAACTTAAAATTTGTTAAAGGAATAAATAAAAAGTTTTACAAATAAAGGAGTGTTTTTCTAAAATTTAAAAAAAAAAGAGTATAAAATTATAGTTTATATATTGTTTTATATATTGTTTTCTAGATATTAAAAATTCTTTTTTTAAATTACATTTAATAAAAGTTGTTTTCACAAAGCTGCAATTTTAATTTTTTTTTTTTACAATAATCAAGATTTGTGCCTTGGTCTTGGTATTCAAAAGCCATCAGTCACTTTTACTCTGAGCAACAAACACTATATCACAGCTTTATCAATGCCTGAGGGATGTGGAACCTCTTACCTTAGTTAGAGTGCCCAGAGTAAAACTACATTTCTGATGATATAGGACTTTGAAACAAATTGGCCTTAAGCACTCTTCTTACCCCAAAAGTGAAAGACCGAGAGTAGAAGGAGTTTGCCTGATAGCTGCCAAGAACAAAAATTGGATTCTTAATTGGATTTTTTCTTGAGGGGAAAATAAATTAAATACAGTGTTTAAGAACACACTAGTTATTTCCACCAAACTCTCCTACTAGGATTCTGAAACTGAAGAGCCCTCTGCGGAAATCCAAGTTCCCTTAACCTGCAGTCAGTCAAATCCAGTTTTCTTTGTTAATGTTATTGTCATTATTCTTATCTTTAATATCTACATGGATTTTGCTAATTTACGTTCATCAAAATTGAAGAGAAACACAGAAAGAGGGGGAGAATGGAACATACGTATTGTAGAAGGAGGGGAAAAAACAAAACAATCGACTGAACTTGTCACACTTTGCTAGTGTGACTCTATAGCCTAGGGATAAAGAACTTCGGCACAAAGAAAGAAGTCCCAGATTTTAATCCTCGATCCCAGCTACCATTACTTTTGTCATTAATTCTTAAGCTAAAAAATCTAACAAACAAATCCAAAAAAATTGTTTCAGATATATCCTAATTTAGTCTTTTATGTCAGTCCAACATGTCTTTTAATGGATTGTACTTATTCCTGAAGACAAGAAATGCCAGTCTCAGAGTAGCAAAGAGTTTCAACTTTTACAACCTCAGTAATCTTATTTGGACCTTATTCCGCTTGTTTAGAAATCAATAATAAATATGTGGTTTTTTACTCATTTTAAATGGGGATGGTCAAGAGCCTGCATAGGTAAATCATGTAATCCATACTTGCCTCGAACTTAATATATACACAGCTGTGTCAGTTTTTTCATTTGTTTCAAAACAAAAACTAATAAAAATGTAAACAGCTATTTATGATATCAAAATAAGGATTTAACTGATGATAAACACAGACCTAAAAAAGAAAAGTTATTCATATCTTCTATATAACATTTGCCACAAAATATGAATTCAGAAGAGTTACTTTAGCATGCATATAGTGTTACAACATAAAGTAGCATAAAGTCAGCTTCCTGAGTGACTTAATTTTTCTACCAAGTTGGAAATAGCGGGTTTCTGGAACATCTGCCTTTAGATAATGATAATGATGATGAAGATGAGGATAGGAATTATGGCAATCCAATATGTTGAAGACTATTGGGAATAGATCCTAGACTTTTTCTGTATATTTTTCTCTACAGCATAAAGCTTCTTAACAATCCTGAAAGTGTGAAGCTCCCACATAGTTAATGTGGGCAATGCCTGTCTGTCTGTCCATCTATGTATTTCATTTCTATTAATCAAATAGTACAAATCAAACCAACATTTTATCAACTTTTTAGAAAGAGATATGAACTGTCTAAACATCTCTGGCAAATCTGATTGCATTTTAATAGACTGGAAACCTTTATTTTATTGAATTATTTATGTAACACTTTGCTGATAACTACATGAGACACAGTATGCATGAATACTTCTGATGGCTTTGTTATTACACAGGACTTAAAAACACCCTACAGGCATTAATTGCAAAAAAACCCCTATTTAAAATAAATTGCCCAAATTGAGCTTGTCTTTGATTATAGCAGTGTTTGATGTTTGATTACAGGGGAAGTGTGGTGTTTTTTATACATTCATGTGTGTGTACATGAATTCCAATTTATTGTAAATAGTTCCTAAGAGTGGAATAGGGTCTATAAAATGAATGTTTCTTCATAAAGGAAGTGTTTTAAGTTTAAGAACTTCAAGAACTTTGAGGATGTGAGCAGCCTATTTAATGCACACAGAATTAATCCAGTGAAAAGCTAAACAAGTCATTTGAAAATAGTGGTTTCATATACATAAAATTTAGATTTACTTTCTGGGTAAAAAAGCTGATGCTGCTTCAGAAAATGAAAAGTTCAACAAACCTGAGATCTGTTGAAATATACTCCAAATGGAGATAGTGGAACAGCCTCTTTGTTGCTCTAAGGGTAACAAAATTTGTGGCTGATGCAAGACTTGAATATTGAGTAGCACTGACAATTTTGCTTTAATAAAGTTTTGATGTGAGCAAATCTTTCACAGGAGATTAAAATGATACGAAATTTCAAAGAAAAATGGTTAGTGAATATGAGCTGAGAACAGCAGTCAAACTTACTGAGCTCAAGTTGTTTTGTGACAATGAACTAAAAGTGTGTAAAAGTCTGTTTTTCTGCAGTGCCTTAAAATAAGATGCTTTTCATTGACAGGTGGGAGGAAATTTTGCATAGCAGTTAATGTCAATCATTTCCAGAATTCAGCTATCTTTTTAGGACAAGAAGGTACCATTCTGATTATTCAGGTTAGCCTAATGAAAAATGCAAACCACCACTTTAAAGGCAAAATTGGAAAATGTAACATTGGTGAAAACCTATTGGCTTTTACTGAGCTGATGTAGACAAAATAAAGCAAAACATATCTACAGTTTGAACATTGCTAACTTCAGCGTGTCCTTTTTTCAATTTGCTGGGTAAAGTGTTTTTTAACGTAAGAGTTGACATTTTATTCTGTAAAAGTTATCATAACTTGTGAAAAACATGCCTCTTAGCATTCTGTTTATGTCATTTTAGTTACTCATTCTTTCATTCTAAA
This sequence comes from Corvus brachyrhynchos, assembly GCF_000691975.1. Classification (NCBI taxonomy): domain Eukaryota; kingdom Metazoa; phylum Chordata; class Aves; order Passeriformes; family Corvidae; genus Corvus; species Corvus brachyrhynchos. The sequence goes on along the minus strand of NW_008237885.1, from coordinate 5,984,686 downwards.
GCATAATTTCAAGACTACAAACACATGCATATCTAGCTGCATATGCATGTATAGGGATGCACACATGCCATTTACATATGCCTGTAGGTATGTACACATTCTATGATACAATAAATTCAGTCTTTTCATGGCTCTTTTCAAATTGTTAGTATCAAGATTATGCTTAGAATTTAAAAAAGTGTAAAATAAAATAAGAAGGAATTGCAAATAACTTATTTTTTATAGTTAATTGATTTTCCTTAGCATGTGTGAAGATGATGTGCAATTTGGTGTGTATCAAATTTTGGGAACATTTCTAAGTCTACTAAGCTATTTTTCAGTAATTCTGTAGCTAACTGTCTTCAGTTTGGATTTTTTTGTGAGAAATAGCTTTTCACCTAGAATCACAGATGACCACAGGAAATCTTCCTGGGGTCTTCGCATTTAAATGTTTCTTACATGAAACAAGGAATTAACAACCTTTTACCCAAAATATTTAAAAAAAAAAAATGGCAGAAGTAGCACTAAAATTATGTAAATTGGACTTGATTCAGAAATAGGCATAGAAGGTCTAGGCTTCAGTTTCTCTCTCCACAAATAAGTTTAAAATTTAACTCTTTGGCACCTGCCTGATGGTGAAAAGGACCAAACTCACAAAAACAACTTCCTTTTTTTCTTTATATCTCAGTCAGACCAAATACACCAACACATAAAAGAGATATTTAAAATATTATGGAAATACAAAACAAACACTTAAATATTCAGGGACCATAAAAATCAAGTATAACTTCCAGCAGATTTTGGTTTCTCTTATTAATTTTTAGCAACCTTTTCTACAGCCTTGTTTCACCTACATCTTCTTTTACGTAAATAAACTTGTATTTGTTCTTTTGATGCGTTTGAAGCTGGACTCAAGTTTACATTTTTCACAGGGATAAAATAGTAAGAGGGAAATAAGCCATTTGATTTGTCTTCATGCACACTGTTCTATTAGCGCAGGCCTGGTTCCTACGGTATATCACCGTGTCCCGCAGCCATAGGGAGGAGGAGGAGGAGAAGATCCAGCAGGCAGGAATTGTGCAGCAAGATTGATTTATTTAATTATTTTACAAACTCTTTTATAGACTTTTTTCTTCATAGTCTAATTGGACAAAGGACCAGCCACCCCTTGGGGGTGATTGGCCAAAATCCTAAAACATCTATTATCAAAATATTTTCTACTATACCATAAACAAGACTTTCCAAGGTTGCAGGTGGCTTGGTTGTTTACATTCCCTGCTAGCTCTTCTGTGAGAGAGAAAAGTCTCTCACGGACTTAGAAAAATAACAGGAAGATCCTCACTAACAGCATTTTTGTACCTACACTGTTCTTTATGACATTTAGTGGAAACCACTGCAATTTCTGCTAAAAGTTTATTTTCTGAGGCACAGCAGCTTAACCAATGTAGAAATAAATCTAATTTAACTGATACTATGCTGCTGCTGAATAGCCCATGCCCATAACTATTACACAACTATTTTTACACAACTTACCCTTCATAGCCAGGCGAAACATCCAGCTGTTTATCAGGAGCAATGCTAGGTCTTTGGTATTACAAACAAGCTTGGTTTGGCACAGTGCCAGCTGGGATGGGCTGAAGTAGTGCCAGACATAGTTTTAAGAGTTGAGCAGTGTAGGTGAGGGAGTTTCAGTGTACAAAGCCTTGTTGTGTTAAATAATATAAAAGTGGAACAGCAAGGAAGTTGTGCAAATTTTTGTAGAAAAAACACATTACTAGTTTTTGAAGACTCAAAAACTCTAACATGAGCCAACATTTTGATTCATTCTATAAGCAGAGCAGCAAATTTGGTACAGAAAGAATAAATTCCCAAATACACAAGATTTATCATCTCACTTGCTATTATGAGAGATTATCCAAGGCAATTTCTGCTTTGCCACCAAACAGTTTATAAGTAAAATTTTATATTTAAAAGGCAACCTTTCACGCAGGAAGAAGCCCACTGAACTATTTTTGTATCTTAGAGCTAAAAATTCAGTGACGTTAACGCCAAGTTTTAAAGCTAATATTCATCTTGGAATATCATTCAGTTAAATGAAAAATTAAGTTATTGCATGGTAATTTTACAGAGGTTACTTTCTTAGAGTTAGAAAAAGTGTATGTCAGTAATTATTTTACTAAGGATTTAAAAAAATCCCTTTTTAAAGAGAACAAAAATATTTAAATTTGTAAACAGTGTCCCCTGCACTAAAAAAACCCCAAACCTAGTATGTTCCTCAGGAGCTGTAATACCTAAGTGAGAAAAAGTAAGCTTAGCTATTATTTTATTTATAAAACTGTTCTCTAAGCTGGTGAATCTACTTTTAAGTTTTTGAGCAGTAGTTATGCATTATGGGGGTTTTTTTTCTTTATTTTATTTTTTCAAATTTACAGTGCAATCATTGGTATTAAGCTGGGGATTGAGGATTCTTAGGGGCAGTTTTGGTGCAGTAACAAAATACATGAACTGATAGATGAATGAACTGGATTTATATGAAATAACCTGCTTTTTATGGGTGCTACATTCCCAAGGGAGTTATTTTCATGTTGAGGCTTTGTCACATCATGTGCTTATCATCAGATGTCAATGCAAATGTTGCATTTTGCTCTATAAGAAAAACAGACTCATTCACATTCTCTCAACTCCTCCACTGAGCACAACAAAAGGTGTGAGCTGCAAGAATGTGTGCTGGGATGACGGTATGATACCATATTCTCTATTGTCTGCTTATTGTCCAGACATGAGTTCTGTGCCTTTAAGCCAGAGCCGAGAGAGAGAGAGAGAGAGAGGTGGGGAAGGAGGTGGAATTCTTTCGGCGGCTGTGCTCAAAAACACAGATAACTCTCTTGCTCTCACCCCAGCTCTTGGCTCTGCAGCAGGGAAGAGAATTGCATTATTTTGCTTTTTAGCTAGCTTCTTGTTCATTAGCTGAGGCAGGAAGTTTTCCTGGGACTGTGGCTTCTTCTTCTTCTTCTCCTGGAACTGTTCAGCTTTGCTCCAGTCCGGAACACCATCACCGGGAGGCCCCACACCGCGGCCTGGAGGCGCCCACACCGTGGCCCATCCATGGAGAGAGCAGAGCCACACCTACAGAAAGGACTTTGAATCTACCAGGTCTTCTCCACAGTGAGAGGTTTATTATCTAACATTATTCATTTTTTCTTCCTTGTGCCTTCGTGCACCCTGCTTGTTAAATAAACAGGCTTTTCTTCACTTTCCTCCAGGAAATTTCTTTCAAACCTGTGGGGGAGGAGCTGCTGAAACCTGCCTTCCATTAGACGATACGTTCATCTCAGGATGTTTCCTCCTAATTCTTCTCAAAACGGGACACTGTGTTTCAGAGAATGTTAGGTATTCTACATCCTGTGATTCTTCCCATAAAATTCTCTCTCTCTCTCATGTGCATTCCACAGCTTCACTTGAAGTCTTCGGACTAGATCATGTTCAGCAGCAAGCAAAGCTTCTGCCTTCAGCCTTTTTTCATTTTCCTAATTTATCTTTTACCGAATTTTGTAAAGATAATGTTATTTCATTTTCATAATTATGAGTAATCAATATGTAATTATCCCAACTTTCTCACTCCAACTCCACCCCAGGGGTAGTAGGGTGACTAAGAAATTTTCCAAGGAAGGACAACAAAACATTTTCTTTATGCTGGCCACCCAGGATAGCCCTTTTCCCAAAAAATTCCCCAAGAGGGAACTACACAATCTCCCACAAAAAATCCCTCAAAAGAAATTCATGGCAAAGTTTTCAAAAGTTTACACAGCCTCCCCAGATGAAGGCTGTAGCAAAGTTTCCAGAAGGAACACACAAGATTTCCCTCAGAGAGACTATTGTCAAAGGCACTTTGTGTCAGAGAACAGCACTTCTGTCACCAAAATGTCATGATCCTATTGTAAGAGATGCCTCTGCCCAATTAAAGGTGCAAATGAGACCATATGCCAAAGTCAACAGTATGGATTTTTTTTAACAGCAAGTATGAGGCAGATGGATAGAAAGAAATAGGAGGTTGGGGGAGGAGGAAAGAGGGAGAGAGACAGAGAGAGAGATTAAGTTGAAAGATATCACCATCACATGGATTCCTGAGGTGTCCTGCTGGTTCTTCTTCACCCTGGTCTTCTCAGCTGTGCCAGTCCCAGAGTCATTCTTCTGAAAGTACCACCTTTATATAGTCCAAGTTCCAGGTATATAAAGGGTGGTTGCAGATGTTTCTACAACTTGGGCTGGCATGGGTGTAAGCAGTGGTTCCCTTTCTCACACCCTGTACAGTGGAATTTGTCTAGTGTGCTAATTCCAAATCTTACCTCCATTAGGCCTGGAATTATCTCCTTCCTGCTGTGCCATCTGTGTTTATTTCGAGTTCCATTGTGGTGGCTTCTTTTACGGGAAGAGTGTTTTGAGAAATGCTACTGCATTGTGTAATTCCCAACAAGAATACACACAATAGTTCAGCTGAATAATATTTCCAGGCAATATATGTGAGGTAAAATCACATGAAAAATTCCTGCTCTAAATAGAATCTTCACACACAGATAATTTGGACCAATAATAGCAGAAGGTAGGAAATAGTCTTTGGAGGTTTTAGTGAATGAAGTATAGCAGCTTCTTTGGAAGCTCACCATAAGATAATACCCACAAAATTTTCCAGCTTATTTTTTTTCTCTTGATTATCATCTAATGATGTTTTTGTATATTTTTTGTTTGCTGTTTGTAATATGATAATGCCCATTAATCTGGAGTTGAAACACAACCTATACACTATACATTCCACAAACATGAAATTTTATATTGTAGTTGCTTCATGTTACTCACAAACTCATTTAACACCTGTAGAATACAACTTAAATATACATTAGAGGGAATGGATGATTAAAGGAACACTTTTCATGGGATTTCACAAATTATTTATGTGGCCTATCATGCAACTTGGTGCGATAATCTTCCATAATCACTGCTGGAATGAATCAACTGGCTAGAATGAGAAAAGGCTAGTATGTTCTGCCAGCAGTAATGGAAGTTACAATCCTTGAAAGTACTGCTTGCAGATATACCCTTTAATCACCAGCATCAGTCTCATAGTTTTTTAAAAATCCGTACTTTCTATACTCTCACAATTCAAAGAAACAGATCGTCTAAGAGGAAAATTTGGAAGTATCTCTACTAAGAAGATCTCAAAATGCTACCCATTAAGTTTGGTTCCTTACAAATATGGGGAAAATATACTGTCTAGCCATCAATTGTATTTAAATACTCTCTATTACTTGAAAAGTTTGACACAACTCTAGTTCTGTGACAACTGGATGGGCTGTGCAGACCAAACACTTACCATTGCTGGTTTAATAGAACTGAAACACAGAGAGTAGGTTTTATCACACTGCAACTGAAAACCACAAGTTAGATGTGCACATTATAGTCCATGCAGGTAGAGCCAGTGGAGTTTAGAGAACAGTTCAGTGTCCAAATTTAAATAGGTCATATGATTCATTTAGTACCCCAGCCCAGATTTCCCCATTCCAGAAATACAAAGATTGTCTATATTAACCAGATGCATGAAGATTCCCTAGGTACTTAATGAAATATCAGATGTAAGTAGTTGTCTTTGTGCAGGCAACTGAATGATGTCCAGAGAACTCCACAGACCACATTTACTGAAACAAGATCTTCACTGCTTGTAGCAGTCATTTCAGCTGCTCATAAATAGATTTTGATGCCAATATCTAAATCAGTTTGACAGGTCACTTCCTAAGTGAGATATCTCTCTTTAATTGCTCAGATCAGGGAGTACAGAACTAATAATCTCTAGCCATAAATACACATTTGACCAGAATCTCTCAGTCTTCGTCCACTCTTAAAATATTAAAATCAATACAGAATTAAATAATCTGAATATATATGTGTACCATATTGCGATATAACACATTATTAAATATCAAAGTCCATGTCTCCACTCCAATTTCAAGTTATTCCTTTCACTTCATCAGTTTTCAATTGCTAATGTTCTTTTCCATTGCTGTTGTGAGAGTTGCTTTGCAGAAAAAGTGGTAAATGCTACGCCAGCGGAAAATTTGTCATGATTATGAGGATTGCAAAGATGTTCAGTGACAAATAAAACCAAATAAAACCCCCTGTACTTCAGTGCCTGTATTTCAGTGATTTATTGCCCTTTATCAACTGTAAAAATTATGAGGGCAGGTGAAATTGCCTAAGAATCAGAAATGCTCTGGTACAGAGTAATCCACGTTTGTGAAGAACATTCTTTGTGACCATTTTTCTTTTAGTTTTGATTTTGAGAATTCATTTTGAACTTAATTGAAAGAATAATGTTTATTCAGAAAGCTTTTATACTTAATAGCTAGCTTGATTTTATTAAGCAGTGTATGTTTTGGGGATTTTGTGTGATTTCAAAATGTGATTATTTCCTTGACATAGTCATAGAAAATATTGCTTTGGTACTCTTTAGTTGATTTTTAATACTAGTTCAGCTTAGGAAAGTAGAGAACAGATTTTTTTTCCCACAACATATTCCATTTTTGTATTGGATTCTTCTTGGTTCTTCAGCTTTCTATACAAATGGAGAGGTTGCTTGAAGGAAAGAATGTAATTCTAAGCGGCCATGAAAGACCATAATCTGCTGAAAAATGGAAAGAAAATCAGCAGGAGGAAGTAAAGGTCACAAAGGGTGGTTAAAATCAATTGTATAGTATGGGGGAAAAAAGTGTTAAGTAACAGTTTTTCAGAGAAGGATTTGTGGGTTATAATGAATGACAAGATGAACATGACACATGACAGAGAAATGTGCATGCTGTGGATAAAAAAAAAAAAAAAAGAAAATCCGTCAAACCAAAAAATTACCTACATAAAAAAACCTAAAAGGAATAGTACTCATTGTATGTAATGGGAGAATAATAGGAGAAAATCTATATTTCTGGCTCATTTATTTCAGCACAGCGACTGGAGTGGGGTCTTTGATTCATTTGGGTTATGAGCCTTGAGAATCTGGGATATAGTGAACAGGTCCAGAAAAGAGCAAGTGGAATGATGTAAGATGTCTGTTACACCAAGACCAGAACCAAACATTTGAAAGAACTGAGTAATTTATCCTAGGTAAAAAACGTCTGACTTCATGTAGAGAAAAATTTCAAAGAAATGAAAAAATGTGTTCTGCTTTCTGTATATACACAACATAAAACAAGAAGTAATGAATTATGCTACAGCAAAAAAACACTCATTTGTTATGAATGCTTCTCTAACAGAAACAAGGAGGCACTATTTCCTTCATAGGCAGTCTTTAAAGAACAACCAAACAACTTAATCTCTCCCAAGGAATGCCCGAGTCGTAACTGTTCATGTAGGTGACATGGGGATGAATTCTATGATTTAGATCCGTTATGTTTTTTCTAAAGTGACACCATATAGGAAATGACAGGATGAATATGATTAGCTTCCTGTCTTTCTTTCTGCCTGTTTGTTCTGCTGCAAATCCCAGTTACTGACTCCTTGAAATTTTTCCCAGTTTTCCAATGAAGAAAGAGCATCTTTACTTACAAAACCCGGGATGCTTCCTGCATTCCTTAGGATGCTTCCTAAGTAGTTTCCTATTGATGGGATTAATTTACTTTTGTGTAAATACTGAAAAGGCATCCACTTTAACTTAAGGTAGTCACTTCTCCTTACTTTTGCAGACATTGAAGGCAAATCCACATCTCCACAGGGCAATTCACCTCATTTTAAAATGGAAAGCTAGAGTAAGCATAATCTAAACACTTGTGATGGCACAGTATGGGAGGAGAACTGAGGACAGGAGTCCGTAGTTATAAATTAAGTGGGGAGAGATGGAGTTGTTGACTGTCTCATGTTAAGAAGGACTCTGGTTGTCCAGACAGCCTTAAAGTTCCTGGGTATTCACATTCACAGACCTCTCTCTTCATGGAAAAGTGAGCTACAAATAATACTATAAATTTTCAAATGTCACCTCCTTCTGTTCACTGACGAAAGAAATCTGGGACTGGCAGCCAGATATTCATCTATAATCAATGAAATTCCATGGGCGTTAATGTTTTTTCATTGATAATAGTAGAGAAGTAGCTTTGCTAGGATAATTGTTTTCTATATTGTAATACTGATTTAGTTTCAATTATATAATAATTTGAATATAACTACATACGTAGTCTTAATTAGCATTGTAGTGGGTTTTGTTAATAAAAAGTAATATTAAAGTGTCATACGTGGGTTAGTTGTACTGGAGATATGCTGAAATAATCCAGAACTTTGTCATATAACATTATTTTTAAAGACAGTTTAAGACAAATATGCATTTACATCTTCAATCTTGGCACATAGATACCCCTGTATAGAGTAACAGGAAAAAAAGTATTCTTAGCTGATACTGGTTAGCTCCACTTTCTCTGAAACAGTGATAATAGGATGTAATTTCCTACACAGGTTATTTCATGACCATTTTCAAATGTTTTTACCCTTAAGAGAAAATAATTGCGAAATTCAATATTCCGAAGAATCATGGAAGCTAGTCAAGAAAAGCTACAATGCATCAGCTAGTTAATCTCCCAGGCAATACAAGTTTACCTCCTGCTGATTATTTATTAAAAGTACACATTAAAAAAAGATATTCTTTTTTGTTCCACAGAGGTAAAATTCCTCAGCTCATTGCCTTGTTTTCATTTGTTTTTTTCATTGTTTTTTCCTTATGATTTTTTTCAGTCCATTGGTATTCATAGTGAAATAACTGAGAAGTTTGCTATGATGAAAGTCTACAACACTTTGCTAACTCCTTTCCACGGATACTCAAGCAAAAATAATTTGTGATAGATATCGACAGCTGTCATTCCACCAAGATGAGAGTATCTGAGACTTCCAATCTTCACAATAGATTTTCTTTAGTCCTGTTTGTTACTATTTTTCCTTTTCTTTCACATCCTTTATATTTATTTAACACTGAATTTTTTGTTTTATTTTTGATGGAGCACAGTATTGAATTTGAATACAATGTTGAAATTTTGGTTTAGATCATCTTCTAAAATCTGATATATGACATAAACTTATATTTATTGTGACTATTCCCCCAGTGTGCCAAAGTCACTACATGAGAGAAATTTCATGATCTCAAAAAATAAAGATTCCACTGTAAAATATTTCTGACACACTTCGTCTCTAAGTGTATGTAGATTTACCCTTGACTCATCAGTTTGTGATGCAGCCTCTTGTCTAGATCAAAGGTCCTAGTAGAATTTTGTATTTTTCCCACAAAAACACATACTATGCTTGGTTTTATGGTCAAGAATTTTATTAACCTTTTCTAACCCTAAGTCATAGATGAAGGTAAGAATTAATTATCTGTTATAAATACTGTTCAAATATTCAAAGTTAACAGCCATTTTCAATGCCTGTTTCCTGTTTTCTGTATGTAAAATCCTGTAACTGTCCTGTACCAGCCAGCTTGCTGAAGAGGTAACAGGAGATGAACTCATTAGATCACTCTATATGATTAATATTCTAGTTTAAAATAATTTCCTCTATCTTTATATCATACTTATGTTTTATCAATAGCAGCTTAATTTTTTTTTTGTAGATTATTCCCAGAGGAAATACTGTATTTCATAGGACTTAGTAGTGATTTCTATTCAACCCTGCCAAAAAACACCCCCTTAATCAACACCAACAGTGGGATTTGAGTTGTTAATTATGCATCTAGATCACATTTTATTCATATTGTGCTATGCCAGGTCTGTGTGTGGGTACAGGTGTTTTTAATCAAAGGTTTTGCAGGAAGAAATCAAATACTCAAAAAACATTACATTTGTGAGCTGAATTTATACTTTCATAAAAAGAAAATTAAACTTGTTGACACAGTTTTGACTGGCATTAAGCATATTACTCCCCTTTAATTCTAAACCAAAAGATTTTGAATCAGTTTTTTGTATTATCATCTCCAGGCCCAGTGTCAAATTAACAAGTTTAGAATTATATAAGCTCACTGCTTTTTTTTGAATTGTGCTACAGTATTAGTATGCTTCCATCAGCTGTACAGCTTGAATGAACTGAGAACTTCAGGAAAGCATGTCAGAGGATTTGCCAGCATTTCTCCTTACCTTTTGAACTCAAATTGCACTCCATTAAATGTTCAGTGCCTTGGAAGCTTTCAGCATAGGCTGTCTTTCCCACTGATATTGCAATAGGTCTCACAGAGGACCACAGATAGCTATCGTTTTCTGCTGTACTGTGTTTCACTTCAAAAGGACAAACTATTTTTTAAAAGATGACTATTTATTGTCAGGTTGGACAAAACCCAATCTCAAATTTCAGTGTTGTCTAAGCATTATCTATCAGCCTGACTGCATAAGAGATGCTGAGTTTAGGTCTGACATTTTCTCCTCTTCCTGAATGCATTCTATGTTAGGTAGTTATTTAAAATGTGAAAAATAAATCTGTGCTGTGATGGCAACAATACAGAATATATACAAAAAGTTTCTGTATAAATCTGTGTTCTACTATGTTTCTAACTAGCACTCTTTGTTCGTGTAAGGATTCCACAACTGTTTTAAGCAGTAGTTGTTTTCCAAAAATAGAAGATTCTCATCTATAATGGAGATGATTTTCAAATAATGGTTTCAGGAACTGGCAGAGAACAAAGGCTGCGCTGCAGCTGAAATAAACAGCCTTCCCCACTGGTAATTTTAGGATACCGGATATTAAAAAACCATTTTCCTGACATTTGCATGGTAAACTCAGATCTCACTCTGATAATAAATATATCTCTTGGGTTCACCTTCCAGGGCAAGCCTCAGGGATACATAAGAATTAAATAATGGGATTTTTGTTTCATCATTGTTTCATTCATTTTGATTTGGTTGGTTCTTCTAGAAGTCATAAAATGTTTCAAACACAGAACTCACCAAACATATAATTATGAGTTGATTTCAGTTCAGAATAATGAAATAAATGCCTTTTTTTTTATTCTTTTTCCTTTGTTGGAATCCAAAAAACACAGAATAATGACAGAGTGCCAGATCTGAAGAGGAAAAATTGTCAAGTTAGGTTGTAGTCTGCAAAACTTATTTCAGATTGCCATCAGCAATAGGTTTCATATGTTGAACTGATCATTATTCGATAGAAAGTATTTCTTCTTTGATAAAGCCAATCTGGTTCCAGGCCTTTGTTTTCAGAAAGCATTGGCAATACAACGTTTTTTTCAGAATATTAAGTTTCAGTGGTGTTTAACTAATTTTTTTGCCTCTTATTTTTAATATTCCTCACTTAGTGAGGGGGTATCGGTCAGATAAATCAATATAAAATGAGCTGTAATGTAGTATAAACACATACAACTTAGCAGCCCAATGACAACTGAAGTGCAAAATGTATGGATAATAGTTGGACCACAACCCTGCTTGCCTTAGAAGTTTACTCTTGGATCTTACCCTCAGGAAATGTGAGTAAACTAAGGTTATGAAGAAAAAATAATTAATGAAAAAAAAAGATAAATTACACTTGATAGTTAATATTTTTATAGTAATAACGAAAGAAAATGTAAAATATTTATGTTAACTATTTACATAGAAAAGAGAGGGCTTTTTTAAAGCTTTTATGCATGACTAGACATTTATGCCTCTCAGTTTGAGCATACCTTAAAAAGACCTGTAGTTTGGAAGCATACCAAGGGCTGGAAATCTGTAATTATGCCTTGGCTTTTAATGTTTGAAGTTTGACTCCCAAAAAACTTATTTTCACCATCCATCAAACATTCTAGACATGGCTTAATAACATTCATAGGCAGAGAACTGACAACTGGTCATAATCATACTTTATATCACAAATTAGATCTTTGCAGATGACTTAGGAATGCTTTTACCCAAATGTAAAACTGTATCCTTCATTCCATTCATTGTGCAACCTGCTCTACAATTTTACTTTTTGTGCTGATTTTATGAAAATTTAATGAGGAAAAAAATTAAAAAGCTTTTCTGAACAGTTAGCCCAAAAGATTAGTCAAATTAGAAATGTGTTTCAAAACAATACATAGGTTTTATATGCATAATTAGTATTGCCATTAATGAAATATATTCACATAAGTTTTTCAAGTCATGCAGAGAGGAGTATGATAGAATGTTACACATATCCATTATCAGCACTTGTGCAAAGCATCTGACGCTGTCCCAGGGACATGGAAAGTAGAACTGAGTGCACCTTCAGCAAGTCTGCCGATGGCACCAAACTGTGTGGGGGAGTCAACGCACTAGAGGGAGGGATGCCATCCAGAGGGTCCTCCAGAGGCTTAAGAGGTGGGCCTGTGTGAACCTCATCAAGTGCAACACGACCGAATGCACCTGGGTCAGGGCATTCCCATGCACAAATACAAGCTGGGTGGAGAAAGGATTGAGAGAAGTGCTGGGGAGAAGGATTTGGTGGTGTTGGTGGATGAGAAGCTCAAAATGATCCATCAGTGTGTGGTCACAGCCCAGAAGGCCAACTGTATCCTGGGCCAGAGAACAAGGGACATGATTCTGCCCCTCTACTCCACTCTAGTGAGACTCTACCTGGAGTACTGCATCCCTCTCTGTGGCTCCAAACACAAAAAGGATGTGGTCCTGCTGGAGTGAGTCCAGAGGAGCAGCATGAATAGGGGCAGAGGACAGGGGCACCTCTTCTGTGAAGACAGGCTGAAAGAGTTGGGGTTGTTCAGTCTGGAGAAGAGAATGCTCTGAGGAGACCTTAATAGCAACCTTCCAGTACCTAAAGGGGAACTAGAGGAAAGCTGAAGAGGGACTTCTTACAAGGGTGTGTAGTGACATGACAGGGCGTAACATCTTTAAACTGAAACAGAGTAGGTTTAGATCAGATATTAGTAAGAAATTCTCTAGAGTGAGGATGATGAAGCACTGGAACAGGTTTCCCGGAGAAGTTGTGGATGCTCAGTCTCTGGAAGTGTTAATAGTCAGTCTAGTGGAAGGTGACCCTGTCCACGTTAGGTGAGTTGGAACTAGAAGTTCTTTAATACCCCTTCTAAACCAAGACATTCTTTGATTTTCATGTGTCATGCAGTAAAGTCTATTTTAAGTGTGGCTGGATTTTGTTTTGGTTTTGGATTTTCTACATAAATTGGAAGACTGTATCTGGTGTGATTTTCATCTGATTTATTAAAAATAAACATAGCTTCTCTATCCATCTGAAGCCTATATGATTTTCATGTATCAGAGTTGTATTTATAATATCCTCATCTTCATTCACTTGGAACAGATGGAAAAATGCCTTTGATTACTGGATTTTTTAATGTTGCAGACTTTGGGGCTAGAGACCTTGTTTCCTTCTTTTTCTAAACAGTAAAGGAAAGTTTGCATAGAAGAGCTCTGTAGAATCTGTTTGGCATATTTGACAAGGATGACTTTCTGATTGGGACATTTCCTGGGCAGCTTTCCTGTGTAACTTTTCTTTAACCTTGTCAGAGTTACATGAACCAAAGTCTCCAACCTTCCAGTATCTAAAGTACTAAAAGTAGTTAATCAAAAAGGCTTTCCTAATCTGTTCCTTTCCCATCTGTTCCTATTGAAAGAGTAGTTAACTCTTCTAGAATGGCTGTAGCATATAAAAACAATAGACAGCACAATAAATTCTTCATTGGTAGATGCTTGGTGACAGTGAAATTATGTAAAACTGTATCTCCTGCTGTGCTATACACACACCAAGAGTGTGTGTACATGAACAGCAGCATAAATAAGGTTATAAAGTATGACGAAATAAACACACATTTTCTAAAAAGCTAAATGAACCAAAGCAATTTAAACTCTGGGCATTACACAACTTGATCTCTCTATCACCCTGAGCAGCATAGATAGAGTGAAGGGTTAGGAAGAAAAATGAAAATCTGTAAAGGAACATTACAGCATTTGTTCACACTATGAGTTGTCAACAATCATGCATAATTTAAGACTGCAGCCGCTAACAATTTCAGCATGTTTTTCTCTGCTTGAGGAACTGAGTTTTCTGATGAGTCCCTGATGAGATTACAGTGGTCCTAACAGCATCTTGTAAATAACCCATACTGCCCCTGCACAGAGCACAAATTTAGATTTCACAGATTACAGCCCTAAATTACAAACACTGGGCTGCCCCACATTATTATGTGATCCAAGTTTGTTAATTAAAGAAACATTGCCAAAATGCAAATATCGTCAAATTCCCTTTGACGTGGTGGCATGTAATGACATGTTAAAATTATTAAACACTATGTCAAAATTTAAAATTTTTTCTCTTCTTTCTGAGGAATTTAGCTTTTGTAATTCTCAGTGCTCTGCACAGTGTTCTCTTAGTGTGAAAAGAGAGAATGATTTTGAATGTCAAGGGGATTTATGCAAGGAAACATTACATTTATGTGAAAGAAACAGAAACCCGGTGAGGATTTCACCAAAGACAGATAACTGATATATTTTATGTAATTCACAAAAGAAAGAAACAAATGAAAACCTAAACAAAGGCATCCTGATTCTAAGCACTTGTCTTCTTTTTAACCTTGAGACTATTTGTTTGTTTGCTTGCTGGGGATTTTTTTTTTTTTCTGAGTGGAAAGCATGTTAAGTTATAAATGTGACACGTTCTAAGAGTTCAGTCTTTAAATTGCCACAGTTTCCACTCTTCTTCATGATATTTTTTTTCATTAAAAATGTTTTGTTCTCATGTGGAACATTTTGGCAAACTTTGAAGTAGAGGGATGGTCAAAATATTAAATTAAAACCTATCGAAGTTCAATTAATTTTTGTTTACATGACAATATTTAGAACATGAAATGAGAATGGTACCACCATAAACATTAAATTAAGAAATCTGAAGTAATCAAAAAAGATGTCATCCTTGAGTGATCTTGTGATTGGAAACTAGTAGAAATGGATAAATCAGTATTATGAAAAGGATTTTAACTGCAGACTCGCATATGGAAGTAGATTTATAATTACTGTATTTATTCATGACATGTTATTCTTTAATACAAGGTATTCTCATAATTAGCTCAGAAGCTTTGCCATTTAATAAGAACATTCATTTATCCAAAACCAAATGCCAAACAGGTAAATGTGAGTTCACCCATTCCAGATATGAAAGAGCCAGGCTGTGACAGAGATATTGTTTTAAGGTTTTCTTGCTTCCTACTCTGTACTACATACTAAAATAATAAATTTACTAGGATAAACTCTGGAAATTATTGAAATTATATACATAATAAATAATTTTTAAACATAATTATATACAAAAATCCCCAAAAGTTTCTCAGAATGTGTACCCATTGCTGCCTACCTGCTGAGCTATCAAAGTCCTTGAAAGGAAATATGGCCAATAAAATAACCTACATTTTCTACAGGATGTACTAAGCTCCCTATACACTAGCACAGTTTCTCAGAAAGACATTTAGCTTCTTCTTAAACTATTCAGTGTTGTAAAACCTAGGTCACCTTCTGCTTATGTTAATCACAAAACCCAGTCTAATAATTATTTGACTGAAATCATTACAGTGTTCAATATTGTAGATGACGCAATGACCTGGCACGTTATGTGTCCCTTTTGTTCAGTAATTCAGCAAGTACTCCACTCACTCAGGCTGAAAGATGACACAGCTCAGTCACTCAATCTGAAAATGAAAGTCTGACCCAACATCTTTTAGGTGGATGCTTTAGCCAGAAGCTTATAAAATTGATTATAGACAGAGAGCCAGAAGATTGTTCCCTTTTATGCAGCATTGTTGAAACACCTTCACTTTTCATGGGCCAGAGAACAAGACTATGCTTGTATATTCCAGGAGCTAAAATATGTTCTCTCTTATCTAGAAAAAGGACCCAGAGCAATAAATTTTATGTTGCTAAATAATAGAGAGGTAAGGATGTATCCCTGGCTTCAAGGATAAGTAGCACAAATTATTTTTTGTTCACATTACTTTTCAGACGGTTCCTTTTCTAACAGGAGTGTCTCAGTGGCCCAAAGAGGGTCAGAAAGCAAGCTAACAATTGTGTAGTGTCAGCAATCACAGCACTCAAGCTCACAGCCTACTCTTCTCTTACTAAATAGCATAAATATACCCTGAGAATGTCTATAACGCTCAAAATCATTTTAAAAAGGTTTGCATTAAATATTCAGTAAAGTCAATATTTTACATAAAGCTGGATATTCCATCTCCTAAGCTTTATATTCTCTCTCTGGCAAATGTAATAATTCTTCACAAAGACTTCATAGGAGGGTTTGGATGAGGGTAAATCAAAGCATTCCTTTGAGATGCTGAATATGCAACTCCCAATCAACTGCAGGAGAAGCAGGACCTTCCACTGGCTCTGCCACAACCATAGCTGAGTGCTCTGACCGTTTAAATACACTTAATCTTTTTCTAGCTTATGTTTGAGGACTGGGTGATCCAAATGCCTCAGTCTCAGTAGACACATCCATATCTCTGAGTTTGTTTATAGCCCTCCTTGAAAAAGGCAGAACTGACACTTCCTACTTCTATTTTCATATTTTCCTTTGGAGAGATTGTTGTCTACATAGAATATTTCAAAATTCTACACTTAACAATCCATTTTTAGATCAAAATGTATTTTAGATATCCACAGTTTCATAGGCCTTGTTCATTCAAGAAACACAGAATTCTTAAGTGTTGTTTCAGGATCCTAATAGCTAAATTCTGTCAGCTAGACTCCCCCAATCTCTTAACTGTATTTTTTTTTCCCTTTGGCTACAGCAGAAGGAAAATAATTTGATAATATTTTTCAGTGTTCCAATAATGCTTTTATTTAATTTCCCTAATGGTTTTGCAAAAAAAAAAAAAAATTGTTTTCACCAGACATCAAAATCAATTTGATTTTTCCCACACACATCCCCTACAGAACAAAGTGTTAATTATCAGGAGAATTAAACTGCAGGACATTAATGTGTGAAATGACTACTGAACACTTTTGTGTTAATCAATTCAGAATAAATCATTAATCCCTTTACATCCCTAAACACTAATTTAACAACAAGGAAATAGCCAAAACCATGGTGGTCTAGGGACCACTGACTTGCACTGATATACCTGGCTTTGTGTCAATGAAGTCTAGATCCTAGAGAGAAATCACAGGATATTTGCATACTATGGGAACAGAAAGACTTTCGAAAGATATGAGTTATTCTTCACTTCACACTGCCCCTGGCTATGCCTGAATATATGTTTTAACTAATGTAGTTTCTTTACAGCCCATCTTCCATTAATGTATTCTGGTTGAACCAGTCCACAACTAGGATAGCAAGCAGTGATTATCCTGTGATTAACTGAGCTCAGAATATCACAGTCAGCATATACTCCATATAAACTTATTCTCAGCATTTTATCCTGTTTAATGATTTTCCTTGACCAGAAAATTGTACGTCACAAAAGCTTGAACAAATAAAAAATCAGAAGAATTTAGTATCTTAAATAGATTAAAAAAAAAAAAAAATTAGAAGGCTGCCTTTGCTTCTACCTGATGTTGTAGAATTTATTATTGAATTCATTTTCACAATTAATAGTCCCTTGTAAATAATTTAATTATTTTTCTACAATGAGATGATAAAAAAATTTTATTTAGCCAGTAGTGTGCCCAGGTGGCCAAGAAGGTCAATGGCATCCTGGCTTATAACAGAAATAATATTGCCAGTAGGACCAGGGAGGCGTTTGTACTTGGCCCTGGTGGGACCAAACCTTGAATCTTTGTTCATTTCTGGGCCGCTCAGTTCAGGAGGGAGATTGAGGTGCTGGAGTGTGTTCAGAGAAGGGCAATGAAGCTGGTGAAGGGTCTGGAGTGCATGGCCTAGGAGAAGTGGCTGAGGGAGATGGGGTTGTTGAGCCTGGACAGGAGGATGCTCAGAGGAGACATCTCCCTCATTATCCTTCTCCACAACTCCCTGAAAGGAGGTTGTAGCCAGGTGGGGTTCAGCCTCTTCTTCTAGGCAATCAGCAATAGGACAAGAAGACATAGTCCTAAGGTGCACTAGGGGAGGTTTAGGTTGGATATTAGCAAGAATTTCTTTCCAGATAGTGGAATGGGCTTCCCAGGGAGGTGGTCAAGTCACTATCCCTGAAGGTGTTTATGGAAAGTCTGTTTACAGAGAGACTGGATGAGTTACTGTCCCTGGAGGTGTTTATGGAAAGCATGGTCCAGTTGACATGGTGGTGTTAGGTCATAGGTTGGACTTGATGATCTTAGAGGTCTTTTCCAACCTAATTGATTTTGTAACATTTACAAAATTACTCCATGTTAAATAATAACATTTCCTTAATCTGGACAAAAATTGAGATCAATTTTGCCTCATTACATTACAAGATAGTAGAACTTTAAAAACCCCCAAGGCTGTCCTGCCACTGAATATCTTCTATAATTGCCAGATTTTTATTATCTTGCCCTTTACTTTTTTACGTTTAGCTTTCCAGTTAACAAAAAAAAAAAAATTAACAGTGGTGTCAGCTTCCTCAGTGCCAAATCTACCTTTTTGTAATATATTTTTAAAGAACAAAAATATATAACATCAGCATTGACCTGTCACCCTTTTGATGTCATGCAGCATCCATAAACAAATTCTAAGACAGGTAAGAATTGTTTCTTGCAGCTGTATAAATTTATGGGGTTTAATGTTCATTTTATTAAGTCACAATCACTAAATGTCTAGAAATGCTTGAGGGGCTATTTTTTGCTTGTGTGTTTTGGTGGGTGTTTTTCCCAGAGGTATGTCTCAGGATACATAAGAGAACAAGAATGGGCTGCAGGCAGCCTCGACCTTGAAGAGTTACAGCTGTGCTGAACCAGGTGTTTCTACTAAAGACCAGAGACCAGCCCACCCTCTGGCAAGTAACTCATAAGGGAGAGGAGAGGACCCCAGATGAAGACTGCTAAGAAAGCAAGCAGGACTGAAGTAGCTTTAGGTGGTGGCAGCTTCCTTTGTACCTCTGGACGGAGAGCTGGTTTTTTGTTTACCATCAAGGATAGACATTTGCTTTTAAAAGATATAATTCTAGTCACCCACTTATGACACAGAAACCCAAAAACTCTCTATTCAGTCAATTCTTTTTTCAGAGAGAGTGAAGAATTTCATTTATGTTCGCCAGATTTCAGCTAAATAGTTTTTGTCTCATCCATTAAAAAATGCAAAACCTAACAAAAAATTGACGCGTTTGTGAACCTGAGAAATAGTGTAGGGTAACTCAAGCCAGTAAAACAAAACAGGAGCTATTTTGTAAGCCAGTGCTATCCCATTAAGAGAGCTGAGTGGTATACTGTATACAGGGAGAAAGAACTGAAGCAGAAAATACAGAATTCTTATAAATTCTCCAAGCCTTTGAAAGATTAACAGAATGAAGGCAAAAGTTTAAACTTTGCCTTTTCTCCCTGTCCTGGTTTCAGAGAAGGGGATGGAGTTTAGAGCTCTGTCTTCTCTATGATTTTATGATTCTATGATTTATGGACATTTTACAGACATTTCACAGGGATGGCCCATAGACTAAGGAAATTATATCTCTGCATTTATCGAAGGCTGAGAAGTGGCGTGGTGGTTATTGAGGATTTATTGGATAGTGCATGATAGTGCATGCACCTAAGCATGATGAAAATGGCATAGAATCAGTGGTGGAGAATATGCTGGTTTTGGCAAAGGTAGAGTTGATTTTCATCATAGTAGCTAGTATGAGTCTGTGTTTTGGATTTGGGCTGGAAATGGTGTTGATAACACAGGGATGTTTCCATTATTGCTGAGCAGCGTTTACACAGAGCCAAGGGCTGATCTTTTCATCCTGCTGGACCAGCGAGCAGGGTGGGGATGCACAAGAAGTTGGGAGAGAGGACAGATGGGACAAGTGACCCCAGCTGAACAAAGGGATAATATATACCCTGTGACATCATGATCAGCAACAGATGAGGGGAAGGTGTGCCTGGAGGCTGTTGCTCAAACACTGAATGGGTATAAGTTTTTTGGTGGTGTACAGTGGTTTTCGTTACTTGTCTTTCTTGGGTTTTATTTCTTTCTCTTGGCTATTTTCCTTTTCATACAATTTACCATAATTATTGTTATTATTATTAATTTTGTTTGAATTATTAAACTGTTCTTCACTCAACCAACATTTTTTCTCATTTTTACACCCTGCAGATCCCTTCCCCTCCCTCATCCTGCTGGACCATAGAGTGACCAAGTCAGTGCATGGTGCTTACTTGCTGGCTGGGGTTAAACCATGACAGTAGACTACTTTTAAAGTAACAAAAATAGTAGAGAGTGGGGAAATATTGATAAAAATGTGGGTTTAAATAGAACTTCAGTTTTATCATTATAAGGATAATGGATATGGCATTTTCTCAAACACTCATTTGATTTTCGAAAGCCTATAAATCCCATTCAATGCTTACTTATGCCTTTACATACCTCAAAAATCTCTAAAACCAGAATACTGGGCTATCTTGCAATTTTTTTTCCATAATAAGCTTAAAGCTCATTGTGATGATACAAACGAAGAACTGCTCACGTAAGTATGACATGAGGCAACTGTATTCTAACAGATTAACATGTTTCAATGGAGAATGCCCCTGTGTACGTAAATGACATTGCTAAAACTTGGTGAGAAAAAACCCACATTTTGTTGCCAACATTTATATTCAAAGCTAGCTTTTGAATCTCTGTTTCTGGAATTTTTTCATTCGCAAACGTTCTACCTTGTGCAGAGATTCAGCAAGAAAGATATACATGCTTGAAAGCAGAAGAAGGTAATTATTTACTAATACACACAGAAAATAGCTAAGGTGAGCAAGCAAGATGTTAGGCTGAGCGTTAATGTGTTCACCATCTCTGTAACATATCCAATGAGTTTTTGCTGGCCAAGCAGTTGTCAATCAGGAATTACTCTTTGAAAGAGGATAATCCTTAGTGTTGCTGAGTTTCCATCTTCTGATTTTCTGTTTTTCCTTTCAAATTTTTGATTTTTCATGTTAGTCTTACCTCTTCAGCTGCTTAAGTATCCACACTTCAACAGTGTCACCACAGCTTGCAATTTTACATTTTCTTATCTTGCATGGCCCTAGTCTAGGTACTTTCTCACAACTTAGCAGTTCTCCCAGATGTCTGAGCAAAAGTTATAATGCTGTGCTATATCAAAACTAGGTCATGATTCACAAACAGCTGAATCTCTAAGAGGAGGATTGCAATTTCACTTTCATCAGAATAAATAATAATAAACTCAATAAAATCCAAATAATCTGGGAGTAGGAAAGGATCTCTAGGGAGATCCACTCATATGATGATTCAAAAGCTCAGAAAATTCTTCATTCCTAACTTCAAGCTCTGAAGTAAACTGGACTTACATTTATCTGAAAGAAACCCATATGGCAATAACTTAGGGTGGAAATCTAAGACATTTTCAGATGTACACGAAAATTGAAAGATCCCACAAAGGCATCTCACTATTGACAAAAAAACAGACCAAAAAGCCCCACACCAAAACAAGGAAGAACAACACAAAAAAACACCAACACAAACTCCAAAATGTCTCACTGTGTTTTCTCTAAGCATGCCTGAAATGACTGTCTAGAGTTTATTTATGTCATGTATTTGAGAAATGAGAAAGAATAAGATAAAATATATAAAAACACCAAATTAATGAAGGCTGAAGTTTTACAATATAACTTTTGATGTCCTTCTCTACAACGTCTGTTCCTTTTCTCATGTAATGGAATAAGAGCCACTGAACAAAATGAAATATAAGAAATAACATAGATGAAAAAGAAAATGCTTTTTTCACAGAGGATTAAATTAATTTCATGCAACTTGAACAGTTGTAAAAGTTGATTTTTCCAAAAGGGGCCTTGATGGAATTTCCATTGTTCAGTCAACAGCAGACAACACAAAATTGTAATGCTGAGTTGTTTTTGCAGGACAAAAAAAAAAATATACTGTAAGGTGAATTAGGGTAAAAGGTGATGGATAGACTGAAGAGTTTAGACAAAGACTCTGAATGATATGAAGCGTTCTGACTTGGATGAAAAAAATAAAAAAGAAAGTCATGCATCTAATCTAAAAGGAAGTATTTCAAGAGGAGTTTTCTATGGCTATGCAAATGGCTTCAGAACCATATGCATTTTTCAACTAAAACAAAGAACTGCAAACAGCCACAAACAGTAGACTATAAATTACTCACCACTACTAGACTAGTTATGTGGACTACTCACATTTCCATGGCTCATGTCCTAACTGGGTCATGAGTTGGCTTTCCTTATTGTTTACTGCTTGTCACCATTCCAAGTTTCCCTTTTCCCATGAGGGCCTGAAAGTTTTGGAACAGGCTTTAAATATCTGTGTTAGGGCATATTTAGAATTATATTTTAAAACAGTCCAAACACACTTGTTCTGCCAATAAGGGTAAGACACATGTTCTCTTAGATCAGATAAGGTTGCTTCAGTTCGCACTTTATTCCATAGCACCCTTCATCCACAGCATTTTCATTCATATTATTTGACTTGCAGAATATAGGCTGGAGACACTCAACATGGTCTTTTTCAAATTTCCTCATGGTCTCTGTTAAGGAAATTAGATATATCTGAGAAATTATCCCAACATTATTAAAAAATCTAATAAATTAAATATAATTAAACTAAACCGTGAGAAGATATTATTCCATTAGGAACAGGGGTGTCTCAAACTGTGAAACAGAAGATCCTATTTAGCACCTTGATTAGACAATGTGATAATTTTTAATACTTCTATGTTGTATTGCTGAAAAGAACTGAATATTTTCTATTGAATATTGAAAAAGAGTGATTTTCTAGAGGGTATTAATAATCATAGTGTACCAGTACGTTCCATTTGAGAAGCCAAACAGTGCTAACTTTCAAAAGCATAGAAAATGCTGCCAAAAGAGATAAACCATTTTTAAATCAGAAAGGTGATTTTTTTTTTCTCTTTATCTTATTAAACAGCAATGTACATTTCTACAATATTTATGCTTGCTTCTGTACTACTCATGGAGCCTGGGGAAACAATACTATAGATATGTGTATTTCTCTTGAGAAAACAGAGTGGAATAAGAGAAAAAGATCAAGTCCTAGCTTGCAGCTAGATGAATGAAAATGAAAATTTAGACAGAAAAAACAGTGTTGACATAATGACTCTAGGTAAATGTATTCATGGATTATCCATTAGCCACATGAGAAAAGTGTGGCATTCAAATATAATAGGAAAATTGAAAAAGTACTGTATATAACAGTTTAATGACTCTAACCATCAGTAGATTTTTGGGGTGGGGAGGGACGGACGGAGCTGTTAACTCCCACCTCCCATCAATGGTTACTTCACTGACTCCTTCGTTGTAAACCAGCATTTTTATTCTGAATAGAATTCTGTGTGATATTAGTGGCTGGACCAGTAGCTCCTTCCCCATAAATTTGAGTCAAGCTAGAGTCTCAGAAGAGTCTAAAAAGGCCTGAGAATGCCACCAAGAGAAGAGCAAACTGGCAGCTTCAGAAGTAAGAGATGGGGTGTCAAGAAAACTGACAACTACCATGCTTAGATATTTGACTAAACCTGTCCTGAATGTGATTAAAGAGAAAGTACAAAACTTGCTGGGCAAGTGTTAAGCTAAGTGCGAGAAGATTGCCCTGCCCCCTAAGTCCTGCCCCCTAAAAACAGCTACTTTCATCTGCGCAACCTTTCCAACTTAGCGCTGATGTCAGATTATACCATTTTTACATATTCTGTAAGTCTTAGTCACATTGTACCTTAGTTTTGGCACCTCCATGGATGTCACTTTCCCCAACTCTCTCGTAGTTTCCTCAGCTTCATTCTTGAGCCCAGATGCCTTTTCACTTCAGGGATTTTAAGAGAAATTATTGCAGTTAGAACAGTGCAACTGCTGCCAAGCATACTACATGTTTCAGTGGACTTTTCCATTATTTCAGTGTTCAAATGGTGGATTGGAATGTGACTGGAATATGTGGGGTGGAAGGCAAGAGTAGTGGGGTTTTGTTGTGGTTTAGAACAAGAAAACCTACTTGGAGTGTATCATCTGACTGTCTGTTGGTCTGGGTTTGTTCTTGTCATGGCACAGTATTTGACACAATCAATAGGATTCATTTTGTGTGTGGTGCTCTAGGAGCAGACCAAATGTGTTCCGCACAGCAGTGGACATTCAGTCTACAGAAGCAGATGAGAGGTTGATGTGAAGATTATAGTGTGGATATTACAAATCAAGGGGATACGAAAAAGCAACCTTTCAGCCCACAGAGTCACTCCTATTATGTAGGACATAAGCAGTCTTTGGCAGAGCATAAGTCCATAATACACTCAAAATATTTTTGATCTCCTGCGAGGTTGAGTACATTTACATTGCCGAGGGGAATGAACTCGAACATAGGACTTCTGATTGTTCACAAACTTTAGCTGCTAATTTATGTCCTAGTTTTGTTAAATACAAGTAGGCCCACAGAGACAGCTCTGCTGTGTAGGGAACCAGCCTTAGACAGTGTCACTGTGAGTCAACTGCTGCCAAATGGCCTCAGGGCAAGGACTCAATCCCTGGTCTTCTTTTATTTAGCAGAATAGAAATAGTTATAGAGATCTTGGGTAAGAAGTGAGCTACAGGGTTAGTCCATGAAAGACTGCTACTCCCTTGTGCTGTCAAGTCTATTTATAGGCCTTTGTACAGAAAAAATTCAGGATTTTTTTCTCACTTTAATATTATTTATGAAGATATGTTTAAAGACCTGGGAGGGACAAACAACAGCAAGAAATGCTTCCCATTGCCACTCTTAAAAACAGCATCAACAAAGTTTCTTGCAGTTTTTTTCCTGTCTACAGAACGCATTCTATTTTCTGAGAAAGAAAGGTGCAACCCACATTTAAACCTTCCAGTTTCATCCTCAAGTCCTATATATTTGGTTTTTAGTAATTTCTTCTGCAAGGAGCAGCTTAGAAAAATCAGTCCTTTGGAAAGCACACACACCCTCAACTCTGAATTACAAATAAACTTTTTATTATGTACCCAACCTCTTTTGATTGCTTTTGTATCTAGAAGTTCATTTTACTGCTTGCACAGAAAAGTTTTCTCTCTGACCTCTTCTAACAAGCCAGCACTCCTTTAAAGCCCATTTGACAGTGTCTGTTTCATGTTTGGAGAAAGAAGGGAGATGAGATCAAGAAAACTTAGCTATAGGCAAGTGCTAGCAAATGCACATAGTCCTTATTGGGTAGGGACATGTGCTGTGACTGGATAAATATGAAATGAGATTTTAGCTGCAGAGCAACCAGCTTTTAGAGCACAGCTGGAGACAGACAGAAAATGCCTTGTGTTACCAAACAAGAATTATGCAGGTGATAGGGCTGTAAATGCATTGATCCTATCTGAATGTCTTTGGCTATGGGAATGCTCATGAGACAAGCTCTGACTTCCTGCCCTTTTGATGCTGAGCATGCTTCATAGGAAGTTCTCAAACACCCTTTTTTTTTTTAAGAGATATTCTAGCACTACATGTGACTTGTTTAAAAGGGTGGTGATTAGCTGCTGATGCAGGTGCACCCCACTGTTAATGTGGATACCTCAGGGCTAAATGTATTTCACCTCATGGAAAATCTGCATGGGAAGCCATGATTGCAGTCTTCAAAGTAGGGCTATTCTAATTTTACTACTCAAGTAGGAAATTGGGTTGATGGAAAAAACTGTATATCACAAGTCACTGAAAGTAAAAGAATTGCCTTTTCTACATCTTTAGCCTCACTGGGCATTAGTTCCTTTAGCATGGGTCTACTAAGTATGGGAGAAAGGAGAGAAAGAACCATCTTCTTTTGCATTCATCATACTAGTGATCTTTAACATCAGTAGTATTTAAATGTATTTTAGACAAAAGTAGCATTAGATATCATATTTAGACGTGCTGCAAATACAACTTCCCACCCTTAAAATTTTAGAAGCATTAAAATATATACTTGACAATCAGAATATAATTTTCCTTTATGGGAAATCAATAAACAGACACATGCAAATTAAGACTATACATTCATATTTGATAACATAGATTTTCCTGGCATTTCTGTACTCTACAATGCTCATTACCAGTAAAATTTGTTATTTTTACATGTCATGGAAGGGAAATTAAAATAGAAATCCTACAATCAGGTAATCAGAAAGAAAAATGGAACAATATGTAAAGGAAAATATGCAGTAACTGATTTTTTTTTTTTAATAAGCTGGTGAGATATATATATATATATATATATATGCATATGTGTAGTATAAACAGTTTTGGAGTTTAAGAAATTAAGTTATTTTGTATCCCAGTCATAAATGTACACTTGACTGAAGGTCTGAGGATCAATAGTTCTCCATAGGATAATTTTTTTGCAATTTCAGCCATTCCTGCCAATATAGGAAGTGTTCTGGTTTATTTTGGAAGTTAGATTTTTCTTTTAGAAAGCTAAGGAGTCCCACTTAGGCAAATTCTTAGCAGGTTGGTGATACAGATGGAGTCTATTTGATTTTTCTTGTACAAAATAATAGAACACTTCTGGTACATAAATGTTTTAACCATCTAGAGGCAGTATTTTAATATTGTTTTAAGATTATGTTAGGTAACAAATCAGCTTTAATTATAAAAAACAGCGGAAAGGATGGCATAAAAATAGCAGAAAACCCAATCCATAGCCAAAGAATACACTGTATTCTGCCAGAGACAACAAAGAAGAAGGTACTACCTTCAAACAAAATATAAGGACATCTGCCCACAAAAACAACATGAACATGGAGAAACAATGAAACAACATACTTGGGGAAAAAAACAAACAAAAAAAGGAAAAAGAAACAAAGACCAAAAGAAAAAGAAAAAGGAAAAGAAAAGAAAAGAAAAGAAAAGAAAAGAAAAGAAAAGAAAAGAAAAGAAAAGAAAAGAGAAAAGAGAAAAGAAAAGAAAAAAAAGAAAAAAAAGGAGCACTAACATTAGCTTTGCTGACTTACTTTTGTACCACAAAGATGCTAATGTATAATAATTGAATAATGTCCTGGACTCCTCAGGGTGCAAAATGCTGATGCGCAGACACCAGAAAAAGGTGTAAAAAAATGAAAGATAAACATGATAGAGATCACAAGAGAATAAGCCATGTGATTAAAGGAGCTATTAGGGTTTACTAAAACTGCTTTTCTATATGCACTAGACATTTTTCTTTTATCATATTGAAGAAAAGAAGAAATAAGGTCTTAAATCAATAATTCATATGTCACAGGCTGGAGCAGGACCACGTTTCTCAATGAAGCAGGCAACACCCCTTCAGTCAGAGGAAGTCTTTTAAAATACGTAGCTAGAACAATGGTAGAATTACCACCACACACGTATTAAATGATTTCTATATCTCCTGTCCTTATGGGTGTGTATTTACTGGCTGTGGTGCAATACCACTATAACTGCTCCTTTTTATGAAGGAGTAACAGTCAAGAATGAGACTCTGGCATTACTATAATTAACAGTTAAAACATCACAATAACAGCTGGGAGATTCATTTTGGTGTCGTCAGTAAATTTTCAGCATAATACAGAACTGTTGTGGAATTACAGGACTGAATTTGTAATTATTCTGAAATAATTCTTGAAAAGTTGATGGAGACCTATTACACTATCTTTACATTGCATTCCCTATGGGCATCAGTGCACCACAATTTTAGGCAAAGAAAATAGTATTTAAGTAGAAATTTCTGCCAATCCTTCGAGAAACATTCTACAAAATGAAAAGACTACAGTTGTGTCCCACTTTCAATATAGCCAGAATATGCAATGATTTAGCGCACAGGTAGTACATAGCCTCTTATACTAGCTTTTTCAAGCAGTAAAATGTCCTCCCCAGAGAGTAATCCTCCTTTACTTCTCTGCAGTGCTGCTTTTATAGTTTTATTATTACTCTACCTTTTCTTCAGATGTAGTAACTGGTATTTAAATAAGTAATATAGGGAAAAGAAAAATGCTTGTAGATAAATTGGAATACTGGTGCTATATTTGCTTTCTTTAATGGACTGCTCCTTTTAACAGTGTTTCTACCTCATTTTCCAGAGTCTGGAATGATCAGGCTCTCAAGTTTAGTGCATTGAAACAGGTAAAATAATTCTCCACTCTCTGCATATGTTCATATATACATACAGAGATATGCGTGTCTGTGTGTATATGTATATGCATATGCATATGTGTATGTATTCCCAACTCATCTGATCATTTCTGCTCATGACGAGATGACTAGTTCTATGTTTCCCAACTAGATAATAAGGACCAGGAGAGGCAGATATACAGAGACT
>NW_008237885.1:5883092-5956329 GCF_000691975.1 Corvus brachyrhynchos | reverse complement strand
TACACGACGTATCATGGAGTCTAGGCAATGGTAGGTAGTGATTTGCCATCACAAATACAAACCCATCAATTCCACCTGGGGAACTTGAACATCCTCAATAGCATATTTCTGTTTAGGGCCTAAAAAGAGAAATATTTTTGACAGATAATTCCTGCATACACTTAATTTCTAGGAAAAAACTCATGCACTGGTGTTTTTTTTTAAAAATGAACACATTACTAAAGAAAAACAGAAGAACATGAAGTATTTCAAAGCTTCATTTATACTGATAGTCACATAAACCTTCACTGAAGTTCTGTGTACTGAGAAGAGTTGGTTCTATATACTGTGTTGCTTATGTTTCAGTTTATGGAGAACAAACTTTTAAGGCAAGTTTAATTTATGTGAACTTAAAACCAGAAAACAAATAAAACCCAAACCACTGAATTGTGGCTACATGACCCATGTCTCTTCTCCTTCTTCTGCTGTTGCCAGCAGTTCCTGTAATATCTAAGGCTGATTTGAAGAGCTACCTGTATCTAAGTAGGGATATTACCTGCTCTAGCTAGTACAAGACTGTGATTAATCAGTGCTTATTTTGTTTCAGTGCACTCATGAAGCCTTCTTTTTACTAAGGAGTCTTACAGATGAATACAAATTAGCTAAAAGTTTTCCAATCAAACTGTAAAAAATATTTAAACAAAGCAAAAATACATGTTGAATAATTGGCAAAAAAACAGGCTCATCACTGAAACATTCAAGCTTCTTGTATGGAAAACAAAAAGTACATGAAGATTTATTTATGGTAGTTAACACTTCTGACTTTAAGAAAATTTTTCAGTGCTGTGCTTGGAGAATTTTTCTGAGTTGAAAGACTGTCTCTCCATTCTGCACATTGAAAGTGCTTTTCAAAGAAATTTTAAGTTGGACTGAAACCAAGGGGCTCATAAGTCTTAGTAGGAACAGGGACCTATTCCTAGCAGTTTATTTTCATCTTGCAGTACATTTTGGTTTATTTGTCTGGATTTCCTCTGGTATTTAGATTCTTGCCTTGTTCTTTTCTCTTTTTATCATTGTAAAAATTAAGGAGCTACCTTAACCCTTAGCAAAGAACAAATCATGGGCACGTATGATGTATTTATTCATTCAGCCTAACTTTTGACTTCTTATCTAACCAAATTAGAAAGATAAACTAATAGCTTATTTCCTAAGAATCACTTTCTGAAGGAATCTACCCCTCTCCATTTATCAGACTGAAAAGTTAGGTCACTAGCTTAGTCATGTAATCTGAATGCTAAGAGTTAACATGAAAATGTACACAGAGGGAACGCTTCTCGCTTGTAACTGATCTCTTTGTAATAGTTCTATTTCCAGGTAAAATATGAATTAAAAAAAAAAGGAGGGGATACCTAAGAGTCAGTCAACACCACTCACAAAGTGTTATGCTCTATTCTTAAAGGCTGAACTGATTTTGACAGTTCATTCTGGACCTCTATTCATTTACATCCTCATAATCTTTAACTCTCCTTCCTGCAGGTGAGTCTCTTCATGAAAGTAATTTCTATGAGAGTAAACATATGGAGGAAGCTGATCGCCTGATCTTCATATGAACTTTCATATTTGCTTTTGTGGGAGTTGAGTAAGACGAATCCCTATTATTGTGATCTAATTTATCTTCCTCCTCAGGAAATGCACTTGCTGAAGTCGACATTCCTATTGAAAGTATGTGAAAAAAATTGAACATTTTATTTAGCTAAAATATGTATAATAGCTAAAAATAGCTTGTAGCATTTCTATGGCAGTGTCCAGCTGCCACATGTTTAAAGCAACCTTGAAATTACCTGAAATTATTCCTATTCTAGGAAGTGCGAATGAAATACGAATACAATAGAAATGACAGTGTAATTGAATATTACTAGTTGTTCATTTCTTATTATACATCTAGACAGAAAAAATGCTGCTTTTTAAAATAGACCATGGCTTGTCTTGTTTTGGTTTGGTGAGAAATCCTGGCTATCCTGAACTTATAGGATCTCAAAAGTGATATCTTTTTAAAAGGCTGCAAAATGACTAAATTATAGCAAAGATTTTTTGTTTTAAGAAGACTTTACTGCTGCTTGATGCAAGAAAAAAAAACAAGCAACTTTTTAAACTAATACCATTAACAATTACTGTTTAATAACACTGTATTTTGATTCTTAGAATAATTTCTAAGCAATTGAAGTTCTCTTGCAGGATTTCAAATTTGCATCTAAAAATGAAAAAAATATTTATTAACATTCATTACATTATGACTCAAAAAATTAATTGCACATTATTTTATCAAAAGTTATAGAAAGTTATGACAAGGTTGAAAGAAAAGTGGTGAAATAAAATCTACTTATAAGGTCCTTTTCTCTGGAATTTTGTTAATGTATAATCCTCTTCTCTGGGGCAACTTTTTAGTCTTCTGATGACCAAAATACTTTGGTTTTCCAGACATTTCAAGATTGTTTAGATATATTTCAAAAATGAAATGTGGTGTTGGATAAGAAATTCAATTTTCTGTTTCATAAGCTATGTAGAAAAGAAGCATACACTGAAAAAAATTCTGCATTTCTGTAAAAATAATTATCTTTCTTCATATCAGTTTTAAATGAAAATATGTATTCCTGTAGAATTCTTGGAATACATCTTGGATAAGTAAAAAATATAAACAGTATTAATAAATAAAAAAATGTTTAATGACAGAATTGCTGTTTTTAATACAAGTACATCATATAAGACTGTAAAGGTAATAGGGAAAAACAGTACAGTTCTGTACAGCTTATTTGGCTTCTATGATACCTTGCCTTGTGTCTCATTGAATACTTTTCCACATTAGTGTACAAATTTATCACTGCTTTTAGGTGTACTAACATAAGAAAATCTGAATGCAATATTGTTCTGCATTATTAACCAATAACACTTGTTGAACTCAAATGACAAAACATTTTTCTTCCTTTTATGCTTACAATGGCTGACAAAATAAAAGTTACTTGTTGTTTATTACTCAGTTTGTTGGTTTTTTTTTTTTAATAATCAGTTTTATGATTTTTCAGGGTCTCAGGTAACAACACCAAAAAATATTTGTAAAATAATCCTGAAGAAAATATTTGAAAGATTAGACAAAGTCAACAGGTAGATTTTAAATATTTGGTTTTACTATTTGTAGGTTACATGTAGTATCAAAATTGAAAGACATAAATTCCATTAAAAATATTTTATTTGCTATGTCTTAATAATTTTAAACTTTTCCTCCAAATATGTAAATTTTAATATCTATTGAAAATATTATTTTTTTCACATATATGCATACTGAATACATATTATCAAATAATTACTGGTTAGTTCCTAGGCTAATTGCTATTGTCAGTATTGAATTTTCAAAATTATCTTTGAAAGCTCCTTAAATGACCTTGTGAAGTAGCTTTAAAAAATATCTCTTATTCTTAAATAGTTATCCATCTTCACTTCTGTAAGGGTAAAAAAATACAATGTTGATCTTTAATTTCGACTCTAAACATTTCAGTATACGCCTGTAAGAATAATACTTTATAAATAAAGTAAGAGTTGCAACAGAACAATTATGCCCAGCTTTCCTAAATTGTATGTTTGGTAGTTCCCTCAGCAGGGCCTCAAGAACTGTTTCTTTCTTCAGGATGGACTCAATTTCTTTGCAAGGTGACAGGATCAGATTCTTAACCAAGAAACCCACTGGCTTCTTGGCAACCTCTACTGTTTTGAGCAGTTTGTGGCTATTTTATCCTACTAGCAAAAAGGGTATGGATGGAATAGCAGCCTAATTTGAGTCATGCCCAACCTATGACAGTTGGAAATTTATCAAGAAACATATTTTATTTGAAGAAATATATACATAAAATGTATATGTGTACATATATACACACATATATGTATATATTTATATATAAAAGTAAAAGTGATGCTTGTCTTAGATGTTCACATAAAAAAAGGTTGCACTTATTTATTTGTTTATAATTTGTGAAACTGTAGCACATTAGCATTTACAAGTCCCAGCATGATTAGATATACTTTGGGTGAAATAAGAAAAAAGGATATTTTTAAAGAAATTGCTATTTATGCTGCTGGCTTTTTTTTTTTTTTTTTTTTTTTTTTTTTTTTTTTTTTTTTTTTTTTTTTTTTTTAAATTTTAAACCCATGTTCACACTCTCAAATGCATTGGAAGTTGTAGCAACTACCAATACGAAAACATTATTGCATAGATTTAATGTACAAGCATTAGTTTTCTTCTTAGAAAATGTACTTTGAAGTCTGTGTTGAAATGGAGGGCCACAGAATTACAGAATAGCTGAGGCTGGAAGGGACTTTGGGACGTCATCTAGTCCAACCACCCTGCTCAAGGATGGTTACTTAGAGCTAGTAATCCAGGACAGTGCACAGATGGTTTTTGAAAGTCTCCAAGTATGGAGACTTCCTGTGAACCCGTCTGTGAAACCTGTGCCAGTGCTTGGTCATCCTCACTGTAAAAAAAAAAAAATTGTTTCTTTATCTTTAAATGGAATCTCCTGTGTTTCACTTTGTGCCTGTTGCCTCTGGCCCTGTCACTGAACAAGAGTGAAAAAATCCTGACTGTATTCTGTTTTCACCCTCTCTTCAGGTATTTATATACATTGGTGAAATACCCCCTCCAAAGCACTCTCATCTGTAGGGCAAATCTCACAAACCTCTCAGATTTTCCTCACAAGGAGAGGTGCTCATTCATCTCACTGTCTTGTCATCCAGCCCATATATCATCATTTTTCTATACAAGGATCTCATGGGCGACAGTGTCAAAGGCATTATTGAAGTCCAAGTAGACAATATCCACTGTTCTCCATCATCTATGAGGACACTTACGTTCCTACCAGTGGAAACATCTATGCCAGAGTTAGACGCTAGCATAAAACAATCTGGGCACTGCAAGTGGCTATTGATCTTTATAATCCAAAAGAGAATACAGAAAATGACAGTTCACACATTTTCTGAAAAATAGGCAGAATACCCATAATCAAAAGAGAAGATATTTTTTCATGCTGCTTGCACTTTTAAAAATGAAAGATGAAATAGTATGTCACACTTCTGTAGATATTTCTCTGTGTTTTGGCTTTCCTGTTGCTTTACTGAAATTGAACTATTTCCATATTACTGTCAAACTTTGTAGAAAAAAATGAAGAATTTTCTCTCAGAGATTACCAAGAACTAGAGAATGATAACTAGATATTGCCATCTTCACTTTACTAATGAGGAAGTAGAGACATCTTTTGCTGAAAATCACAAACTTACAATTATCTTATCCTAATGTTCATTTATCCAGTTAGGGTAAAATGAGTCCCTCAAAAATATCTCCCTGCAAAAGATGTATCTATAAGAGGAAAATATACTCACACTAGCATTCCTTGTCTGCATGCAATAATCAGATGTTTGCAGATGCCCAACCCGGTCTCTTAACTGTGCAGGCAAATACATCTTTTTTATGTCCAGCTACTGGAAAAGTGGTTACATTTTAAGGACTTATTTTGGGACAACTGACTGGTTTATTTCATAAGTAGCTGTATATATATACACATATATATATATATGCTATATATATATATAACATAAATACATTTTATCTAAAACAATGACGCAAATTTTACTAAAATCGGTTTTTATAATCTGAAACCATACAGAACACATGAGTTTCCAGTGGAAATTAATTAAAAGTGTGAACAATTCTATGATTTCCCTGCAAAAATTAATTCTGTTTTGTGACTACATTTTATAAATTATTTTAAAATGTGTTACTAAGAACTATACAAAACTACAAGAG
This sequence comes from Corvus brachyrhynchos, assembly GCF_000691975.1. Classification (NCBI taxonomy): domain Eukaryota; kingdom Metazoa; phylum Chordata; class Aves; order Passeriformes; family Corvidae; genus Corvus; species Corvus brachyrhynchos. Next base: position 5,950,502 of record NW_008237885.1, on the reverse strand, counting down.
AATTTTATCAAATTATCTGAGTAGTACTAGTATAGAAATAGAATCAAAATATTGCTACATAATACAAGTAAGTAAGAACTTTCTTTTCCTTCATAGGAATATTAAATGGACCAACTCTAATTTTTAGACAAGTTGCAGTCACAGAATACCAGTTGGTAAAGTACAAATGAAAAGGTGAACATACCCTAGTCATCTAAATATTAGTCACCTAAATTTAATGAAAGGCAGAGTAAGAACGAGACAGCAAGGACCTTTTTTTTTTGTGTATATATATATATATATATATATATATTTGGAGTTTGGTGTATTTTAATGCTCATTGTTATCTTAAAAGGAGGTGTACTTATTTATCTTGTCCTGTTGTGTCCTACGCTACACTATGCTATCCTATCCTAATCATTAGAGCCACTAAATTAAGACAACTTTGGGTTCCTTTCAAGCACTTTCGCCAGATACTTCTGCTTATCCTACCATACTCATCATGTCTGATCTCAATTTTTTTGAGACATTGACCCAATAATGGGTCAAATATATTAATCTTGTTTCCTGTTTATGTATAGGTATGCATATCTCTTTTCATACTGCACCAAAAGATACATGTTGGGTTAGGTGGCTATTATTTTGTATTAAATGAGCATAACTGAGTGCTAGAAAGAAAAAAAGTTTCTTTACAATCTTGCAACTGTAAGTTTCTTTCCTTTTAGGTAAAAATTTGTGAAAGGAAATAGAGGTTGATAAGAATCACCACCCCTGAAATATAAGGCAATATTAAGCTGAAGGAAGTTTCTGGAGTGCAGCATAAGGAAGTAGAGATAGGAATATATTGGGAACAATGACACTGAAGCATGAGTCAAGCAAAAAACACTGGAGAAGATCAAGGAAATAAGCCATAGATTCTCAAAGACAGTGGAGAGTGAGATTACTAAAACCCCAAAGATAGTGTATTCCATAATTGAGAACAAAAGAGCAGACTCCCTATTCAATGAAACAATCAGCTTTGCAAAAAAAGCAGGTGAGGTTGTTTATTTTATTCTGTTTCACTGAGTAGATCTGATTTTAAAGTTACTTTGTTTTAGTTGGTATTCCAATAATACAGTTTTACAGATACAAAGCTCCTTGGTATTTAAAGCAACTTATGTCTCCATCAGGACCAGATGTTCCTGATCAATAGGTTAATCGGTGCCATAGAATGAAATAATGTGCAATCATCTGAAAAATTATTCTCTAGTCCCGAGAATGCACAAATCACTTTCATAGTCATCATATTCTCAGTATGACCTACAGTGGTTAAAAATAAGATTTACATAAACAGAAAAAAATATAAAGACAGGGCGAAACCTCATGTATATAAATGTTTGTGTAAGATTGTGCACTTTTTTTTTAAAAAAAAAGCCCTGATATTTATTAGGCTACATTTTTATATTGGGGGAGAGGGGGAAAGTGAGATCTATAGAGAAATGGATGTACAATAATTCTAAGAATGTCTTTCACTATGCAAAAGGCATAGTGATATTTGGCCACACAATTAAATTGTCATAATGAAACACCTGGTGCTACAAGTTTCTCTTTGCTTGGTTGTGGGGTTTTTTTATTTTCTTTTTTTTTTTAATTAACTTATATTTTAGGGATGTGTAATTTGATGTAACAGTTGCTTTTCTTCTTTTTAATGACTTACAGACAACTGAATTTGTCTCTACATTTATAAGAGACAGTTTGGAATATTTCTGTTATTATTAAGAAAAAAGGAAAGAACTTCAGGAGTGGTGAAGATAAACCTCTTACAGTGGCATGCAAAATTCAGACTAGAAAACCTACTTATCTGTATTAATTGACCTCTGCAACCCTGGTGTGTGCTGAATCCACTGACTTTCAGTGTAATAGCCACATTATGATCTCACTTGCACTGGCTAACACAAGTCCTCATTAATACTACTATGCCAGTAAAGCCCATAAATTCCTTATTATATTCATAATGTAATGTTAATTTCATAATATATCTTCGTATCAATTCTCAAAATTTAACTCCTCACACTGACTATAGACTATCCACAGTCTATCAGGCTATCCAGTAAGTTTCCCACTAATTCAGTAGTAAACAGTTTTTCACTAGCTATGTTCTCTCCTATGTTTTACCACAGTTGCAAGACAAATATTTAGTTATGTTATGTAGTCTTTTTCTCTCTCTTGGACTGTAAGATACCTATACCATAAGCAAGTAGATCTGTTCCTGCAAATAAAATGCAGTGACTGAAGCATTGATTCTGTTGTGAAGGTTAATCCCACATTTAATAGCATATTTTCCACATCTAATATTATGAAAAGCTGAAAAAATACCAGTGAATCATAAAGGTTACTGATGGAGTGTCACATTAAATTACTTCGTTCATACAAAAAATGCACTGGTTCAATTGCTACCACACAATTCTTCTTTTCTTTTCTCCCCATCCATCTTCCCTTGCTTGGGGGGAGTTGCATGTCAGCAGAAAGCAATGAATATAGTGAAAAATTTTAATTCTTATTCATATATACATGTCTGAAGAAAGAAACATGATTCCATTTATCTTAAGTAGAGGCTTCTAACTCCGCTGTGAAATCAGCATGTAATGATATGAGGGAATTCACAGATTTTTAAACAAATTTGGAAGCCAATTTAGATAGGCATTAGGAAGTACTCGCTGCTGTAGTTATATCATTATGCAGAGAAGAATGTAACATTTATTGGGTAGGAGAGAAACTGAGCAAAAGGAACCTTGATTTTGTAGTCTAGTGCCGGAGAGACTGCCTTGGGATGGAAAAGTGCTTTTGTCTGGTATGTTCTTCCACTTTTCCATATGAATTTTATTCAGTAACTTTTAAATGCAAATGCAAAAGAGTCCTTGAGGAGTAGGAGGATTCCCTTAACTGAGAATCTAGCATGTACAGTACTAAAGAGTTGTTAAAATACATGTGCAGCACCAAAAGGTGTCACAAATGTTCCACTGAAGTGAAATCAGTGGATTCAGTGCACACCAGGCTTACAGAGGTCAATTAAACTGCCAAGTAGGCTTTCAGGTCTGAGTTCTGCATGCCATTGTAAGAGATGTAGGCATAGATCACTCAGTTATGTTGTGTGTATGTTAGACAATGAGAGCACAGGAAGTACCATATTCATGCAGAGCAGTTGCATGGAGGTAGAAAATCAGGACCCCTGTGAGATCTTAGAAGTGGTGGGTTCTAATATTTTGGACTCATACCTAAACTTGGCCAGTCCAAGCTACCCCTAAGTAATCTATAAAGCAACTAAATGAAATAGAAACAAACAAACAAACAAACAAGTTGAAGAAAGAAAGAAAGAAAGAAAGAAAGAAAGAAAGAAAGAAAGAAAGAAAGAAAGAAAAAGAGAAAATCTATGAAAAACCCCAAAGCAAACGAGAGAGAATATATTCTTTAAATATTCCCAAACTTGGTATTATCTTATTAAATAGGAACAAATTACTTAATTAATGGATGAAGGGAGGTAATATTAAACAATGATAATATTTCATGATTTTTTAATAGAAAAATAAAATTTATAGCATTTTCACTTCATCATATAAAATCACCTACCTTTCAGAATTAATTTTTATTCTAAGGAAGCATGCATTCCACATCTGTAAAACTTCCTAAACTATCTCAGATTACTCCTCAGTTCTGCTTAGCCAATGAACTGCACTGTAGAAGTGCTAATTCACTTCCAAGACTTCTTTTGGAGAAAATGTTTAGAGCATTTTAGAACAGAACTCCTGTGTAATACTGAGGGCAATTAAGTGCAAAGACTGCTTTCAGTATTCTGCATATCTCAAAAGCAGTGTTCCATGAAGTTTTTTGACATCATCCCAGCAGTCTTTGAACACCATCTCCTGCCCTTCTGCTACATTGTCTGGTAAATGGCCATTTTAGGGTTTTAACAGAATCTACCCTCATGAATTGCAACACAGCCTTCAGAGCATTCCAGAAAGCTTCAGCTGCAATAGAAACAGCCCCAAGAAATAACACCTAAGCTTTCTCAGAAGGCCAACAAGGCCATCCTATTTAATTCACAGGAATACTTTATAAGTACTGGATATTGTGGTTATGGCAGACTGCAGTCAAGGTAGTGGTTACAAATCTCTCTGCACTAGCTGACTTTGGAAACCAGAATCATTAACCATGTTTAGATGCACAGATTTAACTATTGCTTGTCATTCATTTAGTGCAGAGGAATGTGTGTGTGTGGTCTTGTCACTGCCTGGGGCTGCTTTTATGATTTGGTGCTGAGGCTGGGCTGAGTGCTACACTTCTGTACATTTAACTCAGGTAATGCACCTCCTGCTGCTAAGACTGCACTTCTAAAGATCCTTGGGTAACTTGCACCAGGCTGTTGACTCAAATGTTAGCATTGGGAAAATAGGCTGTAGGACAATATAGACACAAAATAAATAGATACAAGATGTCTGTGAATAAATTTATATTACATAGACTTAATGTCAATCAGAGAAATGAAATTCTGAAAATCTCTCTGTGAGAAACAGAGGATAAAAAGTACAAAAAACTGAAGAAAGCTCAATGAATTACTTTAAAAGATTATATGCCCTGATTTTGTGCCGTAGAAAAAAATCTGTACCAAATGAGTATAAATTCCTTTGGAACTTATGAACAATAATGCCTTGCATATTTCTTTTTTTAATATTTAACAAGAAAGAAAATGTTGAGAGCTGCATGAGCTACAGAACAATTTCACAACTCATTGATTGGAACAGTCTTGCACTTTGTCCTTCTGAGATTCAAAACACTGATAGAAGAGCTCAAAGTTAAAATAAAATTGCCTTATTCATATGAATAATTCCATATTCAGAAGTCCTCCTGAGGATTATTAGAAGAAAATAGGAACATCATTATGACCCATGTTAAAATGGATAGATGATGGATTAAAGAGAGGAGAGAGGTCAGAAGTGAAAAGTGAGAACTTGGAGTCATTTACATTAAAATAGATGGAACCTTGTGTATAGAGGAAATTATGCAGAAATATCACATCAGGAGAGAAAAGTAGAGGGTCACAAATTGGAAGAGAATCAAGTGAGAGAGATGTTATGTGACATAAAGTATAAAAGCTCTGCCTCTGTGAAACTATGAGCTCAGATCTCTTAGTTATAAGAGGCAGGTTTTCTTTTGCATCATCTTTTATCTGTCTGTATATCCTAGGTTACAGATTTTTTTCTTCAAGAAAATATCCTCTACACTGGCATACAAGTTTTTTGGGCTTTGACTATCTCATCCATGGTGTGATAAATAAAAAGTGTTGCCATCCAAACCAGTGTGGTCTTACTTGCAGAAGGAAGTGCTAGAAATTTGAAGAGGGATGGTACAGAGAGCCATTCTTAGAACAGTAAGACTACGTCTATTTGTTAGTTATGCAATGCTCATACAATTATCAAAAAGAGAAGAAAAACATATTGGATAATGAAAACACTGGAGAAAAGTTTTGAAAGTGAGATTTTTACATGCTTGTAAAGCACTGCACACAAAACTATGCTCAAGTACGAGATTCACTACAAATGGATTCAAGAGGAGAATTTGTACAGTATTGTATCCATAAAGCATGTCATCCATTACATAAACACAAATATTAAGGGAAATGCATTTAGGTAGGTAGAAATGCCAGCATTCAAATTACTATAAAATTAGATTGAGTAAAAAATAAAGGAAACTTTACAAGCAAGCCTAATATGGAAATTCCCTGTGGGTAAAAGTAAATATGAGAGACGGTGACATTTCAGAAATGTTCTGATCCAACAAAACTTAGGGAAAAATTCATCATAGATAGAGTTTAATACTCTACAAACGCTGATATTTTCAGCATATATAAAATATATTTGCACCATCTCAAAAAAAAGTTATTATAATAGAACTAACCTAAATTGCAGAAGTGGAACAATGTACTTGAAAAAAAAAATGAAACTTATAGAAAAATAAATATAAGCTGTAATGTGTTTGTGCAACATGCTTTTGGGGGCAGGGAGAGCGTGGTTGTGGGGATGTCTGTGTGTGCTACAGCAGGGGTGGCTTCTGTGAGAAGACGCCAGAAGCTTCCCCTGTGTCAAATAGAGCCAATGCCAGCTGGCTCCAAGATGGATACACTGCTGGCCAAGGACAAGCCCATCAGGGACCGTGCTAAGGCCTCTGGGATAACAGATTTAAGAAGACAGGGTGCAACAGCAATAGAAACCAGAGATAAGAGTGAGAATATGTGAAAGGAACACACCTGGAGACTCTGAGATCAGTGAAACAGGAGGGAGAGGAGGTGCTCCAGCCACCAGAGCAGAGAGTCCTTGCATCCAGTGGTGAAGACCATGGTAAAGCAGCTGTTCCCCTGCAGCCCATGGAGGTCCATAGTGGATCAGAGATCCACCTGCAGACCATGGAGGACCCCATTCTGGAGCAAATTCATGCCCAAAAGTGGCTCTGATCCCATGGAGGGTTTGTGCTGGAGCTGGTTTCTAGCAGGAACTGTGGACCCATGGAGTGAGGACTCTGTGCTGGAGCAGGTTTGCTGGCAGGATTTGTGACCCTGCAGGAGACCCACGATGGAGCAGTCTTTTCCTGAAAACTGCGTCCCATGGAAAGGGACCTGGAGCAGTTCATGTAGAACTGCAGCCCTGTAGAAGGACTCACATTGGAGGAGTTCATGGAGGACTGCCTTCCATGGTAGAGATCCCATGCTGGAGCAGGGCAGGAGTGTGAGGAATCCTCACCCTGAAGCGGAAGAACAGTAGAGACGTGTGATGAACTGAGTGCAGTGCCAGTCAAGTCCCCCTGCACCACTGTGTGGGAGTACATAGGGAAAACTGGAAGTGATGTCAAGCTTGTGAAAAAGGAAGGAGTGGAGGGGAGGTGTTTTTATGATTTTTATTTCTCATTATCCTACTTTGATAATAAATTAAAGTAATTTCCCATGTTGAGGCTGGTTTGACAGTGATAGTAATCAGTGAGTGATTTTTTCCTGTCCTTGTCTTGACCCATGAGCATTCTGTTATATTTCTTCTCCCCTGTCCAGTTGAGGAAGAAGATTGACAGAACAGCTTTAGTGGGCACCTAACATGCAGGGTCACCCACCACATAAACACAAATGTTTATGTGCAGATGTATATCTCTTCTTGTCCAATACGTACATCCCAAAGGGAGAGTTGTTACCACGATCTTTCATTAGACTGCCACAATTTCTCGTATCATACTTAGGCCTTCACCATCACCCTCAGCTATAACGTTTTGCTTTCTCTGGTTCTCTATCAAATAAATGTGTGATTTTCATAGGTCACAGAAAAGCTCAGTTGTTGTGCACATCTCCTGAGGGGACAAAGTCAGGTTTTCAAAGCTGTCATGGAAAGAAAGCAAATATTGGAGTCCCTTCACAGACAAGCCTTCATTACTACTGTTTGACCTTAAAAAATCCCAAACCAGTTAGTCTCTCAGCTCCTCAGAAGAATCACATACCTCCTGTCTCTTCTCAGATCTCTCATTGACTCTGTCTTTCGCACACATTATTTCTCAGTACTTTGATCCCTGTGTCCTGAGTTCAAAAATCCCCCATATAGCGGATCTTGCTCTCTTCAGTTTTATTTCAGACAAGTGGGGTTTGCCTTTGGCATTGCTACAAAAAGCATTGAAAGAATAAACATCCTGTTACTGGAATGAGATGTACTCCCTTTAGTACATCTTCTGATTTTATACATTTGGGTATTACCATTTCTGTGACACCAGGAAGAAATAAAGAGAAGCTTTCCCTTTCCTTTTTCCCAGAAAGCAATGTAAGTGCTGGTAACATTTTATCTAATCCTTAAACTTCTGCTAACTTCTATCCTTCTGAGGTTTCCTACTGTTCTACTGCATTAAGAGAGAGAGATCCTTAGCTTAGCTCCCACCTACATAGACATTGACACTGTGGAAAAAAAAAAAACCACTGGGAAACCAAAAAACCCCCTCATCATTTCCTTGCCAGACAGGACTACCCTCCTTGCAAGTACTTGAAAGCTGTGTCTAAACAGAGAAAACACAATCAGATAAAATAATATGGGCATTAGTTAAAGTTATCACAGAAAAGGACTTTAGGACTTTGGAAGAAAGTAAGCTAAAATTATTTCCATGACCACATTTTTTCTTATCAATAAAACAGAAGACAGAATGTATTTGGTAGTATCTGCCGATTTTACTGATGGTCGTTTTTCTAGACAGCCATGCTGCACAAAATTGCCCAGCAGGCATGTGTGCCATTGCATGCTGGATCCCTAAAGGATCCGTGTTCCATTATATAATGATGGATTTTATTTTACACCTCATGGAGTTCCAGAAAGAGAGTACTGAATAGCAGAAACTCCCTATGTCTTTGAAATGTTCCTGGTCATTCTAGTACATGTTAAAACTTGTCCAAATTTATTGGCTCAGGTATCACACATTAGGTGTCTAGATCTTTTATTTCAGTTTGCCCATTAGTGTTGCTGCAGTTCTGAACTCTCCCTTACATGGAAGTTTTTGGCAGATTTGTCAGAATGCTGCCTCTTAACATGCCTGTACAAGGTGAGCCAGGAACACCTGGGATCCCTGAAGATTCTTGGTTCCTTAAAAATATTATAATTGATAAGATAAAAACCAATTTTCCTCCGGGAACCTCTTTGGAAGACCTACTGTTGAAAACATAAGCTCATATGGTAACTTTATGTAATGGCTATCATCAGGGGAATTGGAGTAAGTCAGTTTGCCACAAGGCTCTCTGTACCAAATTTTCTAATTTCATCATCAAATGGATTGCAGAGCAGACATCGATTTTGTGCTTGCATTTTCCTTTCAGATCTTTTGGCCCTGGCTTTTACGTACATACTTTCAAAATAAATGCTAAGCACTATGCATTGGCAGCTTTAGATTACTGCAGTATCTCCAAATTAGTCTGTGTTGTAGAAAGACTAGGCAAGCAATTCCTAAATAAGGTGTTGTGTTTTAATTCCAGCTGGCAACTAAGCGCCACAGAGCAGCTCGATCATGCCCTTCTCACCCCACCCCCTGGTCCCTGCTTGGATGTGGGAGAGAGAAAAGTGACAAAACCTGTGGGTTGAGATAAAGACAGTTTAATAGGTAAAGCAAAAGCCATGCACAAATCCACTGCAAAACAAGGAACTAATCCACTGCTTCTCATGGACAGGCAGGTGTTCAGCCATCTCTAGGAGAGCAAGAGTCCACCAGGAGTAACCATTACCTAGGGAGACAAACACCACCACTCCAAACAGCCTCCCTTCCTCCTCCTTCCTCCAGCTTTATATACTGAGTCTGTGGAGTAACTACAGATCTGTTAGTCTAGCCTAGTTCCTGGAAAAATTATGGGTAAGGTTATATCGGCTACTCTTGAAAAGCATTTAAAGAATAATGCCATCATTGGTCATGGTCAGCATGGGTTCACAAAGGAGAAGTGCTGTTTAACTGATTTGATATCCCTGTGTCACCCACCTAGTGGGATGAAGGGAAGGCAGTGGAAGTAGTCTTTATGGATTTTAGTAGGGTTTTGATATTAACCCTCATAGCATCCTTCTGGACATGCCAGTCAGCTGTGGGATGGGTGGGTTCACAGTGCACTGGGTGAAGAACTGGCTGAAGTATAAAATGGTAGAACAAAAACATAAACTGATAGAGCAGTGGCTGTAAAACAACCCTCCAGAAAGGGATCTGGGGATTCTGGTCAACAACAGGTTCAATAGGCATCAATGTTTCCTGACAGCCCAGACCGCAAATCACATCCTGGGGCACATCAAATGTAGCATCACCAGCCAGTCAAAAGAGGTGATAATCCTGCTGTATTCAATGCTGGTGCAGCCTCCCCTTGTGTGCAGTTCTGGATCCCAGAATTTAAATAGGATGTGAAGGTGCTTGAACACATTGTTGCAGTTTGGACAAATCTAGAAGTATATCCTCTGATAGAAGACAGGCTATAACCACCCATCCCCCACCAGATTCGGGAAAAAATAAATTTTCCTCAAAGGAAAATGAAAGAGATAAAAACTATTTATTTAACAAACACACAGGAAAGGGGATAATGATGCTAAATAATAAAACCTCTCGCTCTGCTGAGAGAAACCTGTGAAAATTTCAGAGTCCTTCCGTAGATCTCTCTCTCCCCCTCCTTGGAGCTGGGACAGGGTGGTGAGCCCACCTCCAGGGCCAAGGCCTCGGTGGAAAGTCCTCCCAATGTATTCTGATGTTGAAACCGTCCAGCAGAGAGAAAAGGAGAAAAACGAAGTCCCAGGAAAACAAAAGTTCAACTCTCCGAAGGAAAAGGACCTGGGGAAAAAAACTGCCAAGAGCTGTCTGGAAAGAAAAGCAAGCTGGGTGCTTCCCTTCCCTCTTGCTCTCCTGCTGCAGCTGAAAAAAAGTCTCTATCTCTGTGTGACCTTGAACAAGCTGCAAACTGCTTTGAAAACGTTTTACACAGTTCTTCCTCGCCCCTCTCGGGCTCAGTTTAAAGGCATAGAAAGGGACAAAAATTAATTTCTGGGCATAGGGCAGCGAAATGGGACACACATCATAAAGTCACCCCAAGACACATTCAGAGAAGGGCAACAAAGCTGGTGAAAGGGCTGGATGGAATGTCCTGTGAGAAGCAGCTGAGGGCTTTGGGCTTGTCTAGTTTGGAGAAAAGGAGGCTGAGGGTCAGCCTCATTGCTCTCTACAGCTTCCTGAGGAGGAAGCCACATTGGAGAGGGAGGTGCTGATCTCTTCTCCCTGGTACCTAGTGATGGGACATGTTGAATGGTTTAAAGCTGCAGCAGGGAAGGTTCAAACTGGATATTATGAATCATTTCTTTACCAAGTGGTGGTCTAACACTGGAATTAGTTACCTAGAGAGGTGGTTGATATCCCAAGGCTATTTAAGAGGCATTTGGACAATACCCTTAATAACATGGTTTAACTTGGTCAGCCCTGAATTGGTCATGCAATTGGACTGGGTAACCCTTGTATGTCCCTTTCAACTGAAATAGTTCTATTCTGTTCTATTCTATTCTATCTAAGGCTTAATCTCTACAGTTTTAGGCTAATGCTTTATGTTGTTGAAGACTGATCACTGCATAAGCTGTTGCCTGGGAAACAAGCATGAGCAAAAATAATAGCTGTCCCTGAAATAAAGACTCACTGCACTTCAATAAAACTCCCCAGTATAGTTTTCTTCTCAATCTCTAAGCTCAGAGCATAGAATCCAAAACATGTGAGCAGTCTCTGAATGATTTGCTTATTTTCAAATGGCTGAACCCTTGATATAAGCAGTTCTGGAATAGATAGTATATTCTCTTGAACTTTAGATTTAGAGGAAGTTTGGTGAGGGATATTCATGTATAATGAAAAATCTGTTTTGCTGTTACTCGCTTGATATATGTTTTTTTTTCTATGGCTTTGCAATAAATAGTACAACCAGTTGCATTACAAATGCCTAGAATAGAAAAAACATTGCCTTTCCTCTCATTATGGAATATTTAGAACAGGATCCATCTGCATTGACTTATGTATTTAAATGCTTGGGTTTGGACAGAACTCGAGACTGCAGGCTTTTAAGTTTAGTCATGGGATCTAGTTTGCTAATGCTGGCAACTCACAGATTCAGAGAGCGATACATGTGACAAACTGCAGATATTTACCTTAAACTGAGATATCTGATGCCAACACTGTTAATTAGAGGGTAGTTTCTCAGAAGCAAAGTAAGTTATCAAATGTCACTAGAAACTCCTTAGGGTATTTGAGACATTTTCATTAGGCTAGACCTGCAGCTGATCTCTGCTCTTACAGGTTGGTAACTGGAACTCAGACAAGATAGTATTCTATGTCAAATTACACTGAAAACTAAGGCAATTTAGGGAATTTTGAAAATTCATCTAAGCCCTACATTGTTGACGGAAGCTTAAACATTTATATTCAGACACTTACAGTTAGACATTTGGAGTCTGGAGTTTGAACCCATCTTAAAAGTTTATGACATTCTTGCTCAAAAATGTTCTGTACTTTCTAGTTCTTCTGCAACTTTTTATGACAACATATAAATTAAAAAAAAAAAAAGTGTGGATGTGGGTTTTTCGTTTATTTGTTTAATTCTCGATCTGATTTGTAATGAAAATGAATTTTTATTTCTCTGTTCTGGTTTTGGCCAAGGACAGGGTTAATTTTTCACAGTAGCCACGAACGGGCAGAGCCTGGGTTTGTGTGGGCATGGCCAAAACCCTAATGTTATTCCATACCATCTTATGTTACTGCCTGGGGCAGGGGACTGTCTTGCTTCCTAGAATAAGGGTGTCCAGATGGGGAGGAAGCATGGCAGGAATAGGGTTCCACCACTGTTTCATTGTCCTGAGCTTGGTGAGCATCTTACATGTAATTCACTCTCTCTTTTACTTTTCATTTTCTTATCTTGTTGCCGTTTCCATTAAAATTGTTCTTATTTCAACCTGTGATTTTTACCTTTTTGTCCAGTTCTCAACTCCAACCTCCAAGCAAGAAAGGAGAGGGGAAGAGGGAAAGTGAGTGAGCCGCATCTGGTTTGGGAAAGTCTCAGTGAGGGCACTGAACTGGGGAGTACCATTCCTAAACCACAACATTCTTCCATGTACTAAAAAAATAATATCTTAACTTAAACAGTCTAGATTCATATTTTGAATTGAGATAACAACGTCCTTCACAGATAGCTAGCCAGAGTGGAACAACAACATAAATATATGTCTGTACCCAAGTCCAAATCAGATCTGTTAAGTTTAAGGTCAATGGTTTACACTTTCAGTTTTCCTCATATCCCTATGTGATTGTTTTGCTTGCATCCACAACCCTAGATGCCTAGATTCTTATTTCACAATCCTGATATGGTTACTACAGAGGTTTCATATCAATTCCAACTAGAAGGGAAAACTCCCCTTGAGTGTTGGGGTTCCTCCCCCCTGCCATGGGGTCCTGGGAGAGGGGACCCTGGCCTAGGCATGGGGTTTCCCGGCTTCCTGGTCATATGTACCCTAATCCTGTTCCCCATTGGTTATTTTGAGTTCCCCTGCCCGGGAAGGACCCTGGCTGTCCCATGATTGCTCAGTTCTGGCAGTCCCCCGGCCATGTGGATGGAGAATAAAGATCTCTGAAACTTCTATCAAGAATCGGTCCCTATTTCTTTCCACGGGCCTCGCTGTCTAATACATGTTGCAGAAATCCCCGCTGCAACAGTAGAGAATTTGTAAGGTGGTTCAACCATTTGACCTGTATAGGTTCAGCACAATACTCCAAACACAGAATGACTTCTGTTTGTGCCTTCTCTTGCTAGTCTCTACTCAAGCACTGTAATGCTGTTTAGAGAGAACACATTAACACCTTGTTCAAGGAGGGGAGTATTGCATTACTCAGGGTTTTAACGTGGGCTACAAGACAAAGAGGTAACCCTTCTCAGTCTCCTTTAGCTTTCTTATAGTTTATTGTTTCTGCTGTCTTTCTTGCATCAGAATATGCCATAAAAATTATTTCTAGCAGAAGCAGTACTCAAATGTTTGTTTCAGTGAAAGGCTCCAAGACCCAGCTTTCTGCATTTTCTGAGACAAAACCTTTTATTATGAAAAGGACTTCTGTTTTCCAATTCAGCCCAATGGATACTTTTAAAAACCAATTAAAACATAATAATAACATATCCAAAAAGTCGGTAGTCTATTAAATAGTTGATGGTACCAGCAGTCTTTTAAGAATGTGTTTGAGAATTTATAACACCACCATTAGCATGAAATTAATGCTTGTTTCCCCTAATGAAGACCTCTGCAATTTATATCGGTTTTCATTAGTCTCTTAAATTTTTTATAATAAATCTCTTTGCAACCCATTATTGTACCTTAAATTCTTCATTTAGTTATCTACAATAGATTTGGTAATAAAATGCATTCTTTTTTTATTTTTTTCTTTTTTATTGTTGTTTTGGCTACTGTACAAAGAATGAACTTTGTTTTCGGTTTAAATTCTTAAAACAACACTACTCAAAATTACTTGAATTGATGATATACTAACTGTAAAAAAGGAAATAAATGGGGAAAAAGTAGAGTCACCTTCTAGTGCTGTTAGTTAGCTTGCTTTATCAAAGCTGCTTTGCTTTCTTCTCCTTATTGCATTTGGTTTCCCCTTTGTTGCTTTTCTCTTAACTGTGCATTTGAAAATCTTTTTTGTTGTAAGCTCATTGTTCTTTCAGCAGACAGCTGACATTAATAGCAACATCATACCATTCTGGGTATCATAATTCTCAAAATAAAGGAGTAGCAAAAGGAACTGCCAGCAGCCCTTTAGGTATCTCAACTTTGTATAGAGTACTTTGACAAGAAAAAAACACTTCTCCCCAGTGCTAATCTGATCAGAAAAAAAAAAAAAATCATTTTCAAGTCGTGTAATGGCTTCATGGATGTCAACATTATTTTATTATCTTGATAGTGAAACTTGGAAGATAATCACTCTACAAACGTTTTGTAATTCTTTTAATTTGTTTTGGGGCTTCACTGTTATTTTCATTATTATTGTCAGTGTTCCAAGCCTTGAAACTTTTAGGACATATGTTAGATCAGTACAATATTATATACAATTATTTATAATACAACTTTCTGTTCTTAATGACATTTGTTTGAATATAAAACATAGCAATAATTTGTGGGGTTTCATTGTGTTTGCATACCTTTGTTTTTATTTCTTTGACTGAGATTTTTTCACTCTTGAAATTCAAACAAGTTTTCTCCTATGGAAGAGAAAAACAGCCCGAAACAAGGAAATAAAATATCACTTCCAAAGCTACCTGTGATATTTTTAGGCAAAGCAAAGCATTTGCAGTTTAATTAGCATAATGATCTTTAGTAAAAACCAGCAATACAGAGTTTGCAAGCTAGAGTGACAAGGTAGAATTGGGGAGACATTTAGTAAGTTATAGCTTTATGTAGGTAAAGTAATTTACATCTTTTGACATTGTTTTCTTCATTTCAAATAAATTAATAGAGTCACTTGGATTGCTACAAAATATTTGTACTGAAAGCATGGCTATTACAACACTTAACATTCCATTTATCAAATTCTAGTCACCTTTTAATAAGAAGATCCATGAAGACAGGAGTGGTTATATGGAGAAAGCAAGGATGGGCTTTCTTTAAAAATAAGACAAAATGTATCATTTACTACCTGTCAATTATGCCATCTTGAACCTAATTCATATTGTTATTTCTTTTGGACACTTCAAAGAGACTTTTTTCTTTTTTTCTGCTTTCTATATTAAAATTGACCGATCTTAGACTAGATATCCTGGAAAAAAAAGCAAGTTGTAGATATTGTCCTAGTGCCTGCTGCTGCTGCTGCAGTTGCTGCTGCAGTTTGGCTTTTAGCCAGCAGCACTTCTTGGAGGCTACATTGAAGTTGCCATGGGCACCGTAAGATGATCTACTAAGTGGAATAAGTGGTCCACTAAGTGGACTTTTGGTCATCCTTAGGCATTCTGTGAAGGTAGGGTGAGGCCAGACTTCATCAGACTATGCAAAAATACTTTAAAACAAACTAGTAAAACACCAAGACATGTTCTTCCAAACTGTGAAACACGGCATGACCTTATTAACAAAAGTTTCTACCTATTATCTTACAAAATCATAGCTAGAAAACTCCTAAGTAAAAGAGAATACATGAGAAAAAATGAGTGCAGACAAAAAATCAGAAAATAAAGGGCAGGGGAAAAACGCAATAATTCTGCTAATATCATGGCAACCATCTTGGCATCATAACAGATATAATGATAATTTTGTCTGTGTAGTCACAGATTTACTTATCTTTTTTGGCGCTACTTATAACCTCAAATCTTATATTTGGTAAGCTATTTTCATCTCTTCTGTTTTCTCAGCTATGTCTGTTTCAAATGTCTCAAAAGATAAGGCTTCAAGTAACTTATTTTACTGGAAACTGCTCTACAAGGTCAAATGGAAGGGGTGGAAAGGATATTCACTTATTAACAAGCTGCCTTCTGACATAGCTGATATATGAACATTGTTCAGGCAGTTAATTGTTAAAGAGATTAAAATTCTTTGAGTTTCACATATAATCAGTCCAAACTGCAGATTTTCAACCTCGTTGAATATTCCATCTGCAAGGCTAAACTGGTACCTTTTATCTGTCATAGAGAGATGTCGCTTTTTTTAATGATAAGAAAATGCATTTGTAAACACTTTGAGACATTATTATCTCAAAGTCCAATTTCAGCCCCAAGTTGATTCAATATCCCCAGAGCAGCAAGAAGAATCAATATATTTGTGCAAACAAAACTGGAGAAAAATACAGATAAATAAAGATCAACACAGTATTTTTGTATAATAATAATAATGCATTAAAATTACTTTTGCAAAATAACTTCCTGAATACCTCTTTCAGAATTTAGATTAATTCCTTGGATCATCATCATTTGCTAAAATTAGACTCAAACTTTTTATTTCTATATCTAATTGCTACATATTTTCTGTCTTGTTCTGCTGATGTTAATATTCTTAAATACTTTAATTTCCTATTTTGCATTTAACTATTCCAATGGCTGTGTTGGATTAGCATAAATTCTAAGTGCATAATAAACCTACATTTTGTTTATTTATAGACTATAATTACCTCTTGCAAAACTGTGCAAAAAGATATTGGAAAATAGAGCTATCTCTCTGACCTATTAATTTTGAGGATATGGGAAGTTCAGAGCACTCCCACTCCTTCCTACTCATTACCCCTTTAGGCAGCCAAAATTCCATGTCCCACATGAACAAGTCAGTGATGAACTGAAATGTGATTCAATTTGGTACTTTAAAATAACTTTCTGCACATTCGATCATGATTTTTATAGAACTCTTAAGTGTTTCCAAAAATTTAGTAACAATAATGAGTCAACATATTAAGCAAAAAAGTAAGATGAAATAAAAAGAGATGTGTAAAATATGATGTAAAACTTAATTGCTTGAATTATTTTTTCCTAAACATATCACTAATAAAGACATGATGCTATTGAAAAAAAAAATACTCAGCATGTATGAAATCCTAAGTAGGAATTTCTAGCTTTTACTTTACAGTGTAATTTGAAATGTTTTCTATGGAATCTAAGGATTCAGAAGAAGCAAAAAGGGAAATTTTTTTCTAAGAAAAAATTAAAATGTTACCATGATATACAATAAGGAATAACGATTTTATACAAGCATATAAACAGTGCAAAGAACTACTATTTATTCATGTATTGTTAAAGAATCCAAGGACTGAACATCAACAGCCTTAATCATCCTACTTCAGTGAGAGTTAGGCAGAATTCTAGTTCTAGTATGTTAATAAAATAGTCATAATTTCTTGAGAATCTTCATGTTTTAGTTCTTGTAATACAGAAAAAAACCAGCACAAACTTTAAAAGTTAAAGTTGCAAAATAATTTTTAAATATTTTGGAGTCAAGGAAGGCTCAGAAAGTTGCAAGACTAGAACAAGTCAATAGTATCATAGAAGGAGGTATTGTCCATTAAAAAAAATATCAGGACAAACTATTTATTGATCCTTTATGATCTAACTTACTATTCTATTGTTTTAAAAAGATATATATTTTTTGAGGAAAGGTGGTTTAAGACAGAAACTAAGAAGTAGATCAGTAGAAACCAAACTGTAGTGAATATATTTTAAAAGTTTTAAATAATATACTTCCAGAAAACAAAGACTGTAAGTGTAGAGTTACTTCAGAAAATTAGTCAGCCCACGAGGTATTGCAGGTTCTCCAATCCTTCTTGCCAAACAAATAGTGGTCGTTAATGAACTTGTCAACATCTACTATGTGAAAACGTAATTAAGTCCTGTGAACAAAATGTTACCAAATTAAATAGTTATATTTAGCTGGGTGTCTTAAGTTAATATCTTAATTACCCTGGAATATGACTCTCCCAGAAAATTGTTGTGTTTTGTAAATATAAATAGAAATGCTTTCAACAGAGAAGCCACAGATTAGCCTTCTAACACTTACAGTATTATTTCAGTAATATGCTTTGCAAACAGGCATCAGATGTTGTCGTGGTTTAAGCCCAGTTAGAAATCAAGCACCACACAGCCGCTCGCTCAATCCTTTCCTCTCTCCTCTCACCCTGTTGGGATGGGGAAGAAGATTGAAGTTTGTATGTTAAGATAAGAACAGTTTAATAATTGAAAATAAGGTCAAATACAATCATAATGGTAAATAATAATAATGATCATAAAAAGGAAACAAATAATAAAAAGGAAACAAGTGATGAGCAGTCCACCACCTGCTGACCGATGCCAGTCCCCAGTTCCCGAACACAGGTTGGCCATGCTTATGGGTAACTTCCCTCAATTTCTATACTGGGCATGACCTTCTGTGGTGTGGAATATCCCTCTGGGCAGTTCAGGTCACCTGTCCCAACTATATTCCCTCCAGTTTCTTTTGTGTAGCTCCTCACTGGCAGAGCATGAGACAAGGAGGGGAAAAAAGTCCTTAGGTTAAACAAAACTTGGCAAAACACAAAACATCAGTACCATTCTCATTCCAAATCCAAAACACAAACAGCATTGTAACAAGTACTGAGAAGAAATTAACTCTGCCTTAGCTGTAACTAGAACAGATGTGTAACATGTTTTTTGGGTTCCAAAAGACTTGTATTTCCAAGGCTTCCCTTTTATTTAGCACCATAATAGCAAATATAAGGCCAAAAGGCATTTCTAAGATTGGGCAGAATCCAAATATATTTTATTAAAATTTACATTTGAGTCTGGTTTTGATTTCTCATTCGAGTCCAGCAACTTTGTCCAAGGCACTACTATAAGTCTGTGGCATAACCAGGATGTAAACATGCCATATTCCACAAGCTTTCCTAGTTCCAGCTTTATCACAAGTATGTCCCTTTGCTTTATTACATTGTAGCTTTCTCCATGTCTGATTCAAAGTAGAACGTCAGAGGGAGGCATAAACTCTCTTTTCATAAAAGGCCTATCTGTTTCGATTAGCTTCTACGAGCTCTGATATGATTGCAATATGCGGGGATTACAGCCACACTACAATCTAACACAATAAGCAATGTTTCTTTCTTATATTCTCACTCTTCTGCTCTGGACTGAAGTTGTGCCGAGATTTTTTCCCCTTCTTGAATCTCTTATCCCAGAGGCACTACCCCTGTTGCTGATGGGCTCAGCCTTGGCCAGGAGTGGCTATGTCTAGCAACCGGCTGGCATTGGCTCTCCTGGACACGGGGGCTCCTCACAGTAGCCACCCCTGCAACAAGTAGCGCCCCTCTCCTACCCTGCTGCTACCATAACTTTGCCATGTAAACAAAGGAAATGTAGAAGATCTACCTCCTTCTAGAGCAAGGAGGAATCTGGGAAAGGTACCTCATGGTGCCTAGAAATTAGTAGATGCCTTCATGCAGAGAACAGAATGCCACTCCACGTGACTCATTTTGGAGTAGGCTCAGATGTCTAGGTTACATGCAGTCCGTTGTCATTCTACTGATCCTGGTGGGTGCGTGGACACTGAGCTCACCGAGAGAGTCTTAAATTTGGTCTACATGTAACCACTGAAGGTTACACATAGGTCGATTTCAAATACTTTTGGATGTTAGTATAGGCAAACTTTTAAAGGAGAGTTTCTCTGTCTTACCGTCCTTAGACTGCTTTCCCTTGTAAAAACTCACCAGAATGCTTCCCAAGGGTAGGATTCAGCTACTAATAGGTTTTTTTCTTTGGTTTTGGTGACCTCCAGTGTTTCACCAGACCTCACTAGGATTAGATAAAAAGTCATGAGTCTGTCAAAAAATCAGTGTTGTATTTGTCAAACCTACATGAATATCCTTGATAATCCAAGAGACCTCAAATGACACTAGACATCTGCATGTGGACAGCTGAATCCTGCCCTAACTTTCAGTCTTACCTCTTTGCTTCATTACTGTGGTATAATAAAATCCTTATATAATTTACATTGCTTTTATATATGTAAAAGGCCCTAAATTCACACCATGGTTTCATAAATGTGCATACAAAAATGCTGTTAGCAAGGAATTTTCTTGTTTTTTTCTGTCCATGAGAGGCTTTTCTCTCTCACAGAAGATATTCACAGAGTTTATAAACCATGAACACCTGCAACCTTGTAGAACTTTGTTTATCGTACAGTAGGAAAATATTTTGATAATGGATGTTTTAGGATTTTGGCCAATCGCCCCCAAGGGGTGGCTGGTCCTTCCTTTGTCCAATTAGACTACGAAGAAAAAAGTCTATAAAAGATTTTGTAAAATAGTTAAATAAATCAATCTTGCTGCACAATTCCTGCCTGCTGGATCTTCTCTCCTCCTCCCTATGGCTGCTGGACACAGTAATATTTATTACTGTAATACATAAACATTTTTAAATACTCACAATGGAAACTTAGGACAGTATGCTTTTGCTACTCTTTTTAATAATAATAATAACAATAATAATAATAAAAATAATAATTCATATCAATATTAAATACATTTTTTAATATTTTGAATATATTACCAGTTGTCTAGTATTATTTATTATCTAGTCTTTATTAAAATATTCAGTGTTATCTAACTGAAATACAGGTAGTCTTACCATGAAGAGCATATTCCCATTGATAAACAGCCATAAAAAAATAAAGAGTTTTTCACTTTTAGGCAAAATACTCTGTGTTCTCTAGAAGAATTAGCCTAATGAACTTTTTTTCTTGCATTTTAATAAGCAATGGGACATACTGAGCAAATAATCATGAGTAAGGAAAAAATCTCAACAAAACAATGAACTGGTCTCGTTTAATTTAAAGAAGCAACTAACCAAATGACATGTGAAAAACACATACTAAATAATGCTATTGAGGAAGCTAGTTAGAAATGTTCAATTTATTTCCATAAAAGTAAAAGAAGACAGAATCGTCCCGAAAAATGGACATGAAATCTGCTAAATGCAAGTAAAATACATAATTTTTATGGTAGAATTTATCACTCTAATAATAACTAATATCTTTTCAGGATTGAAAAGATTTTGTAGGGACTGCAGGCATACTACAATTAAATTTTAAAAAAGAAAACAGCTGCAATTTCATTTCAAAAGCTCCTTTTCAAATAAGATATTAATATATGCCAAACATGGCAAGAATGTCCCCAGGATATATAGGCACCCTTACATAGTGATAGTGAATAATGCTCCCTCACACTCCTTCCACTTGAGAAGGTGAACTTTTATTCTACCGTGAATATGCCAGGCTGAAATCTGTAAGTAGTGTGGTAGCTGCCATTAATTGTTATCAGCTTTATAGCAAAACGTTTCAGCCTTACTGTAAGCAGAATCAGGGATGAGCTGATTCTCAGGAGGCTAACTTTTTTGATTTACATGTACTGTACTCTGCCTAAAGAAAAAAAAAAATCAATCTTTTATTACTTTTATGCCTGGTAATACTTAGTAGAATGCATTTTACTCCATACTGTGATGCACTATAAGTTTTCAGAGAACAGTCCCAGCTGCTCAGGGTATAAAAAGCCTGTGGCTACTGTGGTGCAACAAAAAAAAGATAACTTTTTGTATTTTAAAATAGCAGAAGGGAAAAAATCCCTTCAAAATTAAAAAAAAAAAAATTATCTGCAGAATAACTTCAAAAACTATTTTGAACTAGCATGCCAATGGGAAATGGAATTTTCATTGATTTGCTACTTTTATCAGCCTGAACTGGTGATTAACCAGTGTTTGTAGCATACCTTCCATGACAAAATTTTTCAGCTTTTTTGGAATTCTGGTTTAATAAGAGAAATAAATATTTTTACAATGCTTTTTACTTTTAAATTTTGCATTTTATATTCTCCAGAAATACTTTTCTGATGCACTCCTTAGATAATCATTGTTAGATGTTTTCATCCCATTTTAAGTTGATTTCTCATCTCTTTAGCAACAATTGTTTTGCCATAAAGTGGGCAAGGATGAGCAACAAGTGTGTATTTTTGAAGTTTAGTTATTATTGATATTACTATTTTTTATGAGTAGAAAAATAATAAGAAATTAAAACATAAGTTTAGTACTTCCATTTAAATTTCTTTTGATCAGATTTCTCAGAGAAAACCCCAAGCGTTTTTAAACATTTGATACTAAGACTAAGGAAAGTGTCATGTCATGAGCTGCTCTGAGAAACTGTGATGAAAGAGTAGTAGACTTGCAACTCAGAACCTTTCTTTGATTAAAACTAGTAAATGTATACTAAAAATTAAGAGAAAGTGTATCTAACTTACTGACAGGTGCCATCTTTAAGAGTGTTTCCAAATAATATGACGTCTTAAATCTAAATAGGGAGAGAATAGTAACTGAGAAAAAACTGCTGTATAAAATAATCAGGAATTTTATTACTATTTTTTTTTTTTTTTTCCTGGCAAAAACAATCCTGGCATAGAAAGGAGCTGCAGTACATGCAAATAAGTTGTCCAGTCTAGACAACCAGGTTATCTGGTAAAACATACCAAGCTGCATGCTTACCCTACAGTATAGATGCAGCCTAAGCTATCTACCATTAGCTATAATAAATCCCTGTAGTCAATGAGGAAGAAATGGTCATTTTTTAACTCAGCTTACTTTTTTTTTTACTTTTAGAGTTGTAGTACTTTCTTACTTATTTGATGTTGTCTCCTTGCTTCAGTCATTCTCAGGATTCTCTGCTTCTCAACTAAATTTCAGATTACCAAGATCAGTCTGATTTGCCCATAATGAAATAAAGGGGATTGTACAGAAAATTAATTGGGGACGTTCAATTTTAAAATAGACAATATTTTATTCCAATTTATCTTGTCCTCACAACTTACTATTAAAGCTTTTGAGCCATCATGAATAAAACCTGGGAATAAGTAGTTCAAAAATTCTAGGACATGGAAAAATTTCAGTGGCCACATGTGCACATACACAAATATTTTCAAATACGATGTTAATGAAATAAAGGTCAAGTCCTATAAAACTTCTCAGGTGACTGTCTGATTATTTTGTTAATCAGGCCAGCGTGAGATCCTCGAATTAACTGCTTGGATGCTGCCTTATACAGTGGCTATATTTCCCCCACACATGCCTACAACTCTAATATTCTAATTGTGGGTATGCACAACATCTCTAAAATGACAAGTTTAGAATATTTTTTAGCTCTTTTGAATAAATTAAATAAAAAGACAGTCAACAGGCTTCTTTTTACCTGCTATATCATGTATCTAGGCTCTGCAAACATGCCCTAAGTATGCTGCCAGCATGCTGCAATGAAAATATAAACTTGTAGCAAACCATGTTCGGTTAAAAAGAGACAGTACCTTATTGGAGTAGACTGTCCACACCCTCAGTGTCCAAAGAGGCTTTAATTGCCCTGATTGAACTCAGTGTGAGGCCTTTACCCACTCCAATGATAGTCATTACGTGAAATTCAATTTCTTATAACCTGAGGTGCCCAGCTTAGTTGCAAATACCTACATTTGAGTTGATTCACCTAGCTTTTTTAATAATCAGAAAAAGTCTGGAGTATGATTCAGTTGCTTAAACACAATGCTTTGTGTCATTTAAGATGTCCTGGAAGATTCCAGAGTTTCTTTCTGCTTCTGAAAGGCACGAGACCGCTGTAAATCCTGTGATAGCTACTGTCTCTGCGCAGATGCATGTAGTAACTTACAGAATTGGAACTTGCATTGCACATTACTGAAGCATGCCAAATCCTGTTCTAGATGTTTGGCAAAATGTGTACCTTTTTATCATGGCTTTAAGTGTTTGTTTTCCATAAGAAATTAAAATATTTACCCCCCAGGTGGCCAGTCTATGACATGGAAACATGCCTACAGTTTCTTCAATTAGTTCAATCGCCCTATCTTTTTAATTGCAAAGAGGTCAAGATGTCAGGTAAAAAAAAAAAAAAAAATTATATTTCCCTTGTGTTCTTGTCTTAAATAATTTTGGTAGTTATTCTCAGCACAAAACTGCCGTGTTTTAAATAATCCTGTCATATAATGTATCACATAGGTATCTTTCATGCTTAAATGCAAATTCACATGTACTTCAAAGGTCAGTATTAAGATATGAACTTGTGAGAATTTGTATTAATACCTTCTTAGAGATATCTTCTGGTCCAGACTTAAGTGGTAGAACAAAGCCTTTACCCTGTACAAGCCTCACACTCTGTTGCCTGACATTTAGGTCCCTCTTCTCAAAGGCAAGACATGTGAACTGGACTCCCTAAAAGTTCATTTTGTCTCACTATGTCTGACTGCTTTAAGTGTTATTTTAACCACCAATACAAATAATACCTTAAAACAATCAACTGGACACTGTACAGTTGTTTCTAGGCTTTTAGAGGTCTAGATTTTACAGCAGAAGAAAATTACTTGCATCTTGCTGCTACATTGAGTTGGATTTCAGACATCCCATGAACGTTGCTGGACTGCATCCCACTTGGCATGGACTCTGGAGACTGGTCAAAGTGGACCAGGACACATACTGCCTTTATGTGTCTGTATTTTCTAAATTGGTATAGAAATTTTAGCCACTCTGGGGCTGGAAGTCTTGTGAAAACATTTTCTCTTTGAGGTACGGTGTATAACTTGTTTCAAACTGAGACAGAAATACAAGGAGAAAATTGCATCTAGCAACATGTTGCCACTTTAAAAACCCTGAAGTGTAGTTTGATTTAGGCCCATCTATACTAAAATGCATCCATACTAAATGCATTAAGAAGGTAGATTTAGCTTTTTTTATTATTTTATTTTTTTACTTGAAGCAGATTGAATTTATTCTAGTGGTTCAGGTAAAGGTGAAGATGAAAACAAAAAGTGATTTAGGAAAACAGTTCGAAAATGATCTGTATGATAAGTCGAATTCCAAAAGTATTTGTTTACATTCTGAATTCTTTGGGATCAGAAAAAGTATCTGTAACATTAAATAAACGGTTGACAAACATTTAAAAGTTTTATTCCTTTTTCAACCAATACCTTTTTTAATAAATCCAGGTACTAAGAAAAGGGAATAATTTTTCTGTTTCTCTTCATGGACTGAATGTCTTATTCAGACAACACATTGCCAATTAACAGGTTCAGATAGCAATATTCATATCTAGAGAGGCAAAGCAAGTTACAGAACATTAACCAGGGAAAGCTATAGAATGTGACCCAGTGTACATAATTTCTGAAATAAAAGTCAAAATATTTGTTGCTGAATTGCCAAATACTTTTAGATGGGGATTTCAAAGTTATCTGGAGCTGTTATTCCACAACTAATTAGTCTCTGCAGTAAAAAGAACACAGTTTTCTTCTGCCAAATACAGTGTTCCTGCAGCATCTGATGGTATTGACATTACCAATTACACACCATTCTAACACACTTGTAATTCACCCATGTGTCCAGTAGGCCTCTGTTATACTTGCACAAATAAATAATTAACCAGGACTGCGTCATTTTCAATAAAGTTCTTTCTTTTCCAAACAGAAAGCAGTAAAGATATGTCAAAGTTTATTCTACAGTGTATTCTTTGAAATGACACAAAAAAATGTTCAGATTATTTTGACAGAAGTGTTTCTCTGTCTGTTTTTAACACTGTAGATGCTGTTTTTACTACTAGGTCTGAGTTTTAGGATTACTCTATGGAGCAGATCATGTTTTGACATTTACAATACTGTAATCAGTCTGCATCTTATCGAATAAAAAGTGGTTGGGTTTTAGTCAAGTTCGAAGAAGATCGACAAAGCCGGTGAAGGGTCTGGTGTACAGGTTTCACGAGGAGTAGTAGAGGGAGGGAGATATTTTTTAGCCTGGAGAAAAGTAGGCTCAGGGGGGACCTGATCACTCTGCACCACTACCTGAAGGGAGGCTGTAGCAAGGCGGGGGTCAGTCTCTTCTCCCAGGTAACAAGTGACAGAATGAGAAGAAATTATCTCAGGACATCTATTCCAGACCCAATTAATTGCACTATTCTATTCTATAATTCTTTTTATTATTCTAACATCTTAGAAATATGAGTAAAATCACAGTATTATATCAGAACTTACAAAATATCTTTATTCTTAATATTAACTCTTAAAGTAATATTTGAAGAAATATAACTTTTTTCTTTCATTTTTTCCCTTTTTTGCTTTATCCAAAGTAAATCCAAGACCTGCATGCCTATGATGGAGTTCAAATCCCAGACACAAAAATAAATTCATGTTCAAAATGAACGCTCATCTCTATTCTAAACATAAAATTCTGATCATCCCAACCACTGTAATATAGAGAGAAATTAGTGAACTTCACTTTTTTTTGCTTAAAATCCAAATGTAGATTATGTGCTCGATACTTATGCTTTTAAAATACATTTTAAAATATTTTATTTTTAATTACAAACTTAAATATGTAAAGTAAAGGTAAAGAAATATTAAGCCCTATGAATGTTAAAAAAGTGAAGTATTTTTACCTCATTTTTTTATTTTTATGATCATGATAGTGATTTCATGTAAAGTTTCATAGGTTAAACTTTGCTTACTGAATTTATTGTGAAAAAGTAGAAATTCCACACTTCACCTTAAATTTTTTCTACTAAACATAACAGTTCTGTCAGCATGACTGTTTGTAGGATAGCCTGAATTCCAGAATGATTCCCTGAAATCCATCTTTGTTATCTGGTAGTGCTGAAAAATCTTGTGTTTTCATTTGTTCCTGAGTGTCTGTGTATGGCTGTCTACATTTTACAAAATCAGAATTTCAAGCTTTAGCATTTTTTTGTTCTATGACAATTGGGAATTTGAATGTAAGAATAACATTTCACATTGGTAGATGTGAAATTTTTTAACAAAACTGCCAAGGATGACTAAATTAAGTAAAATCAGAGTGAAATCTTGCAGTTCAAGAGATGTATAGCTATAGATAAGATGTGTCTGTATAAAATTTCATCAGTTATTTTAACAGGGCAAGGCAATATTCAGAGCAGATGTCATTCTATGAAGCTTTGCACCACAAAAAAGATTGCAGAATTCTAAAAGTGGCGTAGAGACATTCAGTCTTATGAAAAGTGACTGTCTTGTTCCTCTCTCTTTGTTGGCTTACTTTTTTTTTTTTTTTTGTACAGCTTTAAACTGTTTGCATCTCAACCCACAAGTTTTCTCACTTTTACCCGTCTGATTCTCCCTCCCTTCCATTGTGGGCGGTACTGAGTGAGCACTTGTGTGGTGCTTAGTTATTGGCCGTGGTTACACCACTACACGTGCAAAGCAAAGAAATTGATTACTCCAGAGATCCATAACATTTAAATTTAAGGGTCAGTAACCTGAATTAGAACAGGGGAAGCTAGCAACAAGCAAGAGTGTGTTGAAATGGTCAGCTCAAACACTTCTTTGCAACGAGAAAGGATAATCTGCTTTTGTTGCTAAATACAACTACCAGTAACTAACATTTGAGAGTCTCAACCTTTTGATAGCAGATGCATATTATCTGCATTCATACGGCAGCATAAATAAATTATTTTGTTTCAATTTCTTGAACAGTTCAAAGCTATGTGGCATGCATATATCTTTTTTTAGTCTTTGAACTTTTTTGAAAGCTATTTTAGACTGTCATTATCTTTCCCTGTCAAAACTGTCAAATTGCATTAAAAATGAAGGAACATGTTTCCTTAGAAATGTGGTGCTTGTTGTTATGAAAAGGAACAACTTGACCTTACTAATGAGTCAGTGAGAGCATTAGCAAAGTGTGTTCAGATATGGAAATGTACAGAATGTTTGTTATGACCTTTTCAGACTCCAAGTTCATATTATTGATTGAGATCACAAATCAAGAAATACAGAAATTTAATAAAAGAATTGTATCTGTAGCTGAAGTTTTAAATAAAGCAAATTGCTTAACCAGCTAAGGTCACCACCTATGTATCTGTATTTGATGAAATGCTAAGCTAACTTTCAGTAGTGAACCGCCTGAGTAAATGTTTTTTCAGTTTCCTTCACTACTGGAGTTCCCCTACATTATTAGTGGAAAGCAGAGATATGATTAAGACCTGAAAAGAGGAAATTTTATTTTCTTCTTCCAGTCTATATCTAGAAAAGTCATAGAAAGGGCATAGAGTTATTTGGTTTAGTATGCTATAAAATACGTTTTTAATGGAAAAAAAATGAAGAGCATGTCCCTATATTGCTTTGCCTTTTTAGACAATGGAGTCTAGTTCATCCTTTAGCAGATGTCAAATATGCAAAATTTTTATCTGAAGCATAGCTTTTATTCCATTTTAGACTCAGAAAGACAAGTAATTAATCATATAAAAAATTAATTTCCAGTCTTTTTGTCTCAGCGGTAAAGAATTAATGACTGAGGGTGGTCTTTTAAAACAGATCATGAGCAAGCAAAGTATTTTACATATGGTGCATATTAAAGAGTATGTTATATGTATATGTTGATATACATACAGACAGACAGATTTAACACATTATAGAGTATGTTTTATATATATATACATACACACCTATATGTTGTTGGGCAGACCATAACTCTGAGAGTAATATCATAGAATCATTAAGGTTGGAAAAGGCCTTTAAGATCATGCAAAGAAAAAGAAAAAACATGTCATGTTATTAAACTTTAAAAGAAGTTGCTGCTCTTTTAGACCAGGTATGAGAAAAAGAATGGGAGAGGAGTGACTCTTTGCAGAGCTGTAGCTGAGGTAATACAATGTAGTCACCCATATTAAGCCTTAATTTGCAAGGTGAAAATGCTCCTGTTGAAGCCTGTGTAAAATACACTGGGCATCTGCAGGAGTGGAGTGGAGTGGAGCTGCTCTCATTCACTGTGTGATTTATACTGAATAAAGAATGACTCTTCAAATCTGCCATATATTCCTCCTTGAAGTTCTGACATGCATAACCCTAGGATGATGGATAGTCCATTGGCTATGGTTGAACACATTGACAGGGGAAGAAATGCCAAGACAAATTTCAAAAGTGTGTCTCCAGTTAGTCTCCTGAGACAAGATCTTGTTCTGAAATTCCATCTTTCTTTTACAATTTTATTTTTTAATAAAATAATTTTATGTTTGTGTATTAAACTGCCAGCATCCCAAAACCAAAATTCCAGATATAATAAAACAATTAACAGACTGCAGGCATGTAAAATATGTTTTAGCTGTGTTTTTCTGCCCCAAATACTAAAAAGTATTTTGTAAGCTTGCTAGTCACTGCTTAAGTGCCAGTTCCCTGAAGGAGAGTTTGCAGAGCTGTATGTACTACAGTAAGCTCAGAGCTGTTGGAAAATTGATAGGAAATTTTCTGAGGACTTCAGCCCCCAAAGGAATTTGTTTTCAAGAGCAAGTATTGTGTATCTCCTTGTGACAGGGATGGTCATAATGGATCCTCAAAGCAAATTTTGGGGGAGACAGATAACAGCACAATAGCCAAGGTCCAATAGGAGCAATGAGCCTACCTAACCATAATGCTGGTCAAGGTCTGACTCAAATCACATATGGAAGAAACTATCATCATTAGTTGGTATGCAAATATGACTATAAATTAATTCTCTTATTCCATAACCAGTGGACGTCCCAGGGCCCACTGAGCTTCCCTGCACAGCTGCAGGCTGCATGACAGGATTTCTCCCTGAGCAGGGACACCTCTCAAGGTTACTCTCTGAGGAGCCACTTCTTAGTCACAAGCAAAAAGCAAAACTTTACTCAATTTACAAAAAAACGGCACCATGATTTTAGTTTCCCTTTTTCTACTTTCCTCTTTTTTCCTAATATTAGATTATAAATCATAGAAATAATTTTTATTTTTAAAATGCAAACTTCATTAGAAAAACAAAGTGGTTGAGAGAGACAATATCATAACAAAGGCTATAAGGAATGTTTAGCTACAAACAAGATTTTTGTTCTCTGAATTCAAAACTCATTTGTTTTTTTCCCTTGATTCTGACCACTTGTTGAATTTTCTGACATTGCTGAGGCATCAGCTGTTTTCTTGCTTATTTGTGCTACAAGTATATAACTACAGATTTTCAGACAGTGATTACAGTACTCTACTGCCTAACTGTGATGAATAATCAGTGCACTCACTGTAGTTCTGACTGAGAACCAGAAAAACATACTGTGAAAATATTGCTCTTTTTTTTATATATCTATTTTTTTATATATATTTTTGAAGAAAACTAACCTTCTCAGACTGGAAATGGCAACTACTTGAAACCTGCAAATAGAGCAGCCATTTTGGTGTACAGCATTAAGACTTGATTCTAAGACTCAAGTTAGTTCTCAAAAGAATTCTTCATAACTATGACTGTTTTGAAAGATAAAATTTTGTCTTGCAAAATTAGAACATTTCTGTTCTTTGTATAATTACTGTGGAAAAGATATGCTGGACCAAATTATTTATAATACCAGAACTAGGTCTTGTACTCAAAAGCAAACCTCTTTCTCATAGAAGGCCTCATTAGGTCATGCATACCAAAAAAAAAAAAAAACCAAAAAAACCAAAACACAAATTGTAAGGCTGCATAAAGCCATATTTCTGAATTAAAATGTATGTAAAATTTTGACTTAAGTAAGCAAGAATAGAATCAAGAATGGACAGAGGTGTATATCTACCTGTATAATGTTTTCCTTCTCATTACCCTGGAAAAGAAAAAAAACTTCTGGATTTAAAACAGATCTGAAAGAGGTTAAAAGGTATCAGAGAAAAATAATTTTCTACGGTTTTATACTGAACAGCTTGCCAACAAGGAGATAGGAAAGTTTACTTCCAATACCTTTTCAATTTTTTTTACTTATTTTAGAAGTTGATTATGTTGATGTATCCTGCAAAAGAATGTTGGAAGTTTACAGAGAGATAACTCAAAATTAGGTTATTGTCACACAGACAAATTTTACAGCTTTAAATTTTATTGTAGTTAATTTTCCTTATGTAAAGAGCATTCTTAAAGCCAGGCTGACTATTTATGGAAAGTAACATGTACAAGAAATAGCTTTCAACATTTTGTTGAAAAGCTGAAAAGATCAGTGCAAGTTTCTAAATCAAAATCATTATTCAAAAAAATCACTAATTTGTTATGCTATATGGAGGTGCCTTTTTTTTAGGGTTATGCCAATGACTTAGCTAGGTTGTGATACAGAAACATCTTTGATGAAATAAATAAGGTACAGTTGGAAATAGTGTCAGAAAAGAAGATGAGGTGGTTTCTATTGACAAATAGAAGTCCTTCTAGAAATGCCTTTTTCGCAGACATTTTAAATCAGACATTGATAATGATAGAATATTAGATAATGTTTTAAAAAAAAAGGACAGTTCTAGAGTCTGGCTTCTGGTTCTGCCTGAGGCATAGAGTCATTGATTCTTTAGTCCAAAACACTTGCTGGAACATAAGCAAGAACTCAGAAAGGAGAACTAAGAGTTACCAGCCTAATGCACAAGCAAGTATGATTCCACATTATTAGCCACCACTTCTCAAAAGAAAGGAATTCTAGTATCAAACTTCACTGGTAAAATGACAAGGAACAGCATGACATGCTAAATCCTGATGCCAGATCAGAAAAATCGTGAGATTCAAACTCTAAACACATGCAGGCAAAGAACTAAAATACCTGAGGCAATTGCAGTCAAAAAGAAACAAAGATATGTCAAACACTTTACCTGTTGGCAGGTGTCCTTGAGTTGTTCACAATGGCTCTTTACTATTCATTCTAAGTGATTGATCACCTAAGTCACAATAGTTTCTGCAACCCTCTTTTGGATTAATGAAATAATTCAAATAGAAGAAACAAAGAATAATGAATAGTAAATAAACTCCAAACTTTGCTTTAAAAACCATGAGGTGATTAAATTCCTTCCTCCAACTGGCATAAGCAATGTGATGAAGGTCACGCAGAAAACCTGTGACAAACTGGGACTGCTGATTAATCTTCAACTAAAAACTGGTTTATATTTTATATAATTGCATGTCACCAATTGGAAACTGTGGCATGAAAACTGTGTACATCTTTTGATACAGAAGTGTAAAATAAAATTGTTTTTGTTAAGCTTGTTAAGCCTTCTAGTGTGGAAAACAGGTGCAGCAAAATACCAAAACCTGAAGATTACTGCCAAAATTCCACATGTATTTTACTTATGATATCTTGTTTTTTGGAAGACAAGTTATTTATTGCAGCTTTCAAAATTATTTACACAAAAGAAAATAATGAGCAAAATTTAGTTTTAATGCCATGTAACTATACAATTTGGTTATTATTTAAATTATTGGTTTGCTAAAGGGAATTTAATTGTCAAATTTAGCTGAGTAAAGTGATATGTACAAAACTGAGTAGCTCTCCTTTTTACTGTGCAGTGGCTCAAACACTTTAGGCCTGAAAGATTTGTCATTTCCTGTCAAACAAATAGATCACACATTATCACTTCATACTATATTTGTATCTTTTACTACTATGTTGGAAATTCCTCCTTGCTATCAAAAAGGAAAGTTCCTTGGAAATATTGAAATAATAGATCAACTGATTAGTATCTTTTATATAAAATCATGGTTGCTGTTTAAAGATGTACTTAGGCTTCAACAAAATATATTTGTGTTATATAGAAGTCATTAATAATAGAGAAAATACAGTGACTATATATAGAGTATGATAATTTTCTTGTCCTTTAGCTCTCTCCTGTGCTTTTTAAATGTATACACAAAACTCAGGACACAGAATTAGAAAAAAAGTTAAGCTCATTTGGGGGAAAGTTAATGGATATAATTAAGCATTTCTACAGACCTTTACTGCCTCTCATAGCTCTCCTGCTTTTACATTCCTAATTAGTTAAATTTAATATACTTTGAAAGCAACTCAGATGTTTCTTTATTTTCCTGCATAAATGTAGTGTGTACACTAAACTGTACAGGTAATCAATTAATAAAGACAACTGTAACTGGATAAATAAGAATGGCAACTTGTATAATTTTGGATCTATAGCTTTTAAGCAATCATAGGGGAGAATTATTTTTTTTGCTCATATTGTTATAGATGATTATTTACATTTTTTAGTTTGAAGGTTAGATATGCTTCTGAAATGTTGCTATTTGAATTAACAATATTTATTTTTAAAATATATTAAAAAAAATTCCCACTGTTGACAAGTGTGCACATCTGCCCTTATAGTAGAGGTGGACCTCTGTGAACTTCTCTGTGCACCTCAGTCTTCATATTTCACTCTTCACTTACCAACTTTAGGTTATGAAAGATCATGTCCATCACTTCCAAGAGCTATATATTAAATGACTTAAACAAAATTATGTGACATTCAATTATATACTCCCACATCCCCTCAGGAATCACCACAGCTACCACAAAGTCATAACAGTTGATGTCATTTATGAGGGAGTATGGCAAAAGTGGAAATCAGGAGAGCACTTCACAGCAATTTCATTCAACAGGTTGTCAGTTAATGTGGAGGACAAGTATTCAGGGAGGTACAAAATGCACCTGGGAGCTAGATGTGTTGCTCTTGCATTGCTTGGGTTTTTCAGTTGTTACTGCAGAGTAACAACAAATAAAAATTTGCATGCATTAACAAGAAGGAAAAAGAAGTGTCATCTTTTGAAATAAATAAATAAATGACTATTCCCTGAGCACAGAATTTTTTTCCTGTGATTTCTTTTTTGCAGGATACAGAATACAAATTTATTAATACCATGATTACAGATCACCAGCAAAAGATGCACAGTCAACTTATAAACTTCCTGGAATTAGAGATTAAGAAACTTTACGCAACTGTATAGAACATCTAGTAGTCTGAAAGCTCTGGGATAAAATATGTTTGTTTGAGATGACTGTTGTGGCTTTATTTTTTTTTTTTCCTAATGGAATGGCAAGCAGAGTTTAGGGATGCTTGAGATGTCAGATTTGAAAGGTTTTTTTCATTATTATACAACACTTCTGAGAAAAGAAAAGTTATTATTCTGTACTTCAAAATACCAAGATATGTGGATGAAAAGAATGATCTTTTTTTACTTTAAGATATAAACTGTTAAAAGATATTCACTTTCTTTTCCAGCTACTGAAAGCTGTTTCACCTCAACTTCAAATATTCAAGAATACCAGCAATTCTAAACTTGAGAAATGTTTTGGATACACAGATTTCCTTGTTAGTTATTTTTCATCACATATAAGATTTTTATAATGTGTTAGATTTTCTCATATTGTATAAGAACCTAGAGTATTTTTCTCAAAATTTTTGGTTCTTAACTCTGTATTGGAAGTTAGACCCTGTGTTTTACAGCCCTGAACTTACAGGTGCCTTGATTCTGCAATAAATTTTGCTTTCAGCAAATAGAGCAGTGAGTGCTCCATATGGAAGTAGTGAATTTCACAGCTGAAGCTCATCTACTGTTCTGCCTTTCAGCTACTAAATATAAAAGCTGTGAGAGCGTCTAACAGAAACATTCCTGTCAATGCATGGAAGGGAAAGTCAATATTAAGTTAGAAGGAATTGAATTTCACTTAGAGGGAAAGCAAAATAGGGTATGTAAGTGGGAGTAGGTGCAATCAGTGATGTTTACATCTACATAATTAAAAACCGTTAGCTCAGAAGAGACACAACCCAAAAAAAGTTGTTCTAACTATCTAGTAAGAACACAAAGTCTTCTTATGAGATGACTTAAGCATTACTTTGAAAATGTTCTATTGCGACTGATGTAGTTATAGTTACCTTACAGATGAGTTGATTAAAATTTATTGCACAATATGGAATATACCTGTCTTTCAAAAAATGTGGTATGCCCACTCTAAATGCTACTTTCCACTGAGAATCATTATTTCTGCTTATTTTAAACTAGAAAATAATGAATAAAGGCCATTTGGATAACAGCTCCACCCAATCATATCTAATGAGAAGAAAAATGTAGATCTAGAATTTTGCGGGAACATCAATGTAAAATCACTTTTCTGTCATCTTCCATTTACTCATACATGAGCTGATATATAGATAAGGCCCCAAAAAACCTCACTAGACAAAACTCTTAAAAGGGCTTATGACTTTTCATGCACTCAGAGTTAGATACACAAGAGAAATACTGATATGATATTGTTAACAGCTCAAAACAGCAAAAAGAACTTTACTGGAAACTCAGAGAGCTTTGGCAAAAGTTTAGAGCAGCAGTCAATCAACATAAAGCATTTCACAAAGCATTAACTTGACCCATTCAACTTAGCAAACCCTAAACCCATTCAATTTTAAGTTACTAAAAACTCCAAGAGAGAAGAAGAAAGAGAAAAAAAGACAGAAAAGATATAGAAAAAAAATAAGTATAGCTGCTACTCCTGGTTCCACAGGTGTTCTGCTGATAAAAATTCCCAGAGGAGGTGGGGTCAAGACATATGCTTACTGCATTTCCTGGGTTAAATATCCTTTATCTTCCCTAGGCCCTGCCCCCAGGTGGGACTTCTGGTTATTTGGCCACTCAGGAGCTGGGACAGGGTTTCCATGGGCAGGTGTAGAGCATTGCCTCTGATGTGCCAGGGATTGGTGGCCACTGTAGGGCTGGGATACAGGTCAGGAGGCCATGGGTTGTGCAGGGCAGAGCCTCAAACAGGCAAGGCCTGACCTTGCCACTTCTCCCACACACATGCACAAAATGTTTCAAGCCAGCAATCCTTACAGTCTATCACAGATTACATTCAATAGTGTTTCAGTGATTTAGAATTAAAAAAAAATTGGTTTAACAAATGTCCAATCATATTTGAGTTAAATAGCTTTCTAAGGAATTCTTGCAGAGATATTGTCAGGTGCCATTATTTAAATTTATTCAGTAATATAATATTTGATGTGTACCTGTAGGTTGAAAAGATATTTGAGAGTTTCCAATTGAAATCTGTTGAATGTATACATCAATTCTGAAAATTGCACTGCTGTCTAAATAAAACTTATTCCAATACAGCAGATTTTATAGGAATTATGTTCATTGTCACCCATGATATTTACCTACTATAACTAATGTTTACATACATGTTGAGACAGAAACATTGACTGAGGGGAATTATTCCACAAATTTCAAGCCTCAGGCCTTGTATCAAGCTCTAAAACAAACTCAGTTAAAGTTCTTTCCTGGAACTGCGAAGTTTCCCAATCTCATTAATGCAACTGTGACTGTGATATGTCACACTTGAGAAATATGGTGCATATTGATACAAGGATTTAAGTCCAATGCTCATTAAAAGCAGGCTGGTAACATTAAATAGTTGGCAGTGAAACCAGGAAATCCACAAACTGTGATATTTATAAAGTTAGCAATAGATTTGGAGACTTTTCTGATTCTCTTAGGCCATTGGTTCATTAAATATCATAATCACAAAATAACTGCTTGAACACAGACCCCAAAATAATATAGAATTTGTTATACTGAATATATTGGATTTAAGGGGAAAGAAGCTATGTATGTAATTTTAGAAACTTAAGATAAAGCTGAGGTATTCTGTTAAGGGGAGGGGGTGCCCCTTTTTTTTGATCAAAATAACAATAAAAGAACATGACTAACAGTAAGCTCAATGTTAACACTGCTTCCAAAATGCTGGTGAATGTTAATAAAATAGGAGCTGGTGCGAGAGCCGGAACAATTCTGTGTGCTTTGGGTGATGTTTACCTTGAATGTACATCAAACAGTTTACAAACTCAGTACATTAAGTAGGGATAATTAAATCATCATTAATTCATACAAGTAAAAAGTTGGTGTCAAATTAAAACCTTCTGCATAAATTTTATGGTGTCTCAGAGTATTTTCTCTGTTTTTGCCTTGCAATGTAAAGAGGCATTAACATAGAAAAATGAAAATAAAAGTGTTTACATTAACTAGCTTTTCCACACAGTCGATTGATTGTATTCAAGATATTTGAGTCTCCAGACAGTGACACTGCGTAAATCATATTTCCTTCCATTTGCCTCTAGGGTTAATAATATTTTCAAACACATATGATGAAATAAAGTCCTTGTTCTGGATGTAAATATTGCTCAGAAAGGAAAATGACAAATTTAGCTTTTCTTTATCATTTGTTTCAATCTTTAGAGGTTTTAGCACTTTGTATTACAAATCAATGAGTATTAATTATAATTCCCATGGACCAATATGGAAGATGTGAATGCACCCCATCTTTCAGAATGAGGGTGTTCTGGTTTAAAACCCAGCTAGAAAATGAAATCCATTCAAGCTGCTCCCTTGTTCCCCTGCCCCTTCCAATAATGGAGGAACACTAGAAGAGATTATATGTTTGAATCACAATTGCAATAACCACAACAATATTAATAAGATAATGTACAAAAAGAGAGAGATTTTATCCACAAAAGGGTATTCACCACTGAACAAACAAAAACACCTCCCAAAGACAGTGTCTGGCATGGTTTCCCAGACAAAGGCAAAATGGCAACTGGCCCTGGGCTGGGGCCACAGGATATTCAGAAAAACAAGGCTCAAATTTTTCTATTCCATACTTGTTCTTCAAGGAGAAGATTATAATCATAGTGCTTTGTTAATTTGATAATTCTTTTTGGAATTTTAAATGTGAAAATGTAAAAATATTTGCAGACTGTTATTATTTCACACAAATTTCAGGAAATAAAATATTTGAGGCTATGATGGTGCCCTTTGTCATGACTGAATCTCTAGTCACTGGTAGGTTTTTTGCTATGCTTTCTTGTTTTCTTGCTTTGAATCATTTAATCTATTTACAGTTCCCTATTTCTTTTTTTCTCCAAACAGTCTGTGAGTTCACACATTTAAATTCTGGATCAATTTATATAGTATGTCTTCAAATATGGCATTCAAATATTTTCCCCACAGTAATTGGAGGCTGGCTTTCCATATTTCAATGGTAATCTCCTCATTTATGATGGGTAAATGCTGGGAACGTCTTTCTTTGCTAGTTAGGCCTCTGTAAATTCTTGAAAACAAGTTATGGGGTGAATCAGAAATTCTGAATGCCAAATCAGATTTTTTTATATCAGGATACAGCTATTATGATGTAGGTAACAAGAAATAATTCATCTTTGACATCCATGACATGAGTGAGATCTGCCCTTTTTTCACTGTAATACCTTTCATTGTAAAGTGACATCCACTGTTGTACTAGTAGTTCAATTAATTGCTGAAAATATTAAAGTGGATCTATTTATAGAATTGCCACAAATTACTTATTCGTATCAGCATCTAATTTTAAGCAAATAAGCAGCCCTTCAACAACAAACATGAATATTTATACAATTAAATTAAGTATCTGTTTTTTTTAAAATAAGTGTTTCCTTGTACAAAACAAGTTCTCAGCACTACAAAAGATCTTACCCAAATATACTACATACATACTCACAAAGTATATGGGACACACCTCAACCAACTTAGCAGTACACAACACGAACATTGCATTTACACTGCTCTCTCTAGACTTCATTAGTGACTGTCAGTCAGTCTGTCAGCTGAGAAAAATGGTCTCTTTCAGACTACTATTCATTTGACCTAATTTAGGCATCTATTTTAGGGCAAGATGAATTGTCTTATAGAAGTAGCTGTTTTTCTCCATTGATGGGAAAGACTGTGATCATTAATATACAGAGTAGTTGTCTACATTTGATCAGAGTACCACCCAACATATCTCTGTTACAAAATGAAGTGTCGTACAAGAGGCTGAGAGTAGCTCCAGATGAGCTCATTCATACCATGCACAATACCAGTAACACAGTTAAAGAAGCAGTGTCTATCAGCTGGACCATGCAATAACACTCTAA
Source organism: Corvus brachyrhynchos (assembly GCF_000691975.1). NCBI lineage: Eukaryota > Metazoa > Chordata > Aves > Passeriformes > Corvidae > Corvus > Corvus brachyrhynchos. The sequence continues at coordinate 5,911,757 of NW_008237885.1, read as the reverse complement.
CATCACTACGTGATCTCAAGAACCTGAAGCCTGTTTATTCAGAACTAGCATAATAATTTTCAAAACAATTATGCAGTGTAAAACTACTCACATTGTGTCATACCTCATGCATGAAAATAAATATGAAAAAAAAGATAAGTTATAAATTAATGGTTAATTTTTCCATACTATTAGGGGGGAAACTTGAACAAAACATGCACAAAAAACCATTTTGAAGCTTATTCATCCTGATATAGGACGTAGTCCTGTATTTCCATGAAATTTCTGTTACTTAAATCTAATTTATGTAGGAATAGTTTAGGTTTTTGTTTCAAGCCTTTATTTATGAAGATGTGTGATTTTGTTCTGCTTTTATATTAATATAAGAAAATAGGTATGATCAAAGCAAAGTGGCACATCAACCTTACTTGTTTTTAAAAAAATATGCAACTACATTATTTTACTGTTATTTCACAGTTGTTTTCTCTTTTTTCATATTTTAGATGTAGTTCCATGACGTATTTACTCAAAAACAGATAGACAAGAAAATAAGAAAAATAAGACTAACATTGTAATATTTCTTTTGTCTTAGTTGTTAATAATATTTGAAAGACACTGCAAAATCTGAATTTGGGACAAAGGCTAGTTAAAGGACTGAACCTCTATTTCTGCACTTATTTGAATTACAGACCATTTCACTGAAGGCATAGGAACTATTTTATATAGACACTGGAGTAACTAATAGTGTAGTCAGGTCTCATAGCTATGGATTTTTTCCACACTCAGTAAATATATTATTTCAAAGTTGTGAAAAAATAATGTTGTGGAAATAATGTTGATGCCTTTAAGATCTATTTTGTTGAAAAATTCTTGAGTTCTTGATGTGAATTGTGGAGGGTAAGCATGACAAGCTCCTTTACAAAAAGTTCTGTGTCATCCCTCCTGAGCTGCACTGAGAACATTCAGCTTGTACTTATTTCCAAGGAATGAGATGACATTAGATATGACCTGATAAAATTACAGAAGGGGCAGATTCTTCTTCCATTTGCAATTTTCTGAAAATTGACAGCTTCATTTTAAAAGAAAATGTAATAAATTGGCTATCTTCTGCAAAAATTAATTCAATTAATAGAACATAGCCACCTGTTGATTACATTAAGATTATAATGTCTAAAGGGTAACAAGTCCTAGCTTTAGTACCAGCTAGTTACTGATACTTAATCCATTTCACCTGAACCTGCTCAATGGGGTTTATAAAACATCATGAAAAAGATATCAAAGGCATTAAAGTGTATCCAACATTCTTCAAACAACCACTTGAGACACTAATATCCCTGTCTCTCAAGAGGAATCTTGAAGCTTTTTCCTTCCTCCTGTACTCCAAAAGTTATTAAGTTTGTCTGAAGGAGAGTCACAATGGGTGATCCTATTAGTGTAGTTTCCTAAATCAAGAACCCACTACACTGAGGATGACCCTTCAAATCCAAACATAATTCAGAATTTTAAGACAGTTTATAATTGGAGGTTTAAAGTGGCTTTTTACTATTTTTTTAAATGTTAAAAAAATGCAAGACTAGTAATAATCTCTTCTGGGTCACCACTCCTTCTAGTCTATTAAATCTTGGTCAAGGCTTAGAGCTCCAGGCATTTTGAAGCAATACTTAAAGCCACTTTAAATAGCACTGCTTTCTCTAAAGCTTATCATTGCAGTACATGTTTTTAGACAGAAAAGATTTCTGTCACTTTGTTATCCTTTCCTTCATCTTTCTTTGGTCAATATTCTCTCTTTGTCAAAGTAATTTTTGTCTCATCAGTCTGCTTTTGTCACCACTTTAACAGTGATTTTTTTGTCTTATAAATCTTATATTTCATCTCTTATGTATAAAATATAAAATTCCACATTTGGAATAAATTTTGATAATTTGTGGAGGAATTTTGTATCTGAATGAAGTCAGTAAGCAAAAGATTGACTTTGCTACAGGCTTAATAAATTATGTAGAAGAACTTTACAATTCCTGTAGGACCTATTATAACCCTTCAGGGGTTTGCTGAGATAAAAATAAAATATGAAGGCGGGAGTTCCTTTGCTCCCAGCATTCATTGTGATCATATTTAGTAATACCTATTTCTGAGATAGCTTTGGAAAAAAAAAGACAAACACAGCTAAATGGGTACCAACCCCTGTTGTCGAATCATAATTAATAAAAAATCTGTTTCCAATAATTTGTATTTTTGAAAGAATTTAAGCTGTCTAAACATAGGTGCCTAATACCATTTTGAGATATGCTAAGGTTTCATAGATATCTCCATTGTGTGGACAGATGCAGAATTTAATAGGCTGCACATTTGCGTTGAAGAACAATATCCCACATTGCCTGACACTGATGTTTAGGCAACGAAAACTTGTACATTTCTTCAATAAATTCAAAACTATTTAAATTATTTTAATGATTTTTTTCACAGCATAGTTTGAGTTTCTGAGATTTATAGCACAATGCTCTGTCATCCTTTTGACTTTTTTCTTTTTTCCTTCCTCTTTTTCTCTTCTTTTTTCCTTCCTTTTTTTTTTTTTTTTTTTTTTTTTTTTTTAGTAAGTTACCTATAGTTGTGGAATAATCACAAATCACAGAATCACAGAATGGATAATGCTGTAACAAACTTATAAAGATCATGTAGTGCAAACACTCTACTCAAGCAGGATCACCTAGAACAGGTTGCCCAGGACCATGACCAGGCAGGGTTTGAAGACCTCCAAGTATAATGACCCCAAATCTTTCTGGGCCAATTCTTCCAGAAGCAGTTCCTTTCAAGCCACTCCTTGAAGTAAAAAAGTATTTTTCTTATAAGGTCCTGTCACTAGATATTTCAAAGAGGAGTCTGGTCCCATCTTTTTTACACTCTCCCTTCCAGTACTTATGCAGACTAATAAGATCAAACCCTGAGACCTCTTCTCCACACTGAAAAATTCCAGTTGTCTGTCCTCATATGAAAGATGCTCCAATTTCTTATTCATCTTTGTGACCCTTTGCTGAACTAAATGCAGCAGCTCCATGTCTTTTCTGTGCTGGAGAGCTCAGAAAAGGGCATAGAAGTCCAGATGTCTTTCACCAGTCCTGAGTAGAGGGGAGAGAAAAACTTTCTTTACTTTCTGGTAATACTCTTCCTAGTACAACAAAGGAGGTTTTGACCTTTCTTGCTGAAAAGACACAGGTGGCCTTCAGAAAAGGTGACTGCTGCTGGCTCCTGGTCAGCTCCTTGTCCACCAAGACCCTCAGGTCCCTCTCTGTAGAGATGCTTCTAGCCAGACAGCCCTGAGCATATGCTGGTGCATGGGGGTTATTCCTCCCCAGGTGCAGGAGTTTGCAATTTCCTTTTATGTACTTAATGAGGTTGCTAGTGGCCAATTTCTCCAACTTGTTGAATCCCTAGAAGCTCAGCATAACCATCTGGTGTATCAAGCACTCCTCCTGTCCTTGTATCATCTGGAGTGCTGAGCATGCACTCAATCCCAGCACCCAGTCCCTAAAGAAAATATTACGTGGTACTGACCCCAGTACTGACATCTGTATTATACACTTAAATTACATGGTTGTGATCCTGCTTTTTGCCTTGTTCCCTGGATCCTCAGTGGAACCACCTCATGGTAATTGCAATCAAACCTGCCTCCATCCTTCACATCTCCAGCCCTGTCTTCCTTGTTTGTAAGTACGAGGTCCAGCATCCCAGACTCCGTTCCCTGGCTATCTGCATCAGGAGGTTATCATAAATGCACTCAAGAGACCTCTTTCATTGCTTGTGCCCTGCTATGTTTTCTCTCCAGCTGATATCGAGCTGGCTCAATTTGCAAATAAAATCAGGCCTACAAATATGAGGCTACTTCTTAATGCTGCTGTAGGCTTCAGGCTCAATGATTCATTGGGCCCCAGCCCTGCTTCCAGGGCACTAAGCCTCTTCTACAGTTGCAAATCTGCAGGTGAAGCTGTTTCTGATATTGGCATGAGCTTCTAGCCTTTCCATATAGGCAAGTCCATTTCCCATCCCCACAAGTACAGGCTCTACCAGACCTCATTCAGTAGAGCTGGGAATTTAGACTCCTCTAATAACTGCAGAGTCTCAGAGAAGGTCCTACTGATTTCTTTCTGGTGATTTCTTGTGTTGCACAGGCTGCTGAAATTCTTCTGTAACTCCTTCACTTGATGACACAGATGGTCCTCCACCTGAAGGCAACAAAACCACCTCTTGCTGTTCCGTCCGCACCTTGTGGTACATCACCACTATTGATGAGCTGTTTTATGCTGTCCTCAGCAGAGTTGCTGGCTGCCTTTTCTGCACTCTCCTGCAAAATCTGATGTGAAAAATGCCTTGGTTAACTGCACTCTATTAAAGACTTATGGTTTCAAAGGTTTCAATTTTCAAAAAAAAAAAGGAGAGACAGCTTGGTACTATTGTGACGTCATTTTCTAAGACAACCAGATGCTTTCTTTCTACTTACAGGTTTGGGAATACTTTCTGTGTCACAGATTTGTGAGGGAGGTAAATCTTTTACCTGTATTTGCTCTGATCTTACTTTGGTACTTCAAAGTCTCAGGCACATTAAATACAAGGTGAGAAAGGCTATTTGCAAGCAGAGGCTCCCACCTAGCTTACCACATTCATCCAGCATGTGTCTCTGTTGCCACAAAAGGGATTTTCCATTCTTCCTTTCTATTTCCATCTGTTAGTTCTCAATATCAGTACTGACATCCATAGGACTGCAAAATTAATCAGATAATAGAACTCAGTGGAATATATATTTTTTTTCTCCCAGTGGAATAGGAGCAACTAGAAAGAAAGAAAAACTACAGAGGGGTGTGTGGGCCTGAGTATTTTAACAATAGCCTTGGTTTATGTCACAGAAATAATGTAACTTTAGCCCAAGTAAGCAGATTTTTTCCCTTTTTCTTCAAAGTAATTTTTTTCAATTCATGCTGCCTGAACAGCAGTATAAGGATCAGACGCAAGTGACAACCTATGGAGATCTCATTAACAACTTATATAAGGAATTCAGTGGCCATTTTAAATCTCTTTTTCATTAAGTTCCCAGCGTGACCTAAGAGGGACACTTGAATTTGGGGTAAATATTAACGGAATGCTGAATTGTAAAGTAGTGTCCTGCTATCAACAAAACTTATCTCAGACTACTATCACAGAACTTTATTTGGTGCAGAATGGCTTGATCCATGTCATGTGTCCTACACTGATTATTCCTTAGACTTTTTTTTTCATCCCAGTCTTTCTTCCTCCAACATCATGGAGGATTTAGAGCAGCAGCACGAATTGATAACAGAGTGTGTTATTTGTTCTCCATCTTCCATCTATCTTCTCAGCTCTCTATAAATTTTAAGATGCAGGTATTGATGTGTTAATTTTCTTCTCCTGAAGTTTGCAATCGTATCCACACAAGAATCAGGTAAAGCCTATTGCATTTCAGGGACATAAGAGGAGAAGACACATTCCAACATTGTTAAGATGATGTGAAGAAAATAGAGGGAATTTAAATACTAAACAGATATAACAATATCTAAGGAAATAGTATACAACAAACTGAGACCATTTGAGAAATGAGCAAGTGATTTTGCAATAAAGACATAGAGACCAATTTTGGGCTGTTTGGAGGACCCCTTGAGTTCAATTCCATATGCTGCTTTTCTAAAAAGAGGCTAGGCAGAAGTCCATTCAAAAAAACCCAACAAGATTTTTTAGATTTCAAACCATGAAAATGAGAATATGCTCCAAATACAGGTTTCTTGTATAGGAGACAGGTTAAATGGTGCCAGAATGACCAGAGTAAGATGTGAAATTTCCACATTTGTAAAAATGTTTTTAGATTCGTGCTTAATTCTTACCTAGCTAAAAAAACTACTCAAACTGTCCCTTATGGATAAAGGTTTTCTTAGAAGTATAAACCTTGTCTGCCACCTTTATTTTAGTTTATTAATATAAATTCAACAATGGGCAAAGAATTAATTTGCAAAGTATACATACTGGTTCATTTGCCGTCTTTGAACTAAAATGTAGTATCCACATGATTTCAGTTAGATTAAATGTAGTCCCATGATGAACACTTCTGAAATTCTCATTCTTACAAGACAAGGTACATTTTAAAGGTGCCTACCATAATGGGAACATATTACCTGAAACTCACTGATCAGCATTACTAAATAAAATGCATGCTGAGTATTTCTGCTAATTAACTCATTTCCTTTAACAGCTGTTGAGAACATGCAGTGAAATGTTCCAAGCTAACAAAACTCTCAAGCTGCATTTTCCATCTGCTTATCACTGTCTTCCAAAGGACAGCTATTTTTTATTCTGCTAGAGTATCTGAGAATCCAATTCTTTTCTTCTTGTTGGAGATTGCACTTTAGAAGAGGATTTTAAGAAGTGAAGACTACACTCATGGGACTACATTACTGTCAGGTCAAGTAAACTAAGGATGGGTACAGAATGGCGTTGGCAGGACAGAGGGATGGATCAAGGATAAGTCACAAAATGCTGAGCTGTTGGTAATGGGAAACACTTTAACTTGGAGAAATCCTGGTGTGGGGTTTTTTCCAACCCCCATTTCTCTGTACTTCACATTAAATCTCTAAGGTTTTAGCTGTCCTTGGAGACAAATGATCATTCATCAAGGAAGAAAGACTCACTGCATGAAGTCCTATGAAACACTATTTTTTTTTTTTTATTTCTGTTGATTTCCGATACCTAAAACAAAAGTCACTTCTAATTTGTCAGTTTGTGGTCAGTAGAGAAAAATGTAGTGGATATAAAAGAAATATATGTGCCTGTACTGATTTGTATTTGACTGTACTTCATGCCTAGTTCCTCTCAACACAATTTACAAGCACATTTAAATGAGATTCTTCTGTTGGTTTTGCATTTCTGTTCAGCAAAAATGGCTATGACATGCATTATTTTGAATTTTCTGCATTGAGGTTAGGTTGTGCAAGAGCTGAGCAAATGCTGATGTTTCTATGTGGTGATTCCCCCAGATTTTTTGGGAAGTTTTGATAAATCAGTCCCCTACAAAGCTAAGCTGGAAATATAATAATTTGGTTTTGAACATTCCTCATACCAGGGCCTAATTATACATGTGATTAAAAAGTGTTATTCTAGAACCATGTTGATGTATTAGAAACAAAAATATTAGAACAATTTCATATTATGGAAAAGCTCTAGCTTTGATATTAAAGACATCTTATTTTTTCAGAAGATACCTAAAACTGTTGATATTAAATTAATTTGAAGGGTGTATGTGTGGTTTCTAGTAAAAAAAATAAAGGAAAAAAGGAGAAAAAAATATGCAAAATAGCCATCAGTAGTGTCTTCAGATAAGAAATATAATGAAAATCATAAATAATCACAAGTGGAGCAGTAACTCTGAAATTTTCCCTGACTTTGTTGCAAATATCAGACAAACTAAAAGCTCCGACTGATATCTGCAAATATTCCTTTACATTTATTTCCATTTCATTCCTATATATCCCCTTGCACCTTGCACTTTCCCCCTATATTTTTTACAGTGAATATCTCAGCTAATATTTCTGAGGAGATATACAAAATAAGTTCATGTAGATGTGAACCTTGGTCTGTAAATCTAAGAGAAAATTTTTCATTTAGGAGAGAAAGAAGTTTTTCAAATCTGAATGAGACACACACCATCGGGCAGTAATTCTCTTTGTCACATGGTAGCGAAGGTTCTGGAATTACATGAGTAAGTCTTACTCATCTCTGTGGAAATTTATATTTAGAGGTTACTTTAAAGAAATGCAGTGTGTTGGCGTCATGTGGCTGCCAGGTGCATACCAAGCCATTCTACCACATTCCCCCCACCAGCAGGACAGAGGGAGGAAAATAGGACAAAAAGCCCATAGGCTGAGGTAAGGATGGGGAGGTGGCTTACCATTTAGCATCGTGGCAGAATAGACTTACCTAGGGAAATTTGATTCAATTTATTGCCATTTAATTGTAGCAGAATTGGATAATGAGAAATAAGAAAAAAAACTAAAACCATGTTTCCCTCACCCCTCCCTTCTCAGGCTTAACTTCATTCCCAAATCTTCTACTTCCCCCCACCCTAGCCAGAGCAAGGGAATGGGGAATAGGGGTTGTTTTCAGTTCATAATACTTCATTTCTGCTGATTCTTTCTCCTCATGCTCTTCTCCTGCTCTGGTCTGGCTCCTACAGAGCCTTTTTCCCTTCCTCTACCCTGACCTTGATATATGCAGAGCTGTTTTTCTGACATTTTCTCACATCTCTCTCCCAGCTGATGTGAAGCATTTTTTACTTTTTAAAAAATGTGTTATCTCAGAGGCATTACTGATGTTTCTGGTTGGCTCAGCTTTGTCTAGCAGTGGTTCTGCCTTGTAGCTGGCTGGAGCTGGCTGACATGGGAACAGCTTCTGGCAGTTTCTCACAGGAGTCACCTCTACATTACAAACACCTCCTGCTAGCAAAACCTTGCCAGGTAAACCCAGTACAAGGTATTCATCCTTACAACAAATTTGCCTTCCCTCAGGATGAAAAACTCATGGCTGTATTAAAAGATTACATTCCAAATTTTGTAGATTAATGCATTAAAATGTCTGAAACATATAAGTGAGGTAATAACATGGCTACAGTAGAGTTATATAAAGAAAAAGCTCCAGGGGGTTGCATCTGTCCTGAGCTGCAGGAATGATTTTGACAAGTGTTGATTTCAGTATGTCAGTGTTTCTTCTTTTTGATTACATTGAAACATTATCTAGTGTAGACAGCTAGCAATGAAAGTATTACTCTTGAGACAGAGGAAAAAATATCTCAATACTTATCTAAATATAATCCTACATGAGGTCTTGGAGAATGTTAGTTACATAGCATGTAATGTTACAGCGTTTAACAAAGATGGTCTCCTCCCCTCTGCTGTCAATAAATAGATATTACCAGCCTGAACACAATCCATAAATTAGCACCATCTCCTGAATACCCTTATAGAATAGCAGGGTAATTCAACTCAGAAGCCACTTGAGAAGGCCACTAGGCCAGTCTCCTGTTCAGTGCAAAGTCACCTATGAGGTCAGACTATGCTGTGCAAGGTTTTATCCTTTCAGGTCTTTGCAAGAATATGTGCAAGGAGAGCATGTCTGCTCCCTGAAGATTATCTGATTAAAGACCTTGTCAAATCATGAAGAAAAGGAGAAGGCAACACATAAAAAACATACAGAGACACAGGCCTTACAGGCAAACAATAATGGAGACAATGGCAAGAAACAAACCTTCTCAGTCACAGTACTTGGTAGGCTATTAAAAAATCCAGGCACAGGTCTGGGGAGGATTCACTTGCACTTTGTAGCTAAAAAGTGGGAACTGAAGACACACAAGGATTTGGGATACCACAGTGAAAGTAGTAAGTCTGTGCAACCTAATAAATAAATGTGCAGCGGAAGGAAACTGGTAAGGAGCAAAGAGGAAACAGACAGAAAGATGTATTCACGTGTAAAATGGGGACACTCAGTACTCTTCTCTGGTTTAGCCTTGTGCCAGATCAGCACAATCTGTCCTGTCTTCTTATTTAATCCAAACTATTTCTGCATAATCTCACACTCTATTCGGCATGTGTTTAAGTGCAAGGGGTAAGTGCCAGCTGCTGGGATCTGATTGGAGTCAAGAGGAGTGTGCAGTCCCAGCTTGTAGCATCTGCCTTGACGCAAATGGGGCTCGTTAGCCTTCAGACACTGGGGTGGGCACATCACTCTGTTACTTACATAACTGAGTTATGGTTAATGGACTAAGGGGGAAACTAAACAGACCTTAAACTTTTTATTAAACTCTATTTTCTTCATGGCAGAACTCATTCAATGCTTACTCTTCATGCTTTTCTGTTAACTGTGTAGACACTTGAAGATAAATAGAAGGAAGATTTTAAGTTAACAGTCAAATTCAATATTTTGACACATTATTTATTTCACGGGGTTTGCAATTTTATAAAGGCCACCACTTAGGAAACAGAAGTCCAGCTTACATTGCTTTTTTTCCCCCTCCTCTTTTACTCTCTTTTTGAGAACCTGATTTTTGGCTAGAGTTGTCACTGATTAATAATTCTTTCTGACCATAAATGTAATCTCTATGTAGTGACACACTATGGTGTAAAAATAAATAAAATAATTTAAAATACCCTGCCTTAGTAAATTTAAAAAGTAAATTTAAAACAAAATAGTAAAACATTTATTAAATTTATCTTAATTAAAAAATGAAAACAATGAACAAATAATTTACATAGCAGAAGTAGTCATGATGGTATTTGCTTTTGGATCCTCTTACACAAAATTTTCCTCTGGCTGATGTTTGCATAGTATACATACATTGAGAAAATTATGTGATGTTTGTCAACTTTCTCAAACTTACTTTTATCTACATAATGTGTCTAGTAAATCAAATAACAGTTTTATTCACATTTAAACAACTAACATTTGAACTTAAATTGTAATCCAGCCAATATCAGGTATCAAAGAGAGACAGATAATGATTGGGAAGCAGTGAAATGGATGTTTTCTTGTCTTTTCTCTCTCTCCTTGTCAGAACAACCCTCTTGTAGTTTGAGGTTGTCTCAGTTTGAGACAAATTTAAGAGAAAAATGCTCTGGAATGAACGCCTCCCCCAAAGACAGGTTTTCAGCACTCCCTCCCCCACCAATGTGAAAGGAATTTCTTGGATGAAAGTGAAAAAAACTATTTATTTAACATACAAAATGCCGGCAGGGCACAGTAAAAATTAATAACTGTTAAAATATTAGACCTTCTTGATGCAGAGAAAGCTGATGGATTTAGAGTTCCCTCTGTAGATGGCTCAGGCCCTCCCGAGGTCCAAGGCCGGGATGCGGTGTCCTCGCAGCCTCCCTGCCAGTCTGCAGGGTCTGATGATCTGGTTCTCAGATCACAGCTAGGCTGAACAGTTCCAGAAGAAGAAGAAGAAGTTCCGGAGGATTTCAGTATGCTGGTATGGGAAAATTTCTCACCTCAGCAGACAGGCTGGCTAAAAGCAGGAAGGTGCTCCCTCGGCTCTGCAGCAGTGAGAACATGGGGGAGTGTGTGAGTCCTTGAACACAAACCACGCTGAAGAATTCACCTGGCTTCTTTCCCCCTCTCCTGGACCCAGCTTAAAGCTGCAAGACCCATTTCTGGGCATAAAGCAGATGATAGGGGAATACAGTGTTATCATAAAATCACCCCAAGACAGAGGTTCTCAAAATGCTTCGACACATAGCTTTTTGATTGATAAACAGTATTTGAAATCTGTGAAGAAAATTAAGAATATTGTATCAAGCAGGTTTTTTTTTTTTATGGCAATGACATTTTATATTTGCTACAGTATTTTTCTCTTTCTTCTCTTGCCCCTGTCCCTTCCTCTCTTTCCATTAACCCATGCATGCTTGAACAGTATCTAGAAATTATATAAAGTTTAAGAAATTAAATATGTTGGCTTTTATAAGTACCTTACTATTATCATATTATATTTGTGCATTTGTATTGATTTTTTTAATCTATCACTGTGTATATTGGTATCTCACAAGGTACTGATCCAAACAATAGTCCTTTTTTGAGGAGTCTAACTCATAACTAAATTTAATGAATGATTTAGTACCAATAAAATAATTTGTTCAAAGGGTACACTATAAGTTGTTGAAAGTCAAAAAAGACTTCTTACAAGCACATATTAAATGTTTTTTCTGTATGTTTTTACCAGTATGTCAGGTACTTCAGTCTGCAAATGAATACCAACGATTCACTTCAAAGTTAAATATTTGGCTGTTAATTTTCAACAGTTCAAACAAAAATGAGCAAATCCAGCAGTATGAACAAACCAACATTGAAGAGCAGTTTGAAGCTTTGGTTCTTTTCCCTGTGCTGGAAATGCAATGTGACACATCTTATGGTATCTGTATCCAAAACAACATATAGGTAGAGTAACTAAATTATTTGTTTTGGTATTTTTCCTTAGGACAGCATCTAACTATGAGGAGTATAAAAATTTTAATAAAGATTTTAGAAGTGATTGGAAAATTGCTGATTAATGGTTCTCTGGATTTTTACACAAATGACTTGTGTACTCAATATTCTTTATCCTAACCACTGTATTTAATAAAATTTTAAAATACCATAATAATCCACATTACAAAGCAGAAAAACTTCGAAAGTCTGAGTTATTAGAAGAAGCACCACAACAGCTTCTTGTTACTAAAGTACTCTGAGAAAAAATATTTGTGAATGCACAAATAGGCAAAAATTCCACAAAACACTGCTGCATAAAGATGCACTTGCTAAAAATATATAAAAAAAGATTAACGTTTGTGAAGGCACAGACATGTCTATTATCACACAAGAACATTGCTCATTTGCATAACTAAAACACAAATTTCCTTTTGAATAGTATGCTCCTTTTTTATTACTCAAGTTCTAGACAACTTCAAGAATATAATTTTAAAGCAATTATCTAAAACTTCACCCCAGGTTTCATTTATTTAATGAATGAGCACACGTTCATTTATTTTAACAGATCTTTATTGAATGCATGCTGCTCAAATTTTGCCTGTATCTTTATGTGCACTACCTCGTAACTTCAGTTTAGATTCTCCATCGATTTTCCTGTTACTGCAAGTCAATTTCTAAAAGGAATAAAATGATTTTCACTTATTCTACTGATGTAATTAATAGAACAATAAAAAAATTTGTTAAAACTGGACATTTTTTCCCCTCAAGTTTGAATGTGCTTTAGTCAACTGAGGCATTTGTGTTAAAATACAGTCACCCTCTGTAACCAATGAAAAGAAATAGTTTTACTCAGACAGTTCTGTCCCTGAGTGAGTTGAATCTCCCACTCAAAGTGTCAGCCTGCTGAAAATTATATTGTGAACACAAGGGTCATGTTAGAATAATGCGTTCCACCAGGGGGAAAAAGAATCAATTTTGTTTGTTTTCACACAGTTTGCATTAAAAAGTTTGTATGGCTATTCTGAATAATGCAAATTTATTTAAGATTAAAAGTTCAAGGTATTTCAAAAGCCAACTACTACTGACAGGCTTTGGTAATTAACATGACTTTGTTTTGTGTAGGGCATCAAATTTAGCAGAGATGTACTTTGCAAATTCATATAATCCAACAGAAACATAATGTTTCAAGTTTAGGAGAGAAATGGAGGGAGATTTTCTGCATTAAGTGACTGAATTAACCTGCAATGTATGGTGATTGGACTTATAAACAGTTCCAGCCTTTTCCCAGATTAGAAAGCACTTTACACAGACACCTGGTAGGTCCCAGAAGATGTCCTAAGGAAAGATGACAGGAGAATTAGTTCAGCTTGAGGGGAGAGGTTGTCAGGCATGTAAGGAATACCAAGTGCAGCTGTCAATATTAAAATATTTCCTCTCCTGAGAATAACATATCTGTGGGAGAGTGTGTGCATATGCCTTCCTTCAGGCACAGTCACTGGCTTTGGGACCAGTTGTTTGCTTGGAGAACCTTAGGATAACACTTCAAATTAAAGCAGAAAAGAGACGTCCAGCTAGACCCACCTCAAACTGTGAATCTACCTTTGCTCACAAGCAGGAGCAGGAGCAGTAGGGAGTGTTACTGGTGATTGCAGTGGAAGCACAGGCTACAAAGAAGACTATTTAAGAATTCTTAGCTTTTTGCAGCGTACCAAGGATTGCCACATATAAGAAAGGGTCACAGAATATGTAGCCCATAGTGAACTATAGACTTGTGGTAAATGGAGGCTTAGATGATGGGCATCATGAGCATTCTTTTTTTTTTGGTTCTTTGTGTTTAGTTGGCCTGTTGGTCTACCCCAGAGAGGAATAAAAGGTACAGGAGCATCTGTCATGTGAGAAGAGGCTGAGATAGATGGGACTGTTCATTTTGGAGAACAGAAGGGTGAGAAAGATCTTATCAAAGCAGAGGGAGATACAAGCAAGGCAGTGACAAATTCTTCTCTGTGGTCCAATGAGGACAAGGGGCAATGGTTATACTCTTAAATACACAAAATTCAACTTCACACACATGTGAAGATTGCTTGGCTATTTTGAGGGTGTCAAATACAGAAACAGCTTGTACAGGAAGACTGTGAAGTGTCTATCCCTAGAGTAAATTTAAAAATCCAATTGAGCACAGCCCTGAGCAATCTGGTCTAAATGTTATGTATTAAACATGGCTGGGAAGTCATCCAAAACTGTGACTGGTAATCAATCACACATTAATACTGAATAGACTTTTCAGAAGAACAAAACCAAAAATTTGATCAATATTGGGATGATTAACTAAAATTTGGGATAGCTTAGGTTGTAAAAGACCTTGTTCATTAAAGCTGTAGCCAATAACAGAAAATTGTCTTTTCTGTGCCACCAGATGGAACAATAACTGCCTTTGTTCAGCACAGTTCTGTTGGTAAAATAACATTTGCAAGACAATTTGAAGATGACATTGAAAACAGTGGATTCTGTAGAATTAGTGCTAATATGAAGTTGCAACATGGCATTTGGCATAGTAATATTCCCATATCTCTGAACTGGAGATTAGTTATGTGCATATAATCTTTTGCTTAGTCCTAATCCTTCTTTAGAGTACTTCAAGAAACACTACAGTTATACAAGTTCTACATTTTATTTCACAGCCCTTCTGTGGAACATAGAGCAGTCTTTGTGTTCTTTGAAGTATTCGATGTATTGTAAAAATACATTCCATATAACTAGTAAAAAATTATTTTATTAAACAAACATGTCACCCTGATATATATATATATATGAATCATTAAATATTTTACTGTCATTTTATCTAACTTACTTATTTTTAATATATATGAAAAACGTCTAAGCTCTTGTATTATTTAGACTTCAGAGGCCAAAGTAATACAGTAGTATAAGAAAAAACCCCCAAGAAGTAGCTAAAAATTGATATATAATGACATTATGTGCTCTACATATTAAAGAAGACAGTTGCAAATGTGTGTTGCTGTTTTATGATATCTGCATGTTTCACTGTAAATTTATTTTTCTGCTATCTGCAGTGGGTCAGCCACGATTTTGTCACTTGAGCTGTTTATCATTTTGTATTAATATTTCTCATTAATAGCCTGAAAGCGCAGATACACTATGTTGATGGAATTTTCATGTGAAACATAACTGTGAGCTTGAGAAAAAATGAAAAAGAAGGTTGAAAAATGAGAATAAGAGTCAGAATATAAACAAACAATGTTAAACCATAAACCCAAATTATAATTCCAAATAAAATCTGGCATCAAGGATAGATACAATTCAGGAAAACATCACAAATCACTTCAGCTTTACCCTTTCAAAATGTAGGTAAGTACTTAAGTGTGCTCATGTAATAGCATTATTCTCATTCATAATTGAAAGTACATTAACAAGTACTTTGCTTGATTTTTGGTGATTTCAGAGAAAGCAGAGTTGTAGAAATACCAATTGAGGCAATAGTTTAAAAGTTATGTAGCCAGACAAGTTACACAAAAATAACCTCATTGATTTAGATGTAGAGACAAAAGAGAAGATGCCAGTAACAAACCAGTGCTTCCCTCCCATCTCATCTTCAGGTAGGGCCTGCTTATCAAGATATGCTTACTCATAGATGTCCCATTAACAAAACATGTTGGTAACTGGATGGAATTCAGAACAGAAACCTTAACAATTAGATACCTGGCAAACTGCTCTATACATGCATAAAGAAGAAAACTTACCTTAGGATTTAATCATTTTAGTGAAGAGAACTGAGATTTTTTTCATTGATTCCGGCATTTCATAGATCAAAACTATGCCGTATCTCGTAGGATATGACAGGCTTTAAATACTGGAAAAACTGCAAATTCTGAGTGAGGAATAATAATTTTAAGAGAACAACAAAAAGCTTCACACAGTATTCAAGGTGAGGCTAAACACAGTTTTACATTCTGAGAAAAAAATGTACATAGCATTCAAACCTCAGTTTTTATTAGTTTTAAATTCAATTATAGAATCATAGAATTGTTTCAGAAGGAAGGCACCTTTTAATGTCATCTAGTGCAACCTCCTTGCCACAAGAAGGGACGTGTTCAGCTAGATCAGGTTGCTCAGATACCTGTCCAAGCTGATCTTGAATGTTTCCAGGATGGGGTTTTCTCTACCACATTCCAACCCAATTGTTTTGTCATCAGTTGCTGCAGATTATACCAATCTCTCCCCTAGCTGTTAAAGTCTAGAATCTCTACAATAAAAGATGTCCTTTTGAACTCCATAAAATTATACTTATCTACAGCTGTTAAAAACCAAATCTTTATTTATTTGTTGTTTCTCTCATCATCTTGAGAAGGATAGTACCTCATTCTTTCAGCATTTTCTGACTTTGAAAAATATTTAGAACTCAGCAACATAAAAGGCACAGATGATTTCCTTTTTTAAAATACTTCAAGATACAGAAGCATATGGAACAATTTCAACTGAAACTATTTAGTTGAATTTTATTGGGAAATAAACTACAAATTGTATGGTCTGGAAACAATATGAACATTTGACTATGCATAGCCATTCTTTGACAGAAGCTGGGTTTATTTCAGTTTTGTTGAGGTTTTTTTACACAGTTTTATAACCATTTAGGTATGGACCAGAATTTTTTTCATAATTCTCTTATGTTGGTGTCATTAGGCTTTGGCTAGATGTTTGTTTTAAAAGCACCCAGAATGACAGCTAGAGAGCATGAAATAAAATATTGGGTTTAGGGCTTTGTTACTGGTTTTTTTGGGTTCTTTTTTTTCTTTTTTTTTTCCCCTTTTCTATGTGTCAGAGTGAGACATCTTGAAAGCTGTGAGTATGTAAGGCATAAAATCTCACTGTCATATTTTTTAAGGGAATATTGAAGTGAGAGCTATAGCAGAAAGATTTCAAATTGGTTAAGTTAGAGAAAGGATAAATATTGAATATGCTCAGGCTGAGGTTATTCTATGTGATAAAAAAGCACACAATAAAAATGTAAAGAAATTCTAGCTGTGTGCAATCATTGACGGAGAGATGAATGAACTACAAAACTGAACAAGCCTACTGAGACATCTTTGAAAAAGAGCTGTTTGAAAGCAATTTTGTTTGTATCCCATTTCTGACAAAGCAAAAACTGCACATTCACATGAAAGTGAAGGATCTGTTTTGGAACAGTAGTCTTCACTGTTCAGTCTATTTACATCCGTTGCAGTAAAGTGCTTATTAAAAGGAGAATGTTCAAGAGGAAGAGAGAAAAGCATAAGTAAATAAATGCTTGACACAAGAGTGGAAATCTGGTAAATTAGGATGAAAGAGGAACATGAAATAAAAGCCATAAAATGGCTTTTGACAGAAAAAAAGAAATAATGAAAAAGAGAAGGAAGCATGGAACAGGGAAAAAACAAGACCAGTTATTACTGAATCATAGAATGGTTTGGGTTGGAAGGAACCTTTAGAGATCGTGCAGTTTAAACCCTCTGATATTATTTTGCTTTTGACCTTGTTGAAATTTATGAGCCTCATACAAACTGGACCCACTCCTCAAGCCTATCATGGAATCATTCAATCACTTAGGTTTGAAAAAACTTCAAGAAAATTAAGTCCAACTTTTAACCTAGCACTCCAGGTTCACCATTAAACCATGTCCCTAAGCATCACATCTACACATCTTTTAAATGCCTCCAGGCATGGTGATTCAACCTGGGAAGCGTGTTCAAATGCTTTATAGCCTTTCTGTGAAGAAAATATTTCTAATATATAAATGTGCTGGTTTGGGCATCTACCCAGTTTTTCACCCAGTGAAGAGTACACTTGTCCAAGCCGTGAGCAGCCACTTTCTCCAGGAGAATGCTGTGAGAAGCAATGTCAAAAGCTTTACTAAAATTTAGACATGTAGGTAGGACAATGTCCTTCTGGATGGCATTCCTTCCATCTAGCATTTAAATTGCACCTTTCAGCTTGGTGTCGTCTGCAGATTTTCTGAGGGTTCCTTGAATCCCACTGTCTATGTCAGTAATAAAGGTATGGAACATTACCAGTCACAATATGACTCCTGAATGACACTACTTGCTACTCTTATCCATTTCACAGAATCATTACTGTCTCTCCAATGGAGGATGCAGAAGCCCCCTGAAAAGCACCTCCTTGAAGCCTTGGTAGACTTGATTTTGGCAGAGAATTATACAGCAACTACTAATTTTCTGCTATTACATTACCTTGCATTCTTCTAACAAGACTGTTGAAAATCAATTCCCTTGTTTTGTTTGACAAAGCAAAAAGTAGATTTTTCTGTGTCATTCAGAAGACAGAAATGGGGTGCCTTTGCTGTTCCAATCCTGTTTTCTTAAGAAGGACCAAGAGATTTTCTTCTTTGCTTCCTTTGCAAAACAGCCCTGTCAAATATTTCAAATGGTTTGGTGGTTACTAGGTAGTATGTCTGTCACTGACACCTACAAGATATAACTATGGCTTAATATGGGTAACAACTGGGTAACAGAGAATATCAATTAGAAAAAATATAAGAAGTGATCATGGTGCAAGCTGCAGTTATAGCTCCTATGTACACATGTAAAAGTGAAAAAAGATCAATGGTTTGTGCCCAAGATGAGTAAAAGTGATTGTCTCAGATCTGTGTCTCTAAAGACTAGTCCCATTCCTAAAAATTTATTTTGAAGAAAGTGCTATTGTTCAGCAGACCAAAAAGGAGGTGAGCAAATTTGGAATTGATCTAAAAATAAAGTATTTCAAATAATCCAAGTTGTTAAATGTTCTTAGTTGTGCACACCCACATTCTTCTTTATATAGTAGTTTAGACGTATTTTTGGAGCCAAATACCTGTTTTGATAGGTAACACTAAATTTTAACAGATCATCAGCTGTAGAGGAAAGGTGATGGAGAAGGAAGAAACATGATAAAGGAATAACAGAAAGAAGAAGAGAAGGGGAAAAAGAAATTCAGAAGAAATACTTAGATTAAATTTTTCTTTTCAGTTCTGGACATTAAGTAGCATCTCTAATAAAAACATTTTTAATGATATAATTAATTTGAACACATAGTTTTATCTCTGTTTTTAGTATTTTTGTTTCAATATAGATGGAAGAACACTGTGAATACTGAAAGCACTACACAGAAAAAATTAACTCGTATGCTACATAAAAACCACAGCTGGGGACAAAAAGCTTATTGTGGCTTTAAGTATTGATAATGACATCTGATGTTTATAATTACAAGGACTAATGCTAGCCTTCCAACAATAATAAAAATCCATTGCTATACCAGACAATTCATAAAACTCATCATTCCTCTACAGCTTACCAGCAGGCAACAGTTTTCTTTATTATAATGGTTAAGATATAAGTGAGATTAGATAAAGGTCAAAACCACTCAATATTTAATTATCTGTCTCAAATGTCACTGGTTTTAAAACGATCAATGACCTTATCCCTTGTTGTATGTCATATATCATGCCACTTGGATAATTCCATCTAATTTTATGCAATCGGTTTATATGCTCCTTTTTTTGAAAGAGGTTTCTTAAGGGAATTATTTTATCTGCTTATAATTTGAATTTCTCTCTGTCAGATGGCACAGGATGGCAAGACAACAGCCATTGTCCAAAAATGAAGAAGTGGGGACAAACTCTGTATTCACAAGCATTAAATGACTTATCAATAAACACAGACCTACTACAATGAAGTAGAATTAGGTAGGCTGATTGCTTTGCTTAGCTCCCCTGTCTTTACTTTCCCTATGGGTAAAATTAATACTGAATTTCCTGCATTTGCAGGAATATATTGTTTCAATAAAAATATTTTTTATAATTATAATTTTTATTTTTTACATGAGAGCTGATATATGTTTTCAGAATTAATTTCATTATAATAATATTTATGTTTGTATTTTATTAAAATATGTACCAATACATGCACATTTTCAATATATTTCCCCCTATATTAGAATTTGTTCAAGAAATACTACAGCAGGCACTGACTTTCAGTGAGGTAAATGAATATAAATAAAATTGTTTTATAAATCTGCATGATATAAAGACTGTATAAAAGAAATATTTTGTAAAAGGGTGTACAATAAAGTCAAAGTGGAAATAGAAAAGTTTCAGTTACAGAATTAAGAGATGAATGAATAATGCACAACCATGTAAACAAAATATAATGATCTAATTAATTCTGTATTGAATGCCTAATACAAAACACATGTCTGTAGAACCATTGCCATTAGAAAAAGAGATTGTCAGAGTAATGATATGCACAACAGCTGCATGAGTCCACTGCAAAAAAAAATATGCTTATTTACACAATATGAATCTTTCTTTTTTGGATTAAACTCAATTTCAGGCTGAACTGCATTCTGTGTTTTTACATTATTGTACTATATGGTCTATGATGGAGTTGTTTTCAGAGATATATGTAATTAATTTTTTTATTCAACATTTAGTTTGTATTGTTACTTTAATAAAAGCTGGGAGAAGAACCAGAAATGCATTTCTTCTCAGCATATCGGAGAAAATAGAAAAACAGACCTCAAAATTTATAGGCTACAGAATGAAGATCCCATTTCCAGTATCTTCTGATTCAGAGATTTTAGTGAATTTCACAATATTTTATAAATAAGAACATAAGTGATTCTGAAAATTGCTTTCCTATTTTGTTTGAAATCCCCCTCAAGCCCACCATGATTTGGCATCTCCTACTTTGATTCACTGCTGCAGTGACAGCCTTTATTCATTTAAATTAATTTAAGATAGCTTTATGATAAACACTGGCAGTTAATTTACATAGAAAGCATTTTTACTGTTTTATTGTTAGCATGGTTCGTAACAACATTTTGTCCTGAAAAAACTGGTGTGCATCCAATCAGTTTTCAGGTATGGCTCTGGAGATACCATGAGCTAAAGACCATTCCAGTGGGTAATTTACACTGGTCACTCCTTTTGAGATGCTTGGAATGCCATGCCAGTAGGTACCAGTGCCAGACAACAGTCCCAGGATTCATTTGACTACTATAAATTTAGTCTTCAGTGTTATCACATTCCTCCATGCTGTCTCCTTCAGGCCAGTGCAGCACTTCTGTCTCTGGTTCCAAACACACCGGCTGCAGCATTCTCAGATAGTTTTCTCCTGGAGGTGTACGCAGTGGGAAAAACAGTGCTATAGACAGATCTTGAATCTTATCAGTAGCTTGGACAGTTGCACTGAAATTTCATGAGAGCAATTTGTTTGGAGAGCAGGATATCTTAACAGTCTCAACAGTGGCAAATGACATTGGAGCACAAGCTTTTTCTAATCTCTTCTTCAAATCCCTGATGATGTCTTAAAAAATTATTGGACATTTTCTTACTAGATTTCAAGCTACCTTTAATAATCTAGATTCAGTGGCTAGATTAATATAAAAATGAGTGTCAGATAGAAGCAGAAGGAAGAAGGGAAAAGTAACTAAAATAGGGTAAAATAGGTGAGGACAAAAATATAGAAATTTTAAGAAGGGTACATCAAGACTAATGGTACAATAAAGAATACATAAAGTGAAATTAATCTTTTGCCACAATGAAATCAATGGATATTTTACAGTGGACTTCAGAAACTGAATGTTTCTACTTGAACCACATCGTTCCAGGGTATAGGAAATGAGACTGTTGTGTGTTTTTATTCTAATATGAGGAACAAACTTTCATTCTTGCGTTTGTGCTAATCTGTACATATGTGTGAGTCACACAAATGCATTTACTATGTAAAATAATATTTCATACAAAAAGAACAGTGTGGAAACCACAATAAGCTGTTAATAAATATAAACTGGTTCTTCTAATGTTGCAAATCAGAACAAATGGTTTGTAAATCTTGTGACATAATTTCAGGAGGATGATCCTTATTTATTTTTCTATGAATATATTTCATTGCTTTAATCAAGGTGCATTAACCTACCACAACCTCTAGCATCAAATTACCACATATGGCATATTTTTCTCCCACTCTGCAATTATACTGGGGTTATAAAATTACAGCAGAACATTTTGTGCCTTACATGTGCTGGAAGAGGTACTTGCACAGAAACAAACAATTTCTAGCGTATTGGAACAGAGCAATTAATCATAATTCACTGTACTTTTGAATGCATAGTTTCATACTTCCAGACTTCCAATTAAATACCATGTTCACCCACACCAAGAGATAATTACAATTTACAAAATATAAATAAGAATATTAAGAGTGATTTTGTAAAATAAATACTAAACGCAAACGTAATTTTATAGAATAGAATATTTCAGATGGGAGGCACCTACAATGATCCAACTACCTGACCAATTTGGGGCTGATAAAAAGTAAAAGCATATTATTAAAATCATTATCCAAATGGCTCTAAGACACTGATAGGTTTGACTCATTGACCACGCTTGTAGGAAACCTCTTCCAGTGTTTGGTATCCTTGGTAAAGAAAAGTTTCTTAATGCCAAGACTAAAGCTCTCTTGATGCATCTTTGGACCACTCTGAGGTGTTGTATCACTGTATACCAGGTAATACCATAAACACATAAATAAATAAATAAATATTTTATTCTCCCAAAGGAGAATATTTGAATTCTAAGCAAAAAAGATGAAGAAAATCTTCAAAAAGGTGTACTGGAAAAATGCACTTCAGCAATGCTGAAAAAAATGGGATCTAGTGAAATATTTTCTAGCCTCCACATCATGCTTCTTTTTGTTCTGAAATCTTTCTGCTTCCTTGGCAGGAAGCTTTCAGAACAATGTAACTGAGAGGCATGTGACTTCTTTTTATAGTCATATCTTTCTACCATGTCACAAAGAGAGGAGAATTTGAGCAAAGGAAATAAACCCTACAGCTGGCAAAATACTAAAGTATCTCTAAGGAATTAAGAATGAAGTTACCATATACCTACAGAACTTGTTATTTTAACATTTCATGCACTTCATTTACTTGACTTCTACATTTTCAGTATGTAGCCCTGCTGTGAATTAGTTTTCCAAATATGACCTCCCTTTCTACTACTGTGAGATGTGCAAATTTTAAACTGTTTTAAAGACTTCTTTTATAGAAACATAGAACTGTTAACGTTGGAAAAGACCTCTAAGATCAGGTCCAACCATTAACCTAGCACTGCCACATGTTCACCACTAAACCATGTCCCCACATGCCACTTCCACACATTTTTTAAACTCTTCCAGGGATGGCGATTCCACTACTTCCCTGGGTGGCTTGCTCCCATGCTTGATGATACATAGTCAGTGGCTACCATTATCTTTGCCATTATTAGTCTCCTCACTAAATATGGAGGAGACATTAGATGTTAATGTCAATCGGATGCTAAAAGTCAATACATTCAATATTCAAATCATTACGCATCCAACCCCATAGGTGTATGCAATATTTAATAGGCAAATAAAAATGACAGCAGTATTAACAATACACAAAATATGGACATAGAGAGTAAAAGATTATAATCTGTTTTTCTAGGCACTGACAAAGGTCTTTAATTACCCCATTCTACATCTCCATGCCTTGCTATCACTTTAAATGACAGACAGCTTGGTAGACAAAACATCTAAAATCCAATCATTATAACATTAGGATGGGGGCTTGGGGGGTTTTTGTTTATTTAAATATTTTATTACATGCCCTGAAGAGTGCTTTGTATGGTCATGTTTCTCTTTGCAGCAATTCTCATTATCTCCCTCACTGTTTCGAGACAATGGCTTCAGATGAGGAAGACCCTATTTAGAACAATAATTTCAACCACTAAACTAAGGACTGAATTAGTTATAAGATGTGGACATAAGCATGTGGTAAATTTTGAAAACAATTCTGATGAAACTTAGTGATTCTCTTAGTATACTTGACTGGTCTTTCTTTCTGAGAAAGCCCTCATTAGTCATTAAAAATGTCTCCATTTGGTTCTTTGATCTTGGATTTAACATGAGTTATATATCACTTAAACTGAAGTTTACCTTCATTAGGAAAGAGGTAACTCAAAGATCTGTAACTAGTCGACCAAGAAACACCCAAAAGAGTGCCTTCAAGTTTTTATTTCAATTTTGGAATTAAAACCTAAAAACTTACCAAATTTCTTTATTGAAGCTGGCTCTCATTAAAATAGATTGCATTACTGGGGAGACATGCCTATATATATGTTATATTTCTCTGTATGCATATGCATGTACATATATAATGCAACTAATTTCATGGATACTTTTATTCATTAAAATAAAAGCCAAAATTAGTTTTAAATTCTTACATGTTTGAGATGGTTTTTGTTTATGCAGGAGGTAGAATTAACAACAGCAATGTTTGGACTCCTACTCTGTAAACTGGAAAACTTTGCACAGTAATTGTTTTGGTAGCTTCAAGCATGATCACTGGCATGCAGTTCATGCAGTTCCTTCAGAAAATATGTTGTATATTAAAGTCTTTTGCTTACTGTAATTAGTGAAAAAAAGTAACTTTTCTATAACATTTGCAGAAAAGATGAGTAATATCTGTTGGTCTTGCTAATGGATTTACAACTTTTTTTGTATAAGTTAACTGAAATAATAGCACAAAAATAATTTGCACTTTTGTCTTAAGAGAAGCTGCCATTTAAAACAGTTGTGAGCAGGAGTATGAAAGAAAGTTAAAATGTTAGCCTTTAAGAAGGACAAAACTGTATCAGTGAATAATTCATACACATTTTCTGAAATGAAATACTAGAATTTGCTATTTTGCTTAGGCAGTGATTAATATTGAGCTAGTTTGACTATTGGATTTATCTTGAATTTCTTGTAAAATGCTGACACTATAAGACTATAAGAAACATTTGACCAGATACAGATCTCAGAAAAGCTTAGGCTTGCTTTTAAAAAGCTCAACTTGCCCTAGTTTTGGTCTGCTTTGTCTGTTCTCTAATTTTGTATCGGCATGTTTCTACCTAAAATTATATTGATCAACTTTTTACCAAAGAAAAGTAGTATACTCTCACTCCCATAATTAATGTGACAAAGAAAAGTCAGAAATCTCTATTGATTAGGTCTTGTCTCTCTTATTAACCCAAAGTTTTAAATCAGTCATTTTCTTTATAAACAAAGATTTATAAAATAATGTTCTTTAATTGTGCTTCCTAAAGAAAAGGGTTTCTTTTGAATAAGCAATTTAATATTACAGCTCTCTTCATAATTCTGGGTTTACTAGACCACAGCATCTTTCAGGTTTTGCTTATTTATAGACCAGCGAATTAACACACCTTCCACCATTAGACAAAACGTCTGGAAGTTTATGATAGCTAAATGCAGTTAGTATTTGTAAAAAATACTTCTGTGAGTACTAAAATAAAGTAAATATAATAACACAAAACTCCTATGTCAAATAGCTTTTATTGAATCAATAACAAGCTCCAAGTCAATGTGGAGAAATGGGTAACTTTCCTGAAAACACACACTCCAAGATTTACACATTAATTTATGGTTTTGATTATGATCACTAGCTATCAGTGGGAAGTAAATCATTGTCAGATGTATGAAAAGCTAAATCAAGTCACAATCAAACCTTATTTTGGAGAAAAATAAATAAAAATGCATAAAGTATGAATTCGTTAGTCAATGATATCTACTTGTAAGAGTGCTGAACACAACTTTAAACTCTCTTTTTCATTAAGGTTTGACCACACAGTATAAATTCTAGAAATATTAAAATATAAAATATATTATATAAATCCCAAAGGAAACCTATGGAACACTAAAAAATAATAATAATTTTTATTCATCATTTTTTGTTCATATTTTTCAATCCGCAAAATGTTGCTAATCTCTGCTTTTGATCTCTCAGTGTAAGAAACTGCATCTTTCCTTTCCTTTTCTCATTGCCTTACCTTGCTTCACTTCATCTCACCTTTTTGTTTTCCCTTACCTCACCTCACCTCCCCTAACATCTTCTGCCCCCAGAATCACTGATTTTTCCCATCAGAAGTTAATAAAGACTGTCAATCAAATTTGTATCAATCAATCTCTAGAGATGTGTACCATAGCGTCTATAAGTGGAGTTCTATGGGTTTGTAGAAGAAGGGACATTTTGGTTCTCTCTCTGCAACAAAGTTGTCCATGATTTAATTGTCTTTAAGTCTGGAAGCATTCTAACCCATCTCTTGTGGCTTGAGCAGTCCATATCTGCAGGTGGACAGTAACACTTCATCAATATTTTGATCATATATAAGGTCCTTCAATAATTCATGAAACAATCTGATATGTTCCAGGAAACACAAATTTTATCTACTTGGTTTTTTGAAGAATGGACACAAAAAAAAAAAAGGGAGGTAAGTTTGATGGAAATTTGTTTTCCTTTGCATTGCTCAAATAGGAGACACTCTGTTTTACTGTTTCCAGTATCTTTTTGATCTTTTTCTTTGCTCACAATCTTTTTAAGTAACATGGGCTTAATGGGTCTCACCACAATTCACTGTAAAGCATCTATACCACCACTGCTTTTCCTGTTTATGAGTCTATTAAAATCCTGCTCTAATAAAACTTTTTAAGGATGTATCAACTCTGGAAAATCAGAAAGCAACATGGTCAATCCTCTGTCCTGTGCCTGTTACATGGACTGATGCATGGTCACAATATTTTACTAGCTTTTACTCTTTCAATAAGCAATCTACAAATTTCTATGAATTATGCTTTCATTTACATAGTCAGTGTGATAGAATATTCCTTTTTTTGATGTATTTGATGCTACTTATCTTTTCATTGCAGGAAATGGCTGTGATGTGTTTTACGGTTTTGGTTTTTTTAATATTAAATGTCAATTATTTATCCCTGCCTACAAGCAGTTCTCTATGGTTTTGAAAATTTAGAAACATCTGCTCACTGGCCAATGAGTGTTATAAAATTTGGACGTTTAAAGCATCTGGTTCTCCACTCTCTTAGTAACATTAAAAAAATATAACCGCAGTAAATAGGCTGTTCCCCAGAAGAAATTTCTTTAATTCATTAAGGAGTTCTCATGCTTATTTTGAAAATGCATAAATACAAATGGGAATAGAATTTAAGTTGAATGGCTGAAAGGCAAAAAAATGATTTTAAAAAAACAGGCTACCTTTTCTATGAGACTCTGGTTGCCTATGGAATCATCAGAGACCTGGTAGGAATATGGATGCCTGGATTTGGACTCGGTGCCACTCCCTATGTCTGTTCTGGCTTTTACCTACATCTTGTCATATCTTGCTTATTGTCCTTATGAGGATCCAGACTGCTGACTGAGTCACAGGGACTTTCTAGCTCAGGTGTAATGAAATATCAAGAAACATTTTATGCTAGTTTGTAAATTTGCTCCAAAAACTTCACTGTGCCCCTTATTTTTACTCACATTGGTAGATGATCCTTCTGCTCACTTCTTAGCCGTTATCACATTCCTGTAGTTCATGCTAGAGTAATTTTTTCAATTCTAACTGTCTGACTTCTAATTTAAACCTGAGTGAAACAAATGTCTTGCCTGACATAACTGCCATCAACAAAGCAGCTACTGAATGTAGAAAAATTTCACTTAAAGATTTAAGTACAACAGCCTATGTAGTGCATTACCACTTTTTCAAGGACAAAAGTACATGAATATTCTATATAAAAATTACCAAAATGTCTGAATGATAGAGGATTTCAATGTAAAAAGAGTCTGCACCATATTTTCTATATTAAATTACCTTAAGAGGCAAACTTCTGCTCTATATTATCAACTAGGGCTGTAGTATTGAGCAAGCATCCTTGTCCAAACATCTTTCCTTTGACACCAATAAAGTCAAAAGGAAATTAAAAACCTGAAGATTCAAAAGAAATCCCCAAAACCCACAAACAACAACAAAAAAAAAAGAAAACCCCCCAAAACCAACAACAAACAAACCCTCCCCAAACAAAAAAACAAAACCCAAAACAAAACAAACAAAAAATCCCTTACAAAATAACTCCAAACAATAAAAAGTACAGGGTACCTCAAATGTCAGGATCTCTATAGAGCTGATTAAAGTGTCATTCTTTCAAGAACAGATAGTTCATGTAAGAGGTAATTACCACAGGGCACTATAAAAAGCTACTGATTGAACCATTCAGCTGTGAAACCCAGACCTGGCTAGTTATAGGTTTTGAGCCCATTAAATTCCAGTCTCATAGATACCAAGGACTCAGGCTTTCATTGTTTTCTCTCTCCTAAACAGTATTATCTCAGGAAGTAGTGGTTGGTGCCAGCTTCTTCATTTAAATAAATGAACAAATAAAATTTGGGAGTGAATAAACATTCTTAATTCAAGACCATCCATACGGTATTGCAAATAGATAGATAAATTTCAATCTTTCTTTGCTATGTTCAAGATAATATACTGTGCACCTTGTAGTATGTTGCAGTGGGGATCCTGCAACATGCATATATCAAACAATGAGGCCCGTGGAAAGGAAATATATATGGACAGACAGATTCTTGCTAGATGTTTCAGAGATGTTTATTTCTCCAGCCGCATGGCCGGAGCTCTGCCCAGGAACTGTTCCAGTCACGGGACCAAGGGTCCTTCTGCCCGCGCAGGGAACACAAACCAACCAATGGGAACGAGGCTGAGCAGGGGCAGGGAAACCCCGTGTCTGTGCCCTCAGGGCCCCTCTCCCAGGGCTACACGGC
>NW_008237885.1:5867380-5881531 GCF_000691975.1 Corvus brachyrhynchos | reverse complement strand
GGAGCTCTGCCCAGGAACTGTTCCAGTCACCGGACCAAGGGTCCTTCTGCCCGCGCAGGGAACACAAACCAACCAATGGGAACGAGGCTGAGCAGGGACAGGGAAGCCCCATGTCTGTGCCCTCAGGGCCCCTCTCCCAGGGCTACACGGCAGGGGAGGGACCCCAACACCGTAGATATCCTGAGTTACAAGCATGAACTTCAGCAATATACAATAGTCCACCATTTGTGAAAGGGAATAAAATATTAGAATTATAATTATGCCTAATTATTGGAAAATTTTACTTATATGATTTGTTGTTGGTTTGGGTTTGTTTGGGGTTTGGTTTTTTTGGGTTTTTTGTTTTTGTTTTTGTTTTTCTTTTTCTTTTTCTTTTACTCTATCTTTCAAATTTATCTGGAACACTTCATATAGTGTTTATTTAAAATTTTCAAAAGAGATTTGAACCTTACATATGTTGTTGATTGCTCATGTATGTGATAGTTGCCATAGATTGACATGAGCATGAGGAGGTAGGTGATACTGCATGGACCTTCAGCTTTACTCTGCGTGAGCAATAAATGTGTTTGGAAGTACTACCAGAGTATTTCCCTCCTCATTAATCAGCATGTGTTTTGTTTTGTGGGGAAGAGATGAGCTCTTTCTAATTATCTTCTCAAATACATAAGACACTGTAGTTAGCCTGTGGCAAACTATTGTGTACTGCAGATGAAACCTGAATTACATAAACTATCCATTCAATATTGGGGAAAAGGGTGTGCAATGAAGTAGAGCTATCAAGTAGAATAATGAAGTCTAAATATACCAAATGTACCAAATAGCATGGAAATCATCAGTGACGGGGGGAAAAAGAGCAGAAGATGGAAAGGTCATGGCAATATCACAGTTCTCAGACAGTAGAATTACTGTGTTTGAATTGGTGAAAAATTATGGTCGCAATACACTGCTTGAAATTATGTCTGAAGTAACCTCTGCTATAGGCAACAGATGACTTTGGGAGAGCATGATTCACATATAAAAGAAAGAAATCATGCTGTGAGAGTTAAAGACAATAAGAATAAGAAATTGAAATTAATATTTGCCAGTGTATACAGAATATGGAGGATATACACTCTAAAGATTTTTAGATCTCTCTGGTCTTGATTTTACTGATTTTTATTTTTGCTACTGTTTCTTCTTCCCTACATGAAGGCAAGCGGGGGAAATCCCACACAATACAGAAAGCACAAAAAATAGCTGTGGAAAAAAAGTCACTGTGTTTGTGGATTCTTTTAGAATTGCTTTTGTGGTAGCTATTAACTTTTTATTGTAGGAAATTGCTGATTTGTATGACTTTTATAAGTATTTAAGGGAAACCCATCACAGGCAAGGACCGAGAGACTTGAAAGCAGCTTCTGAGCACAGAGGTGGAAGAAATAAAGCTTCTCTTGTCTCTTTGTCACTTCTGCAGAAGGGTCCCAGGTCACCCAGCTGCCCTATACCAGAGTCAGCCTTCAGCCCCAGAGCCCAGACCCCTGAGGGTCATGGATGCGTTTGGGGCCCTAGCTGAGCCCAAATGTCATATACTGTATGGGGCAAAGGGTTCCAAACCTGGGTGAAGTACTGAAGGTCAAGCTGCAAAATGTAGCAGCATTTATTAAACTGTCATCTGTACTTCTGTTTCCTCTCTTCCTTTGAGAAACAGATCTTAGAAAACAATGTATAGCAGAGCTGGCTACAGGTGTCTGAATATCCCAGGTCTGAAGTGGCCTCCCTGGTGCTGCTTGTAGTCCTCCTGGGCATGGCATAAGTTTGCAGTGAAGACTCTGTTTGCTGCCACCCGGAAGTGCAAGAAGTCGACGTAAAATCATTCAACAGAACAAAACCAATCATGGTAACTTAGTTACTGAGGAATTGCAGAGTAGCAGGTAATGAAATAATTAGAGATGTTTTTATGATGAATTAATTTATTGGGAATTCTGTTTGAACCGACCTATGTGAAAGACATTCATTACTGTTTCAAGAATGAATGAGTAGGTGGAAAACCAGACATTATTTACAGTATTTATTTGTGTTTATTCAATTAACTGCACTAACAAGGTAAGACAATGTTTCCATTTATTCAGACTTGTGATGTATATGCAAGGTTATAAAAAGGGATGTAGAACCAATTTTTATAAAAAATTGTAAAATATTGTAAAAAATCCCCCTTAGGAATACTAAGCAAATATTTCTTAAGAACATTATGTATTGCATTTTACATAAGAATATAAAAAGAGGTCATGTGGGTCAGTTCAAAGGGCTGGACAGACAATTGAACCATGTCATTTGCAGTAAGGAATTATTCTAAGAAAAAAACTAAAAAAAAAAGAAATTAGTGCGCCTTAGATTTTTCCAAGAATTTGCAGGTTATGGAGTTCTATATCTGGAGATTTCACTCAGAGCCTTTTACTTATTATGTACTGATGGATGCTTTCTTCACTAATTTATCCTGTTATATCTTTAATGCATTTATTCTGTTGAGCTCTACAGTAACTGGTGGAAAAGAGTCCTGTAATTCAAGCATAGTGTGCCAAATATGTATCATTTTATTTATTTCAAGCAAGGTATCTGGTAACTGCATCAGTATTTTTCATGCTATGAGAAATACTAAATCATGAATCACAAACTAATTTAAGTTGGAAAAGACCTTTAAGAACATGGAATCCAACTGTCAGATTGAGTCCAACTTCCATAGTAATTTTCTCTGTATTCAAAATCTTATGAACATATGCCATAACTCATTATTTAGCTGTTTTTCAAGCTGAGAGCTTTCATTTATTTAGTATATCTTAGTCATTAATATGGAAACCAAGAGCAAATAATTAAATCTGAAATCTTTATTGTAAGTTAGGGATATATTTTTCAGTATTTATTATTTTTGTCTTGTCAGCACTAAATTTCATCTTTCATTTCGTTACATGGGCATTCAAAATCATGACACCTTTCCATATTTCATTGTGTTTTGTTTTACTTTTGACTACCCTGAATAATTTTATATCAAGTGCAAATTTTGTCCCTTTTGTGTTTGAACAATGTGAATGCCCTAGTAATTTATGTGTAACTTTGTAGCATTCTATGAATCTCTGTTTCCACTGTGTAATCTGAGCCTTTATTTGTGTAATTAGTTTCCCAGAACCTTATTTTTTCTATTGTGAGAATTTATTAGGAAGCTTTGATACCATCCTGACCAAACCACCACGATTAGCCTAGTTATTTACACTATCAAAAGATTTGAGTATTTCCCACCCTGACTGTATTCTAAAAGAGAAAACAAAAACCAGACTATCATAGAATTATAGGATCATAGAATGGTGAGGTTTGGAAGGAACCTTAAAGATCGTTTACTTGAACCCCTCAGCCATGAGCAGGGATAACGTTCAGTAGATCAGGTTGCTCAGGATCCCCTTCAGCCTGGCCTTGAACACTTCCAGGGATGGAGCATCCACAACCTCTCTGGGAAACCTGCTTCTGTGCATCACCACCCACATAGTAAAGAATTTCTTCTTAACATCTAATCTAGACCTTCCCTCTTTCAGTTTAAAAACTTTGCCTCTTGTTCTGTCACTATCTCCCTGTGCAAATAGTCCCTCGACTTCCTTTCTATCAGCCCTTTCAAAGTACATGAAGGCCATAGCGAGGTCTCCCTGAAGGCTTCTCTTCTCCAGGCCTGGCAACCATAACTCTCTCAGCCTGTATGCATAGGAGAGGTCTCCTATGCTCCAGCCCTGTGATGACCTTTCAGCCCTCCCCTGGGCCCTTTATAACAGGTTCATGTCTTTCCTTTGCTGAGGACCCCCAGCAGTGCTCCAGATGGAGTCTCATGAAAGTAGAGTAGGGGTGGAAAGTATCTCTCATTGGGTCTATTAATTCTATGATAATATAATTTAAACAAGGTGGTTTGGGTAGTAAATCAATCATTGAATTGGCTTGTAGTTTCCTGACCACAATAAACACAAAAAAAAAAAAAAAAAAGCCCCACCCTTTTGAGACTGAGATTAATTCAAAAAATAAATCCAGTATGAAAAATCAACAATTTTTCTATTTTTGTTTCTTTGTTCACTGTGTGTGCTATCTCATTATGATTATCTTGGTTATTGTTTTGATTACAAAGAAAAGCACTGAAAATGCTATTAGAAGGGTATAAATTAAATATGTATCTCTTTATATAAACATACATGTTAGTAGACCTCATGCAGCTGTATTGAGAGCTCTTTCTGTCAGATGGGAAATTAACACAAAAAAGGGAAGAAAAGTCAAGTGTTATAAAAGTGTAGGTATACCTCCACTTACATCAGGAATGATTTGAATTGGTTTTTTTCCTCAACAAGATGATATTTCAGAAATATTAGAATGAGGTTTTTTGTCATATTTAGATTTGAGCAGCATCAGTTTCCTCAAAGTTATTTACGCTATCCTTCTTGTCCCAGTTTTCCCACTCTCTAATTTATTTACCTTTTCCTAGTAAAGAAGGAAGCATAATTATCCCAGGAAGTGTTCAGGATTAAATAACCTGATCAAAATCACAAAGAAATTTAGCAACAAAACCTAATTTCAAAATCACATCCTAAAAAATATGTGATCAGCAGGCTCCAAAAATATGCTGTAATATCACTCTATCACATTATTAACCTAACTCTGACTTTCAGAAGCGTTCATTTGGACTAGGAAATTGCAGAAGTCTATCTCTTCTTCAAATCCTGAAGCTGATCTGATTATAACTATCTTCCCATCTACCCGATAACATGGTTGACTGAGCTCATTGAAAATGTATTAAAATGGTTTTTATGAAGACATAAGCTTTAACTTTGACACACCACAAAAAAAATTGGCTTTATATCTCCCTGCCTCATAGAATGGTTCACTTCACAGAGGTGCTTACACTGTTTTAAGTGATAAACGAGATCCTATGGATTGAAGAATAAACATCAGAGCAGGAGATGCACTCTTTAGGCTTCTTGTGCAGGCAGAGAGAATGTCAGTTATGAATAATATCCATGAATTTTAGGCAGACTCTACAGCTCTATTAATGGCCTAAGGAATTTTATTATCATGCTTGAACAAAGCATCAGTCCAAAACTGCTAAGGTTCCTGTCTTAGTCAAACATCTAAAACTATTTTTCTATTGATCAGAAGCTTTAAAAAAAGCTGCAAGAGACCTCTGAAAATTTTTAAAGCAGACATTACTGAACCAGAAGTCAGATACATCAAGGAGACACTCACTTTTGGGAGTCAGGAGGAAAGTGAAATGAACAATCCTGAATTCTGGTGATGCAGAAAAAAACACAATATGTTAACTTCAGCAGCCTGATTTCCTAAATAGTTTGATTAATTTTTTTGTTTGTTTGCTTTCTGAACCATGGTTCAGCCCCATGGTTTCACAGGACCAAGAAACATACTTGGCCAAAAATCTCTTGGCTTTACACATCCCCAGGACAGATTATGTTTATCAAGATTAACAGAGTTCTGATTTCCTAATCTTCCATTTACATTTCCAAGAAGTGGGTAAGATATTTTAAGAAATCAAGTGTTCATAATTCTGGCTTCCCTCTCCACCCTGAAGTAACTGTCCTTGCCAAGACCCAAGACCTAGAATTGGGGTCTGGCTTAACAGGCAGACTGTAATTTAGATGTTTGCTGTCTATCCCTGCAAAGATTTCTTTAGTCATAATGTTCCTTAGCTCATGCTCTGAATCGAAAAAAAAGAATATTAGTAGGAAGTGAATCATTCTTTCAGATTCACTGAACCTAAGGGATATTTTCTAATTTTAGTTTCTTTTTGAATTTACTGTGAGAATACCAGCAATAAGAATCCTACCGGTATGTTCTTAGTCCATTTTGACAGATTTTTGGTTGTTGCAGGTCACGCTTCACTGATCTTCTCATTAGAGAAGCCAGAAGGAGGGGTGGGGGTGTGGAACACAAATGTTTAAAGTGACTTTTCCAAATCCACAACCTAATGTAGTCAAAGAATTTTAAAGTAAGTGTTTAAATTTCAGTAATAAAGATAAAAGTTTCTTATAAATTAATTTAAATTTCCTTTAGGTTTCCATGTTCTTTCTGGTTCTAAGATGCTTAACAGGAAAATACCTAAAAAATTGCTGCATTTTTGAATATCAAAATTCCAAGAAAACATAAGAAAAATGACAGTTACATGCCTGTCATTAGTAATTTTAGAGCAGAAAGGACAGCTGTTTTGCATAATTATTCCAAATTTTGAATAAAACATAAGAAAGGAATAAGGTAATTAATATTTGAGAAATTCAAAATACATATCTAAGCACTGCCATTGTCTTTAGCTGAAGTCATTATGACAGTTCTGGTCATAAAATAAAATAAAATAAAATAAAATAAAATAAAAAGACAAAAAGCTCCAAAACAAAAAAAAAATACTAAAACCAAACCCAGACTACATGAAATGTTGCACAATAAAAATCAGCAAACATTTCATCCTCTCTTCCCCACGTAACTTACAACTTGAAAAATCCTTCTGAGTAACAAAGGTAAGGTAACGAAACATCATTTTATACAAAGAACATTTCACAAAAAGGAGTCTCTATTTAAAAGACAACTGCAACTAAATGTAAGGCAATATTTGAAGAAGTACATCTCAATAGGATGTGCCAGACCTTTATTATTATCTTTATTCTTGACCACTACATCTGTTTTCTAAATCAAAGCATGATCCCTACAACATATATAAAAAAAAAAAAAAAAAAAAAAAAGGACAAAAAATAATCTCTTTCTAAAAAATTTCATTATCAGACATGCCTGAATCATAAATATGCAGATCATGCTGTTTCCTTTGTGAAAAACAAAAAATGGTTGTGGATCATACTTGGTTTTGATTTGTATAATAAAGAGTAAATCACAGAAGAAACTTCTCCCTGTGGAAAGCCAGAATCCTAGAATCTCATTAGTTTGTTTTTAGGCACACTTTTTTCGTGAAGATGACTTGCCAAAACTGCATTTTTGAAAGTGGGAAGAAATGGGAAGAATTACGTTCTACACTGTTAGCAGTTTTATTTTTTTCTCATCTACAACAGATGAAACAGAGAAATACAAGTGTTGTTCAACTGGATGTTCATTTGGGTGCTGGTGGTTCACACAGGAATGAGAAAAGCTGCAAGTACAGTGCCTCAGGAGAGACCCAGAGGCTCAATGCTATGTTAGAGATGTGATGGAGACACATGCCCTGAAGACCCAAGGAGGACTGAATGGAGTCTGTTTCAAAAAAGGAGACAGTGAAAGCTGGTGGACTAAAATCAAATCTGTTATTTCATACAGACTGTTGGAAAGGAAAATACTTGTTTATCATTTACTCTTTAAAATTAGTTGGGCGATTTGAATTTTCTCTGTATCAAGAGTTACCTTGTTCTAATTCATACTCTGATAAAAGTCTGTAGAAATTCAGACTAATTGATGTTACTGGAATACTCATTGTAAGGAAAGGGGCAGGTAAATCCACTTCAAGCATTTTATTTTTCAAGGAATTGCCACTCTACAGAGATTTCCTTCCCTGTATAAATTGCACTTCATTCCAGATTGAGCTCTAGACACACAGTTCAAGTAATTCAAAACTTTATTTTGTGTCCACTTAACCAGTTGCAAATCCAGCTGAGAACATTTAGTGAAAAACTGAAGGTATTTATGTAGGAAAGCTGGACAAGGGAGCAGGAAGAAAGAACGTGATTTCTAGATGGAGGTGCAGAGGAAACCATTGGTTATTGTGCCATTCATTGATCTTTTCAACTAAAAAAATCTAAAAGTCTGCCAGCTGCAAAAAATGGTAAAGCAGCTGGTGAAATGCATGAATTTTCATCTTGAGGACTATGTAAGATCACCACTGTTCTGTGGGACTGACCTCTCAAGGAGTTGCATGGCAACGTTCCTAATTTAGGAACTCTTGCAGGGATTGGAAATCAAGTAAATGATGATCTACGCAGATTTTCATTACTCAGTCACTTCCTATGTGTAAACAGATATGTTTTCACCTGGAGGAGTCTGTTTTTGAAAAATGAGATGTCTCTAAAGGGCATGTAACTAAATTTCACCCTGGATTCTTAAATACCACTTGACTCAAGCACATTGATTTCTTGTTTTTCCTACAATATAAAGTTACTTTTGAAACCCTACCTTAGTGTGCTGAAAAATTAATAGCTACTAGACAGTCTTCTTTCAATGATTCTCTCAGTTTTCTTCAGAATTGCATTCTTCCCTTAACTATATAATTAAAACAAAACATTTGTTTTACCAAAGTCACAAATCAAAGTACATGGAAGTTTCTAAACATACCTTCAGGCATATTTAGTTCTTCAAGAGTTTAGAAATTTCAAAGCTTACATAGCTGTAACTGAACTAATAAAATCTCAGTAATTGTCCATTTTAATTGGCCTTCAGCATTCTTAAATTGAAAGCAATTATGCAGAGAGAGAACTGAAGTACAGTGCAAGCCTTGAATTGTCTCTCTGTATAATTATATACAGAAATATGCTGAATATCCTCTTACTAGTGAGTGAAGTGTTGAGGAAAAAGAGCTAATCAAAAGCCCGTATCATAAAGTCAGTAGTTTTCCTTAAGCAAAACCCACCCATTTAATATTAGCAGTTCACGAGCAGTTCATGCGCTTGTATAGTAGCAAATGAACTAAAGGGTAATGTATGGCTGAGGAAGTGACCATACGTGTGGTAATGTGACCAGATTAGTATGCTGGAGCACAAAAACATAGCTATTTTTGTTAGGGACAATGAGATCTGTTTACTTTTTAATTCTTTATTTTTCTTCTAATTGTATATGATGTTGAAGGACAATGATGGAACACGGCATGCTGTAACAGCCAACAGATTTCTTATGCCATAACTAATAAATTTTTCTCTGTGTGTATAGATCTATAGATAGAAAAAACATCTCCCAAAAAAGCCTCAAAAGTAGTCTAAGGTGGTTCAATGAATTACTTCATTGCATTGTCTGAAAAATTTGGATAGAAATAATAAATGCCTCTGACTGATCTCAACAAATAGCACCTCCTTTTGCAGACCGACTCTGATTAGCTATTTCTGTTCATTGCAAAGCCAGAGGTAGAAGTCCACTAAGAATAATCATCAGGAAACAGATGGTTGATAGGTTTGGGGCTTTAAACATGAAGAATGAACACTCTAGATCAGTCCAGTATGGTCCAGATTTTCAGTTCATAAATTTTTCAACTGCACTGATTTCTTGAACTGGGAAACTGTTAGGTAAACATAAAATCATAGAATCACAGAATGGTGGAGTGGGAAGAGAGCTCTGAGATCTTTTGATTCAACTTCAGCTAAGCCAGGTTGCTTAGAATTGTGTCTACTCAAGTGTTCAATAGGAGGGAGACTCCATGACCCACTAAAATAGTGTATTTAGCTATGCTTGACATATTTAGAGGAACTAGAAATGGAAGTTCTAGGACACTGCCTAGAAATAATTATCTTCATAGGCCTTTAGCAGTTCCTTGTAGACCAGTGGCTGTTCTAGCTACTACTAGCTACTACTCAGGACTTGAATTTGGGACATTAAAGACACTTTATAGGCCCTGTCAGAAGGATAATTTGTTGAAATTTTAATTATTATCATGAAAAGACACTAAAGAAGGTCCATAAGAATGCATGCACAAAGAATACCATACCAGAATTGAAGCTGTGACTACACTAAAATTTATTCTTAATTGTTTTGGTAATACATATGATGTTCTAAAACAGAGAACATAGTCTTCGATAATACTGAATTCTTAGTGAGAAAATCAGAATTTCATCAGTTATTTGTTCCTCCTTTTTAACATCTTAAACTTGTGATCAATGTATAACGCAGCGCTTGGGTTCCGTGAAGGGTTTGCTGCGTTTTACCCTGAAAGCGTCCCTGGCTAGAGATCGCTCAGGTGGTGCAGTATAGCACGCTAGCTAGCTAACCC
Source organism: Corvus brachyrhynchos (assembly GCF_000691975.1). Taxonomy (NCBI): domain Eukaryota; kingdom Metazoa; phylum Chordata; class Aves; order Passeriformes; family Corvidae; genus Corvus; species Corvus brachyrhynchos. The sequence continues at coordinate 5,871,576 of NW_008237885.1, read as the reverse complement.
CTTCACCCACGCAGCTGGAGGCATGGATACACACACACTCAAGCTGGATTGCTCAGCATTACCAAAGAGTCAGGAGGGGTCCCCTGTCTGGCGTTCCACGGACGAGGTTTATTGCATCCTGCTGCGAATGGAGACCAGAGACGAAAGAGACCAGACCACGCACGGTCCAGGGTTTGTGTACAAGAGCAGAGGGAGCATCAGAAACCAATGACCTGAGGGCATGGGGGCGGTACAAAGGCAGCACTAGGGAAAAGGAGCCAATGGGGAAGGTCTGGGGCATGTAGGGTAACAAGCCAATCAGACAGACCAAATATGCATAGAACCACAAAACCTGATGGGAGAGTCTTTTCCTTTTTCACCGTAAGTTGGGGTGCTTTTAAACCTTGAAATTGGTCCACCAATGGGCTTCTGCTATTTTGGGGTTCCCTGGCCTCTCGGCCGTCATAGTTGCTGGCTCAATGGCTACAAGAAGTGTAAGCTTTACTAAGATGGCAGTTTCTTGTAAAGGAGTACAAGGAATGGTTGATGCCCTTATATTCTGTTACTTTGAAACTTCTATGGATTATAAAACTCTTTCATTGTGGGTTTTCCCTCTCTATTTAGAATACACACACACAGAGACACACACACACATATAGGTTTATAAATTATGTTATTTTAGAAGAACAAGAAGATACATGGGAGAAAATCTGGTTTTTTACTTGATTTGAGCAACTGCGCAGAGAGACCTCTGAAAGGAAGGAGGAAGACTGAACCCCTAATAGCAGTGAAGAATGCTCATACAAAAAACTTTCCAGAACACAAACATCTTGGAAAGTCCCTTTAGTAGTTTTGGGTGTTCAGATTAAGAAATAGATGGTGGCAATCCACCTCAAAGCTCTGGAAAGGTATGAATACTATAAGACACATAATGAACATTTTAATTTTTGATTTTAGTCTTTTGTCTTTTTAGTTTGGACAGCTTCTGTTTGCTATTGATGTTTTAAAATTGCCTTTTTACCTGTGATTGAGGACCATCATATAAAAATTATTTTTGCAAACAGTTCTAAATTGCACATTTTATGCAAGAGCAGAAGCTAATTTTTCCTTTCAGCTCTATGTTCTCATCTTCTATGTTCCATTCAAGGAGTATGAAACTCCTTGGAATAGTTTAGACTTTAATGCTCCTTACTTCCCAGACTTTCTACTGAGTGTTAATTTTCCATATTTTCAAGGTTTTCCACCTGCAATTAAATTTAGATGTTGTACTGCTTCCTACCAGATTCAAAGGCATGATATGAATGCCCAAATCTCCAGCTGCATGTATTGTTGTGACAATGGACATATTATCTCTCGTCATGATACCTACACACTTGGAAAGGATTTACCTTATGCTATATTTTTCTGTTGGAAAGCTAGTTCTCTAATTTTACCATACAGATTATCTCCATACTCTGTGGAAACTTACAGGACATGTATGAGATTGATTCATCCCATTCTGAAATCCATTTGCAAAATATGTGAGATAATTGCCTCTGGAGCAATCCATTGCAAATGCTGTAATGCAAATGATCAGCTCAGACTAGACAGGAGGAGTTTAGATAGCTAGAGAAATTACATGGATCTCACACTGATTGTTGACTTATGCAGACTATCTCGTAGTAAGCTTGTCTTCCCACTCTTTGATTAAGTGTTGGCTGAGATGTGGACAGACTTTTGATTGGGTTTGTTTGCTGGGAAGTGTTTTGTCTGAGATCTGTGTATGAAAAATGGTGAGATATGCAAACCATTCATAAACATTTTAATGAACAGCATAGCATACTTTCATTTTCGTGATGATATTTATATTCTTTCATTAGCTAGTTGGATTCAAGTCTCACAAGCCTGTAAACCTGATCTCAAGGCATTTATACAAAGAGAAAAAGTACACGGCTATGTTTGATTCAGTCATAAACAAATTTTCCTTTATATTTTGCTAAACTGAATGATATGTATATGTTACCAAACCCAGACTTATTGTTCCAGATTAAACTGGATTAAAACTGTCTGATTCAGGTAATGTTTTCAAATAAATGTGGATGTCTTCTGCCACCAGCATTATGAATTCACTTCCTTACATAGCATTGAACTCAGCAATTTACAGGCTCTGAAATCAAAAGCCTACTTCCATGAAAAAATTCATATGTAGTTGAAAAAAATGAATGTTCTGAATTTTAGAAACAGAAATCAACCTTTATTTTAGACTATTTTCTTATTATATCCATGTCAGAATGCATTATTTGTAATTCCTTCTGCAAGCATATCTAAATAACAATTCTTTACAGCTGTACTGCCTATGAGGTCTCCTATGAATTTTAATATTTTCATGTCTGAAAAATTATGGGATGATTTTAAGACTGGGACAGAATTTTCTTGGATGAAAAAACCAAACTAATTCACTATGAATGCTTTAGAATAAGGTGTTTATTCTCTGTACCAGGAAGTATTTCAGCTCTGCATAGTTAAAAAAAGGTGTTTGAGGGTTTGGGAGCTTTGTTTTGTTTTCTTTTCTTTTGCTTTGTTTTTCTTTATTTCAGTCTACATTACAATAACATTAAATCCTGAATAAAGGTCATGATGGTACCATCAGAAGAGACTGCTTTTGCTCTCAGAAGCTCTTAAGCAATATATCATCCTAAGAAGCCTTTCCTTATTTTAGTTGCCAAGGTAAAATGTGTTTTAGGCAAACCATATCTTGACACATGGTGCTTGGTTAATTCCTGTCTAAATGCTCATTACTTCACAGCTTCTTCGAGTTTAAATTTTGCATTCTCCATTTCTGTACCTGTTTGGGCAGTACTTAATATATTTTTAATGCTCTGTCTCTACCAAAGAATGGCTGTATTATTAATAAAATGGGAACAAACTGTACATGGGCAAAATTAACGAATGAAAAAGAATAAGATGAACCCTACTACACTATCAGCTCTTATTAGCTATGTCAAATCTATTACACACTGCATTGAAAACTTTTCCTACAAAAAATGTTCTGACAAGCATATTAATTTAAGAAATAAAAGTTTGACTGCACATAAAATGCTATTGAGCAGTTACTATAATACAGTAACAAAGTGTGAAAGCTTAATTCTCCGTAGTGACCTGACTGTGTCGGTCTAAATTTCTCGTACAGTCACCACTGACATTATTGGCAACTGAAAATCCCCATCCCCACAAAGGGAGGATGACATAAATGTCATAGCAAGCATGGGTTTTAACTCGTCTTTCTAGTGTGCTTTATGATCTTATGACAGATGTTCTTTTGGTTTTACCAAAGAGTAAAATAATGGTAAGGTTTCTGAAGGCATTTAAAGATTGACTTAGAAAGACTTTTAAGCCAGGTTACATTCTATTTTATAGATATATTGTCATTTTATATGTTTTTACAGGTAAGCCAAAAGTGTCTCTCAGATGTGAGTATTTTTTACCAGGACTGCATTCAACATATACACCAGAACCTCGAGACCATAAGCTTTGGTCCTGTAGTGGTGTAAGTTTGCTCTGCACATGCATAGTGAGACAAAACACAAGTTTAACTTAAACTCAGATGAGGTTAAATTCATAGTGTTTGCTTTCTTTTTTCCTCACTGTAACTTTTTTATTGTGACTCTTCCCTAACAGTCGGAATAGAAAATATAAGCAATCATAATTATAAAAGAAAGTAGAATTAAAGTCAGCTAGCCTCATCTGTCTCAAAATGTATTTCATATATCTGAAAGAGTCCCCAAATAGTCCCTTAATCTCATTTCTGTTCCTCCAATTTCTACTGTGCATTTTCACTATTCATCAGTGCTAGTATTTTTTAAACTTCAATGTAAAAATCACTAATGCAGCAGAACACAAGCCAAAGAACAAAAGCAAGTAAATAAACAACTGCAAAATAAGGGAAAATTTTCACAATTATGACTTGGAACAATCTCTCAGTGTCTGATGAGAGTTCCCTTTCCCTATAAAGAAAAGAAATAGGTCTACTTAATTGGAAATAATAGACAGGGGAAAAGAAAAATAAGATGAGAGAATGTTTAGAGGCATGGGGATAACTCAGTCATATATGGATGTCTCAACTCCTTAGGAATCTCAGATAACACTAATGAGTAAGGTGGGAAACTGAATTAAGTTCCTATTCATCTTGCTTATAAGTATTTTCACACTCAAACTCTTGTTACCAAAAAAAAAAAAAA
>NW_008237885.1:5788412-5867366 GCF_000691975.1 Corvus brachyrhynchos | reverse complement strand
TTTATCTGCGTACACTTTTTCTCAGGTATTATGCATACCCTTTCAGTGAACCTTGTATCTGAGGTTCATACTTCTCAGTTTTTGTAAAGAAAAAGATGGGTGGGTAGTTGTGACAAGACATTAGCAGTATAAAGTATTTTCTGACAGAAAAATCCTAGTCTTTTTAGTGTCTTCATTCTCCTTAGTATTAAGCCCTCAAATAAATGCATTTTCCTTATTATCACAGACTTCTTCCTTTGCAGTTGATGTCTGGAATTTGTAAAACTGCTTTCTCCAGCCTTATTTGACATGAAAGTCTATTGTTTCTTGCACAATGGCCGCCTAATTTTATCAGACCCTTACTATGCTTGTGGCTCAACACGCTGAAGCTGCAATGGGTGAGGGAATAGCCACTTGACCACTATAGTTAAAACTGAGACTGATACAGTCTCTGAAAGCCCTGAGTCCCAGCATTTTGTATGACATATTAGTGTCTGATGTTTTTTAGTAGTAATGGCAAAATCCTTGTTCCATGGTGAAATTTAGCAAAATTGCTGGCAGAATGTGGACTAATGAAACTATGAAGCTTCGTGCCTAAAACTGCTAAATTTACGTTTCTGTCATATTCATCAAGTAAGACTATTATTTTATGCAAAGAGTTTATGGATTTGTCATTTAAAACAAGCTAGACAAATAAGAAATTTGTAGGAATACCCTAATCAGAACCAGGAGACTAAAGTCAGGTTTTAGACTAATGAAAGGGTTATAGTAAATGCCCTGTCTTTGTAGAGGTCTTTGTACCACTTTACTTTTATGCAGCAATAAAAAGCAGAGAAATAAGGCATGTCATAGTGTTTTGTCAAGCCAATAGCAACATGTAATGTCACAAAAGTAAATTGAATTCAATGTCAATCGCCATTGTAGACCTATTGTTTTGTGTCCTGTAGTCAGGAATTGTTTGCACTTTGTGTTATGCTTAGGGCTTTTTAAAAGCAGGATGCATTAATAATTTTGATTTAATCTTTGTTAATCATTTTGATTTAATCTTTGTCAAGACCTTAACTACATATTTGGGTTGCCTGAAGAAGCTGTCAGGTGATATAATTTATGAGAAGATCTAGAGGACAAACACTACTATGTAGTCTTTTACAGTGTGTTTTGCCCTCTTTTTCTTAAACCTGATTTTACTTTAATAAAATCAGAATAAGTGGTTAAAAAATGTTACATTTTAAAAAATTAAATGTGTATTAGGACTTCAGTTTTGTTTTGATTTTTACGTATATTTTAAGTAAATAACTTTGAATTACTTATATTTTACAGTGTTTGATTCTCTTGCAATAACAAGTGCAAGAAGAAACAGAATGTAATTTTAAATATCACGGTAAAGACATTTTTAAATATTTGAAATATTTTTTTTGCTAACAGGTTCTGTTGAGTCAGCATACATAGACCTTATTTAACAGAGCAATTAATCACTGATCTCCCTTCTATTGACCAGAAATTATGCTGTAATACATCTCATAGGAGTATTTGACTTAAAATAGAAAAAAGGATTTTTTAATTTTCATTAATTCCAATATTCTTAGAAGCTAATACTTTTTATTTTTCAAAAACTTCAAGCTGATTTGGGTTTTGTTTACTTTTTATATAGTGTATTAGAAACAAAACTATAAAAATATTTTGAACAAATGAAGTAGAAGCTTACACTATAATTTTAAGAAAGAACTTTTTTTTAACATCAGTTTGGAATAAAGAAATGCATTAAAACTTTATGAAACATGAGATGAAAATTACAACAAAAATTGGGACCGTGATTACCATATTATTATTTTTTTTAAAAAAGCTTCACTACAAATATCTGATTCTCAAAGACAGACTAAAATTTTATTTAAGTTAAGAGAATCCATTTTCAATATTCATTGAATCTTGGATCATTCATATAAAACAGAGGAAATGGAAGAGAGTAAAAATAAAATTATGGAGTGTGTGAAAACTTAACAAGTTAAGATTTTCATTAAAGCAATTTTTTTTCCTCAGACTAATACTGCCATAGTTCTTTCCTCAAAATACAAGATAGTCAAAACAAGACTCTGTCCCTGTACAGTCATTAAGAACCCAATGTTTCTGTAGTGTACTGTGCAAGCAGTTGGTTTCTGACGGAGCTGAACCCAATAGGATTTATGTTGCAGGTTTAAACCAGTAAGGATGAGCAAAAAAATGCAGTCCTGATGAAGAAAATTGAGACCAACACACCTGGATTTGGAACACTTTTGTAGAGATAAATTCCCACAAGGTTTCTAGAAGTGGACTACTGAGGACATGCATCAGTCAAAAACAATCCTTGAATATATCACTGATTTGCATCTTAAAGATGATTAATTTATTATTAGAGTTTTCAGATACGGCAGAACTGCTTTAAATTATTGAGAAGGATTGCTGCAAGATCTAGCATATTTTTATTTCAAAGAGAATGAGCACCCTTTTTCATTTGGATAGTTTCTCCTTAGGAAACTGATACCATATTTCAACGAACAGATGGATGTATTGCTATAAAATATGGTGCCATCATTTTCTGGAATATGTGTGCTGTTAACAAAGGGCCTGTGTAGGTGCTCTTTCTGAGCTCCTAGATGGCAAGTTGAGAGCTTTTATTAGCAGCTTCAGGGCCACAACAGATTTACCTACATTGTCAAATCATGCAGTTCCTGGGTTCTGATTCCTAAGTACATTCACTGAATAAATGTGCAAAATTGAAGTTGAATCCAGTGGATTTCTGGGGCCCAGAGGTTTCTCCTTCCCTTTCTACTTGAACACTGGCAATATTTCTGAGTTCATCTGATAACCAAGGAAAGACCCTGGGCCCTTTCCTTAATAAGTGTTTCAGATCCTGTGCATTTGCAGATGCATGTCTCCTTAAATTAACAGCTTGAAATGCCCAAGCAAATTACACACACAGGAAACAGAGAGTAAGGTCAGACAGAAAAGATCCAAGGCTCAGTCAGACAAGCATGCTGACAAGCAGCTTGTTTAAGGAAGACCAGCTACTTTTACTATCCCCTTCTCTCCATTTTCTCATTCAGATTGTGATAGCTGTTCTTCTTCCCTTACTTACACTGCCTTTCCTCCCTTCCTTTGGAAAGGTTCATCCCTTTCCGTTTCTCATCTCACATCCAACAATATTTTGTTGTCTCGTCTGCTAGCTAAATCTCAGGCCAGTCCCTTAGCACCTGTCTGTATATCCTAGCACCACTGATGCAGAAAAATCACAATCTGAATGAACAAATGGTGAAATAAAAGGAAGATATATTGTTGTGAGTACCAAACAATTCACATTTGAATATAACTAAGTACATACATAATTATAGCCTTTAATGGAAACAACCATAAATCGTATAACAGATTTTGTAATTGTAGACAGTGCTTGGAAAACTGTAGCTCAGCACTCTGTCAGAGTCAAAAATTGAAGAGTGTGTTCTAATATGTAACACATCTGACTATGTGAAGACAGTTCAATGTTTCTTATTCAAAGGATGAGAAAACAGCAGAATAGGTTCTAGGAAGAACAAAGAAACTAAGTTATGAGAAATTAAGTTAAAGTCAGTGACCAGCAGTTCCTGCTGTTGTCATTTCTATCTTTCAAAAGAATGGCCTACAAGAGCTGCAGTCTGGTATTTTATCTGGGGGAACCACATATATTTTTTCCTTCTTCTCCTTCCTCCAAAACTTCCTGGGTTTTTCCTCTTTGTCTTTCATTCCAGTGGCAATAGTTGGGTTTTTTTTTATCTTTTCCACCCTTGGGCCTCCAGATTTTCTTTTGCTTTTACAGCTCCTCTACCGATCTCTTTATGCTACTATTATGACACAAACCTTCTAAGATTTTTATTCTTTTTGTTTTCTTTTTCTGCTTTCAATCATGTTTCAAATAATTTACAACCGTATAATTGCAGAATAAAGAGCACATATATTCTGCCATGTTAGAGAAAGACAACAACAAAACCACATACAAAGAAACCTTGTATAAAGTAACTAGCAGCTGTCAGTAGAAGAAAAGAAAGAAGCAAGTACGCATGCAATCAATCTAATCTCTCCCTTCTCAACCACAGAATTTACCAAAAGTGGACTTTCTGATTATTTGACATTTGAGGGGGGTTAATTTTTCATCTCTTTAGTAGCTTGTTTTTATTCATATACAGGATGACTTTCCTGTTAGATAAAAACATATTTAAACATTAATGAACATTTCTGTTAATGAAAAATCAGACTACGATGTTTTTTGAGTCATTTGTTCATCTGAATTTTCCATCCACATGGATCACTCAATATAACGTTGACAAGGGGTGTACAGCAAGGACAGGTTTGGCTCAGACTACTTTCCTTCCTGAAGAGAGAGGGTATGGATATAAAGGGTAGGAACTGGGATCTGAGTCATAAAAATTTCCCATGATTTTCTACAGGGTCTTGTTCAAGTATGCTGCTCTTTTTACAGTTAAGCTCCGTTCAGGCAGTAGACAGTTCCAGTCATTTTTATCTGTCTTTGACAATTTGCAGATTTATGATTCTAAATAGAAAACTTACAAAAACACATTAAGCAAAAAAATCAAATTGAATTCCCTCCAAAAGATGAGTATATATGTATATAATGTTTCTCTGTAAGCAAGATTGAAATGAACCAGGAATTTTAACACTGTGGCTCATCACTAAATAAGCATGTGAAATATTCTTATTTAAGAAAGGATTGAGTAGTATTTGTCCTATATATCTTAAAACAGATTCTGTACATTTCAGCCGGTGAGAAAGAAATGAGATCCCATTTATCAAACAGACTTACAGTAAGCTTTTTGCATCTGCTTCTCATCAATCACATCTCTGTCATAGGTAGTGCTGCAAAATTCAATAACTTTTTCTTTGTCATTGAAGACTGCTTGAGGCAATCAAGAGACATTTCCAAATCCACCAATATGCATTCTACATATCACAACAGGGCAAAATATACAATCCCAGGGATACCTTTTTTTCTGTCAAACAGCTCAGATGGAATTTCTTTAATCAGCTGAGCTTTGTAACAGATAGAAAATAAAGCAGAGAAAGGAAAAAACCCACAACCTCCCCCTGCAACCAAACAAAAACCAGCGTAAAAAACCCAAAACACAATCCAAAACTCACATACCCTCCAAGAAATCTGATATATACTGATTATTAAAAATACAAGATTTTTCTGTTTAATAGTTTGATTTTGATTTATGAAGAATAACTATTTTTCAGCTGTAACCAAAGCAGAAGCCTGTAAAACACACACAACTAACTGGCATGCTTTGAATGTAAATATAAGTAAATATACTAAACCAGTGTAACTGGTAACAGTGTATAAACATTTTTTAACGCTGTGATGACACAGCTGCACACAACATATGAGACTTTAGGTAAGTATGTGAGCAATGTAACCACCAAAGGGCAAAGACTTTTTCAGTTGTACTTCAGTAGCATGGAAAAGTATGAGAGGAGCAACATAACTTGCAAGATGAGTAGCACAGAGCAAGATAAGAGCAAGGGACTCCAAATGGGCAGGATATTCTGCTGAAAAACCTGGAGCTGGTTGCTGACAAAAATCAGTAACTGTATTGGAAGCAGACAAAACCCCTCTTCCCTTTTGGCAGTGATTAAAAAGCATAAAAACATCAAACATTAAGAGGAAAAGTAGTAAAGAAAAAAATCCCGTTTCTTTCACTGACAAGTTTTCAAAGACTTCTTATTAGCACAAATCTAATTACTATAGAAAAATAAATAAAGAGAAGCAAAGAATGTTAAAACAGAAAAAAAAAAATCTCATCAGTAGCAGTAAAATTTAATTTTGTATAAATATTTTTCTTAGTATCTACCCAATTTCTATTGTTATGTCCATGTTTCCATTGCTTCTTGGAATCTTAATATGTATTCAGTATTGGAATGGTGAGACATTATCATCCTGGGTAATATCAGGTTGGTGATGATGATTTCTTCCTCCTCACTGTAAGGTGTATTTGGCATTATTATACAATTTTTAAGATGTTTTACTGTTTGCTTTTTCTTCATTGATGTGAAACTTCACATTTTGTGTGAATTTATTATATTTGTCTGGTTTACATGGGCTAGATATGTGAGGTTTTTATCCCTGTTAACTCCAAGCCTAATTTTGTTCAGTTCCCAGCTCTGCAGTTCACTGACCATTAGTGAGGTGTTCTTACAGAATTAGGATTTTCAGTGCCAGTCTCTGTCCCCTCTCGTGTGTCCTGTACGTGCACACTGCATCTTGCACCCCTACATTTCAAAATTTTTGTTATTGCACCTTATCTACATGCCTGAATACCACTACATCTGTATGTTAGATTTACCAATATTTTATTCTACACAAATACTCCTTTCCACTGTGACAATTATTTTGACACTAGGCAAATATAAACAATACCAATCAGACATAGACACCAAGCATAGACATAGACACAGATAAACCAAGTGAAAAAAAACCACCCCATCAGGTCAAGTTCAGAAAAATGCTTACAAGTCTCATTTCTGACACCATGCAAACTGGGCATAAAGCCCAAAGCCTGCAATCAGCAGCAATATTACCATATTTGCAGGACTAACAAGGAAAATCTGAAGCAGAAATGTCTCTTACTGAGGAAAAATTATGGTTCATCCACACTGGAGTTGTACAACCCTCAGTTAAATGCTCTGGAGCCTTATCTCCCTTTGGCACTTAGCAATGAGGATAGGCATCGCAGCCTCACAAGGCATGGGAGCGGACGGTCTGCAATAGCACCAGGCATGAACAGTGCCTGTACCATAGCCCTTGTCTCTCTCCAGAGTTACAGAGGCGGGCATGTGGTCTTTTTGACTCAGTGGGAAAGGCAATGTACAGGAGAAAGTCAGAAGTTCCCAGCACAACTGCTAAACTCTGATTTCACTGTGAAGTGAATGATGACATTTCAGAAATTTCCAAAAATGATAATGTTTGGGGTTTTGACTGTTTTAGGTTTGGTTGGATGTCTGCTTTTGGAGGTTTTGTTGGGTTGGTTGGGTTGGTTGGTTTATTTTTTGTTTTCCCAAAAGTCTTTCTCTTTTGGTTTCTGTCATTGACTTCTTTGTTAAAGTCTTTGAATACATTTTTCATAGAATTTCTCTTGGTTTGGTTTTAGTTTTTAAAGACAGTAAAATCCAGTTTAAACTCATTAAGATGCAGGTATCCTGTGACATATTTTACTACTGTTTTTTTTCTTTAGTTATGTCTAAGCTACTTGAGTGTCACAGACACAGTAAGTAAAAGGGTCAAAAAGAACAGTCTTGTCTGAAGTATCTCTGCATGTCATGTCAGTAAACTTCCATATGATCACAAATATCAGAGCCTTACATCAATAGTTCACAAATCTCAGGGCTTTTCAAATGTTTCATTGCCAGACCCATCTGGTTTATAAGTGTGAAGGCTGAGGAAAACTCTCAGAAATTTCTTAGTTCAACCTGATAGAATAAAATGGAACACTGTAACATTAAAATTTGATTTTGATCAAGGTCCCCCATCTGTTGCTAAAGAATTATGATGATGCTCTACAGAACCTCAAGCAGAAGTTTAATTAGTTTTAATGCCAACAGTTTACTGACAAGTGAGACCTTTAAGTCTGCCACTCTGCTTGGAACACTTGACTGTATTTGGAGCAGGCTATCTTCCTAAGAGATCAAAGAAGACAATTTCAAATTCTGGATGGAGTTTTCTAAACAATTTTGTAGCACATCATAAATTATAAATATGCTTTACAAAATCACTGTGAGGAATTATTGCTCAAATGGCACTGGAGCTCACAACCACCTTCTGTTTCTGAGCCTCCTGGTTGTGAACCAACAAATGAGGAATGAAAGGACAGTTACTGGATCCGATCCCAATTTGATGATAAGTATAACCTGCTTGACATAGAAAAAACTTACAAAAATATCAATTTCATACCATATGTAATATGCGACAGTTATAATTTCTTAAAATTTAAATATGTTTTTAAAGTTAATTATACTCCTACGAAAAATATTTTAGAATTCCTATATATAGGTTATGTTACATTTTTAGTTGGTAGTTTGCTCAAGGAAGTGAAAGCAGAATACATTTCCTATCAATTTTTTTTGGTGTGAAATTATACAAAGATTGAGAAAAATAGGAAAGATTTCACTGGAACATGAAAAATTAATCTAATAAAATTCCTAGTGTTTGGAATACTTATTAAAGGGTAACAGAAGGCTGCCATCTCCAGTATTTGAACTTCATGGGGATTAATTACAATTCAGAAGTGATGCCATAATTTTCCAAGTTGACTGGATGTGGAACAATCTGTAGCCTACGATTGAAAAAGAAATGATCTATTCATTCAAAGTCAGTGATAATAACCTCTCAGAATCAGAAAACTGAAAGGAAGAAAATACCTTGCATCTCCATTCTTTCCTTATACAATGATTTAATTGGTTGATTATTTGCTATATCATCTTCCTGGAAGCACTCAGATATCTTTAAGAATGCATGAATCAAGTTGTGCAAATGAGCTCTCTTCCCCTAAATTTCATGGCTGACTGGAAACTCTCAATCACTTCTGTGACCACCACAGCAGATTTTCTGTCATCCTGAGAAATACAGAAGTTACAATGTCAGCATATGTGAAACCTACACATTGTTCTGGCAAGGCATTACCATCGAGTAGATCTCCATAAAACTGCTTTGAGCAGCTATACTCCTTTTCATAATAAAATAGTAGCAGCACACAAGGATCCAAAACCTCGACATTTTCAAAGAAGGTTTAATACAGAGTTATTTTTAATTGAAAAGTGTTAGGAGATTGTTTCCTGTTCTTCTACATAACTGTAACCATATAGAGCCACCAGAAAGGGCTCATCTTTTTTTTTATTTTCATGTGTGTATTTCAGGTGTATTAATCAAAAACTTGCATGCAAGGCAGTTTGTGGAACAGAATATACAAACACCCTCAAAAGGAAAAGAAACCATCTCAAGGAATGTTGGTCTGTTTCAAGGTTTCTTACTCAACTTTATATAAAATCTCAGGTCTCAGTTGAAGTGAATGACATTTCACATCAACCTATAAATCATCAATTTATCATAGCCTCAAAAAAATGAGAAAGTTTATCTTTCAGTTTGGAGTTTGTGACTGCCATATAAGCATTTACTGAATGATAAGGGCTTGGGAAACTCCATTCAATAAAATTACGTTTCCCTATGTATTTCAAGACCATAAATGTTTCTCCTATGTGCACTTACTTTCTTGCTTTGGTCCTCTACAATTCTAATTCTAATATTCTTATTTAAGTCTTATAGGTGGAGTGCTTTGCCTAGTGAAATTCATATTGTTTATGTTGTAAAAATCATTGATTTTCTATTTAATGGGTGACCCTTATATGTACTGAAAGCATTAGAACTCACAGAAACATCTCTTCAGTGACCCTCAGGCAACTTACAGCTTTTCTTTGCCATTTGAGGGATGTTATGTCTGAAATGCTCTCTTGTTGTTTCCGGAGAGTATAAAGTAGAGTTATGGATCGTGTTACAAAATTGTACTAACCTGAAAGATCAGTCATATTTCAGGAGCACTGTGAACAATGTCACCACTATTACTTCAGGGAAAGCAACAGGATCAAGGTTAAAAAGTTAAATTGCATAAGTAGGGAAATGGACATATTTTCATGTGAAAAAGAGAATAAAAAAGAAACTGCACCTCTTACAGAAATTAAAGTATGCATAAAAATAGTGAGAAGTTATTATTTGTGAATGCCATTAAAAATGATGTTGTTTAACCCATCTGGCCACTCATTCACTCCCCCACAGAGGTATGTGGGGTAGAATTAGAAGAGTAAAACAGAGAAAATTTATGAGTTGAATTTCAGAGAGTTTAATCATTAAAATTTAAAAATTGCAAAGACATAAAGCAGAACAAAAATACAAAAAGAGAAGAAAATATAGCTAAAGAAAAGCAAATTATGCATAACCCCCCAAATTCTCACCACTAACCACTGATGACCAGCCAGTCCCTGAGCAATAGCAGCCCCCTCCAGACTTCATCTCCCCAGGTTTTATTGGTGAGCATGATGTTATCTTGTACTGAAAATCCCTTTGGTCAGTTGGGGTGAACAGTTCCAGATGTGTCCACTTCCAACCTTTTGCATACCACCAGCCTACTCACTGTCAGGGCAGTGTTAGGAGCAGAAAAGGCCTTGACACTGTGTGCTTGACACTGAGCACCGCTCAGGAATAACTAAAACATCAGTGTTGTCAAAACTATTTCCAGTACAAATCTAAAACATAGCCTAATGCTAGCTACTGTGCAGAAACTTAACTCTATCCCAGCCAAAAGCAGTATAACAAGAAATTGAGAAGATGGAACAGGAGAACCAGATCTTTCTTACTTATTAGGCATCCAAAAGAGCAACATCAGAACAAGTAAATAAAGAGGACTGCTCAGTAGAGTTTAAATCCAAGGTAGAGGTATAAGATCTAGTCCTCCATGTGTTGACAGGTGAAACATTTCTGAAAGAAAATGCTGCAGTGTTTCATACAGTCAGAATGGCCCAAGTGGACTAAAATTAATGAACAATCTCTGGAGTCTGTCTCAACTGTTGAAGATTTCTTTCTTTGGATATTCATTAGGCATTAACTTTAATGCAAAACTTTAATGCAAGTTAAATATCTATTTTAAGAAAACAAATTTTATTAGGAAGAATTTCCATAATAAAACTAATTCCTTACATTAATTTGTTCACCACAGGATCTCATGCATATTTTTGAAGACATAGATACAGAACCAGGTTCCGAGGAACACAGGGACTGATTTTGCCTTCTTTTACAATATGATAACTGTCTTACTCCCTTTTTTACAAAGCAGAGGTGGAATTCTCACATAATTTTATGAGTGTAATTTCTCTGTCTCATACCAAAACCCTGCCTTGTGTGGCC
Organism: Corvus brachyrhynchos; assembly: GCF_000691975.1. Classification (NCBI taxonomy): domain Eukaryota; kingdom Metazoa; phylum Chordata; class Aves; order Passeriformes; family Corvidae; genus Corvus; species Corvus brachyrhynchos. The sequence continues at coordinate 5,856,415 of NW_008237885.1, read as the reverse complement.
ACGGGCTTCTAGATGTTTCTCATATATAGTACATCTCTACAGAGATGTCACTTCTTTGTACTCAGCCACTGACAGACATACTTTTCTCTTTCGATTAAGAAACATCTCAGGCAAAATTAACCAAAAATTAGTTGGCTGTTCCATGTTACTGTGCTTTCACTCTAGTAATGGAGAGACAATGGTACTCCAAGTTGCAAGTAATTCCCTCTTTCTTAGAAAACTCTTTTAACATGGGATGATTTGCTCTAAGGAAGTGTCTCTTTCTTTCTAATGATTAAGAAAGCAACCAAACTGCTAGCTCACATCTGAATTATGCTTCAGCTTCTTAAATATGGGTTTCTAGTACCATTATGAATATTTTGTGGGTAATTTTTCTAGCCTCTAGCTGCTGCCCCAGAGGAACACATGTGTCTTCTGTGTTCCAGTCTCTTTAAATTGTAAAGAGTCAGAAAGACAGGTAAATTAATTTTTAACACTGTAGAGGAAATGCCTTGAACTAAAATTTTAGAACTAAATTCTCTGTGTCTCGATAAAAGTATTGGCTTCAACACATCTTGTTGCTGCAAAATAAAGCTTTGTGTCAGAACTAAGATGTAGAAATGCAGGCTTTAATCTTTCAGTATCCAGGGCATACTCACACTGCTCATGTAATTAATTATGGAATGAAAGTTCAAGTTGTAATAAAATTTGAAGTGGCATGAATTAGTTCAACAAAATTGAAAGTGGGGGACCCTGCTGATATTAGTGAAGTGCAGAAAGTTGGTTTTAATATTTGTGTCACTCAGCAGAGAGATTTTCATTACCTACAATTCCACAGTATTAATCCATTTGAAAGAGACTAACTACTGAAAATTTATGACAGAAAATTCATGTAAGGTCCTTTTAAAAAAAATACAACTTCAGTCATGACAGTCCAGCATTACTGAATTTATCAGTGCTTCCTGACTGCAATGAAAAAAACAAACTAGTGTACAACTGAAAACTGGGCAGAAGAAATAGAATTAAAAAGTGTGAGATTTATCTGACTTCTAGGGGTGATATATGTTTGACCAAATGCAGAAATCTAAAGTGCAAATACAATGACCAGAGGCATCTCTGAAATACCTCATGGAGAGAAATTCATCTTGCAAGAGCATAAGTCAGGACATCAGTGAGTCCAGTTCAAAAAGTACATGCTTCTTTTCACTGACTAGAAACAAACTGAGTAGCAAAAAAAATGTAAACAACTTAATTAGCCATTTAAAATGAGGGAAGATGAAATATATTGCAACAATTTATTATCATATATTCTTTCCTATTATTATATGCATGCACATATTTCTATCTCATAAGATCATGTAATGTATAGAAGCAGAATGGTTTTGATTGAGAGGGACCTTAAAAATCATCTAGTTCCAATCCCTCCTGCCATGGGCAGGAACACCTTCCATTAGACCGGGTTTCTCAAAGCCCCATCTAACTTGGCCTTGAAAAGGGATGGTGCATCCACAACTTCTCTAGGCAGCACATTCCAGTGCCTCACCACTTTCACAGCAAGGAGTGTCTTCCTAACATCTGATCTAAACCTACCCTCTTTCAGTTTAAAGCCACTCCATCTTTTCCTTCATGCTCTTGTAAAAGTCCCTCTCCAGCTTTCTTATTAGCCTCCTTTAAGTACCCTAAAGTCTGCTAGATCTCACCAGAGTTTTCTCTTCTTCAGGCTTAACAACCCAAATTCTCTCAGCCTGTCTTCCATCTTAAGTCTATGGTATAGTACATACTGTACTATTAGTATAGTACATAATACTCACTATTTAATATTTCACTGTATTTTTATGCATAACACATTATATGATATATTTAAATAACAACTAGATTTATGATTACTATTTTGGGAAGTGTTCTTTTTTCAAGAAAATAGAGTTGTTTTTTTTTTTTTCCCCTGTTATTCCTTTTCTTGTTTTGCATTTGGGAAGTGATTTGAGAATCTACATGCAGATGTTTTGTGCCATATTATATGCTTTACCTCATCATATCTGTCCTCCAGCTGCCATTCTAGAAGATTGCATCTCCTGTATGCTTGTTTTCATATCTATCAAATCCAAGGAGATTTAACATAAAAATTGATGTGTCTGTTCAGATATTCAGTTTTGAACCGTGTTTCACATTTTTCTACAATTTTCTTATCATAGAAAAGTAGACATAAAATATTTCCCTTATATTTATAGAATGTGGATTAAAAATACCTCAAACTAACAATATGTATAAAGGAAAAAAATTACTATTTTTTTCTATTTGCTTCCCTAAAGAATAGATTTGATCACTCAACTGCTTAATAAACTGTGGAGAACACAGAGATCTTTTCTGTCATATAGTTGTAAAACTCAGTCCATGTATCAGATTTTCATCCAAGTCAAAATTATTGAAGAGATATTCTAAAGTCCAATGGCTACCTTTTCACCACTGGAAATTACTGGGATTTTTTTCATAGCATCAGTTACAGAGACAATCAATGAAAGACATTATTTCAAGTCAGGCCTGGGGTCAAGAAAGCAGAAATTTATTTGAGTCTTATTTTCTGTTTTAGGAACCAGATATGAAATTATTCAGGACATGACTTTTTTCCAAAATGATTAAACACAAGTGTAAATTTAAAAACTATGGGTGCTCACAACCTTGCTTGATGTATTGCTTAAGTCCCCCTCTACTATGCCATGTACTTTATATTATTAAGTACTTTAGTTTTTAAATGTGCTTTTGGGCTAATGGACCTGTTCTCTGGAACAGATAACCTCCTTGGTTTTTGATTTGCTTACAGATCTGCACTTGAAAATGATAATATTTTCAGGTCTCAAAAGTCTTTTCACAGAATTTTCTTCATGAGAAAGAACCTTCTGATAATCTAACTTGTGGTTTTGTTTTGCTGGTTTTTTTTAAGTTTGTCATAATTTATTTCTATTTTTACTAAAGCTGTCTTTCAGTTCAAACAGTAGTTTTATGTAATTATAGACATTGATCTCATTCTCCCTTAGCATTTGTTTTTTCTGTTCTCAACAAGCCAAATTATGTTATTTTCTGATTGAAAAATTCTATTTCAAACTATTAATTTTTCTCTGTACTAGCTAAGTTTGAGTTCATTCTTTGCGAACCATGGATGACTAGAACTATATACTGTACTTTCTATAAAGGTCCAATAAAACTTTGAACAGAGGTAACAATCCCAGTTATCTGTTTAATCTATCTCGTTAGAAAATAATTACAGATTAATTCATCATTCCTTTGTCACACTGATGAAATTCCTAATTAGACAATTTTCTTTCCCAGTATTTATCTAATCATAAGGTCATGGCTTGTATCTGACATTTTTGTTATTAGATCCTTAGTCAACAACTTTATTACCTGCATTGTTTCATTTAATGTTGTTTAATGCTTGCAAAGTTTTTTTATCTGTGGTATATGAATCTTCTATACTGACGAGTATTCACAATGAGTTTCAAAGCTGTCTCGGAAGCAAATTTCATTTGCACATATCCAAACCTTATTCCAAGGTAATTCAGGGAAATTCCTGTTCATTTTTACCAGTTATTTCACTTGTATTTCTCCTTCCAGTATTACCTGTTTCTATCTTCCTGTGAGATAGCCATCAACCACTCTGCAAGCTGTCTATTATTGCTTATCTTTTCCAATTCCATGTGATACTATAGCAAATATTTCACTGTCTTGGAGAAAGAAGTCATCTACCACATTTCTTGCAGGCAGAAACAATTTTGTTTATCACAGAAACTTCATGTCAGTTCAGTATGATCTACCTCTGGTAAAATCAACAGAATTTTACAAGAAATTGTATTTTTCAGACACCTCTCTTAGATTTTTTTTTTTTCTTAAATACTAGTGCTGAATCTTTGCACTATAATAAAAGGAGCAGAAAATTTTCCTATTTTTGCCTCTTATTGTTTCTGTTACTCTTGAATCATGTAGCACTTCTCAGCTTTATAGTTCGATCAAAAATTTGCTTCTGAACTTATTAATGATGAAGACACAGTGCTACTCCATTATGTAATGATCCTTTTGGATCTGATCTAGCTCATATACACCTCTTTTAGCTTTTGCACTGTTCTTATCTCCCATTTGTTACTGACTTTCATGCTCTTAGACAATTAGTGACTCTGAACTCTTTATACAGATGTAGTAACAATGTATTTTTAGACCAAAAAGGCAAAAGATCACAGATATACCTAGCCCTTCTCTTCTCAGCAGGCTCCCTAATAGAAAGGTCAGACATTTAAAAAAACCCAAGCACACCACAAAACTAAAAATGGATCCCAAACAAAGCCCACAACAAAATAAGGTATCTCAGCACTAAACTAAAGAGGATGAGAGCCCAATTTTTAGGACTAAAGCCAAGTAGTTCATGTTGCTTAGGCCTATACCTCTCTATAGGAGACACACTTTTGAGAATGGTTGATGTGGTGATCCAAACAAGCAGGAATTGCACTAATACCTCAAATAATGGGAAAATGGTTTCTGGTTATCTTTTATTTAGCAGTGTAAAGTGTAATAAGTAGAAGAAAGGAAAGGAAGGGGCTTTTATACAACTCTTTTACTTTGCACTGTTTCCTTTCAGGCAGGTCCATGCTTTCAGGCTTGATTTCAGTCAACTCAGTGACTGGCACAGAATTCTATATAGCCTCTTTTATTTTTTTCTGTAGGAGATTACTTTTTGAAGCCCTTCTGTGCTACTGTTCCCTGTTTTTCTGAATTGGAAGTCCTTAATCTCTACTTCTGTCTGACAAAACCCAACATCTTTTGAAATTTCCTCTCCTTTTCAATACCAAGCATACTGCTTGCTCTTCCAGAAACTGCACAAACTCTCTTTTCCCCAGAGATAAGGGAGTATTAAAATGTTTACAAAGATATCATCTGTCACACGTGATGTCAATTTTGGGTGTTGGAAAATGCAGTGGGGATTTATACCAAATAAGAGGACTGAAGTAGGTCAATGAAGTTGACATTGAATATATTCACACTAATTATTTCTCATATGAAATACCACCTCTTCCACAGACATTTATGAGTGTTGGATAAAAATCAATAATTTTTTGGGATCTTCACATAATTAAGACTTTCTTAGGGAATCGCATTGCTCAAGCAGGATGATAGGTCACTACATGGATGGAAACAGAAGCCTGTATTACAGGTGTCCTTGCAACAGCATCTTCAGCTCAGTCAGGTGAAACTTCGCAAACTGCTGTTGCCCTGAATTTATGTGATGCACAGTAATATTTGTTCATATAAAAATACATATTCTAGGTTTTAGAATTCTGTTTATCTATAATTATTTATCATTCTTTTTCTATTTATGTATCCTGCAAACTTTATTAACAAAGGATTATCATTGATGGTTCTGCAGAAAGGAGGAATATTCTTATTTCTTAAGAAGGCAAAGCAAATGTTTGTTTGAACAACAGAATAAATTAAAACTTTTATAATAAAAAATGACAAAATAAACTGTATTTTTCTCACAGAATGATAAATTCTTCACAAAACGTTAAAGAAAAAAAATGGTCTGCCTTTCTCCTCTTGTATTCTTCACCGACGGGTGCTGATTCTTTTGGGTGCCACAAGAAAGGATCAAACTCTCTCAAGTAATATACATATTTCATTAACTTTTTAAAAAAGGCAATAACCAGATTTAAAATCTTATGTCCCTTCTGATATTAAAATCCCTTAGTTGATGCAGCATTAGATGAACCTCTTAGTGTAGCCATGGTGTGCTGCATAGGTCCTGTCCAAGGGGACAATTTTGGGTAATGTGGTCTTCAGAGGTTTGTAAGATTTTTTAATAAGGACTGTGAAAAAGGATGTTTGTATGAGATGTTGCCTCACTCAATGACAAAGATAGGCCAGTGTCTAACAATTGCTGTTGCCAAGTGGGTGCAGCCTCCAGGCTCTTCCATTACCATCCGCTATCTGGGTTCATACCCTGTGAAGGAATATGGACAAAACAGCACAATCCAGGAGGTCAACAGGTATGTGCAATCATGCCTGCTTAGGTCAGGTGGTATGTGGATCATTAAATCCCCAAAGTACAACAGTCCTTCCGTCTGAATCCCTGCATCTTCTCTGGTTTGTGTGAATGAAAGGCAAAGGGTTCAAAGGAGGATACTGGCAAGAAACATTCAGTCCTGTTACTGAGAAAACTTATTTAGTCTTCAGAAGCTCAACTGAAATGTTTTCATCTGCTAGTCAGCTATCTGTTTTTTCCTTTTAATCTGTTAAATAAAATGAGAACTCAAGCAAATGTAAACATGTCAAGATGAAATTATTGATTATGTAGAAAGAAGTATATGCTATTAGGAAATAATTTAGATTATATCTTCCTGAAAAGATATAGAAATAAATTCAATCCCTTCCACCATAGGAAAACTTCTGCATCACAGTAGACAAATCACTTAATCCTCTCATTTCAAAAGTGGCAATTTATAACACGTCCGCTACTTTGTATGTCTGACACATTTATGACTTAATTATGCAGAAATGCTTAACTTTCTAAGAAGTAGCTGAAATTACTGGAAGCTTCAGGGATGGAGGAAAGAAGGAAAGTACTGCAAGATACGAAAAAGAAAAGAACACTGAATGATAAGTGAATGGGGTTAATTATGTATCCTGACTATAGCAGATTCTTCTAGAAGAAAAGGAGAAAATATATAAAGTCACCTGATGGAAGACTCTGAATTAGAGATGAAGGATGCTCTATCCTAACTCTTTCTAGTTTAAGTTACATTGCTGTGCTACAATGCTTTAATAATTTTACTTTTTTTAGTTTTTAATGATCCCATAAGAAAAATGGGAAGAACAATGAAACGTGTACTTAGGCTATAGTCAGGGATTTCACATAAGTAATCCCAACCATCACATAAAAAGCCAGGTAATGGGAAAAAGATTGCAAGGTATTATATGACAGTCTTATGTGTGATAGAAATATTAGAAAAGATGTTGAACATATGTTAGCATATTCAAGAAAGCACTAGTTTCTGACCCTTCGAAGAGCATGTGTTACAAGCCGTGCTCGCCAGGGGTCAGGACGGGGTCCAGTCTAGTTCCTTCGTACATCAGTGACTCAGGTAAAAGGACAAACTGCTCCCTCCGCATGTTTGCTGTTGATTCAGCGCTGTGAGGAGTGGCTGACACACCAGAAGGATGTGCTGTCATTCAGTGAGATCTTGATAGGCTCGATTGTTAGGCAGAGAGGAATTTAAGTTCGGCAACGGTCATTGTAGTGTCCAGCACCCAGGGAGTGCACCACCCACTATTACCGGTTACGGATTGGCCTCCTGGAGAGGAGCTCTGCAGAGAAGGATCTGCGAGTCCTGGTGGACAAGTTAACCATGAGCTCTTAATGTGTCCTTGTCATCAAGAAGGACAGTGGTATCCCGGAGTGTATTCTACAAACAGAAACACGGGAATAAGAGGAAAAACTTTACTGTGAGAATGGCAGAGGCCAGGAACAGACTGCCCAATTATGGGTGTTATAACTGCTTTTGGTTATTATATTCTCGTTAATATAGTCCGAGAATTTAGTCTGAGATTTTTAGTCCTTAGTCTGAGATTTTACTGTTTTCCTTTCTTTCTCAGATTATCATATACTAAGAACACTTAGGTAATACATCTAAACTCTAATCCTGTTCCTGAGGAGTTATGTATTTGTAAATATTATTTATTGTATACATTTAATTCAAGGAATCAATAATGTAATTTTCTACAACTCCTCAAAACTAAAAGAAGAGAATGCAAACTTTGACTTTTATCTGACTTGCCCACTCTATGTTACATTGGATAATTCTATTAACAGAAAGAGGTATAAATCAAAATTTAGCTGTTAACATAAAATTCTAAAATAAAAAGTTAGGAAATGTTATGAATAATATTTTGCATTCCTTTCCTATTCCTTGCAAAGGGAATATTTTGAGAAAAAAGAGATGATATCTTTTTTATTTTTGTTTTCAACAATTTGAAGGAATTTGAAAGATATTTTAATTTTTTTATACTGCTAGAAAGAGGAAAACATTGCAGCCACAGAATTCAAAAAATTTGGACATGTCTTTAGAATTAGAATTGAAATAGTTCAACTACTTAAAATAACTTAGCTTTTTAGATTTACAATTTCAGAGCCTGGATTCAGATCTATAATTTTTGATTTAGTCAAATGGATATTCAAGATTCAATATGTGTGTATATATATCTTTGTGTTCTCTGTTGTACAGTTTCATTTCTTCTTTACTTTCACTGTCTTCCTTTCAATTTCATACCAATTAAGAGAAGACTCAGACTTCATATATTATCCTTCACATGAAAACACATTTGTTCCTGTATCCTATAATATTTCTCTTGAGCACAACATCATTAATGATACACACGGAAATTATCACAGGTTTGCAAATTTCTTTAACAGTTCAACAGTAACTATAGAATGCTGCTTCACCAGTTATTTCTTCAGGTGGTGTTAGACTACTAAAGAGTATAAAAATCAAGGTGATTTTCCTTAGATAGGATATTTAAATTTGTACTGGACTTTAGTTCTTCATAGTACACAGAGTAACAAGCCATCAAACTGTCTCCAAAACACAAGATGGGATTAGAGGCATGAATTACTGCCCCTGTTTAACTGCAGCTATCAACTAAACATCACACATCTACTTGCTCACTCACTACTCAGCAATAAGGAGAACATCCCTGTTATCAGCACTGTTTCCAGCACAAATCCAAAACACAGCCCTGTAATAGCCACTAAGAAGAAAATTAACTCTATCCCAGCCAAATCCAACACAGATTCCTTTTTTAACTCCAGCTATTCTTTTTAACCTCGCCTACCATCTTTCTCCATGGTGGCTTTGTATCAGGCAAATTTTTGTTCTGCTCTTTGCTACCAGTGTTCTACTAAACAGTTGTCTTTCTTCCTGATTTTTACCAAAATATATTTCTGTTCTTATCAATTTCTTAAGGATTTTAATCAAAGGCCTTTTTTAAGTAACTGGTCCTAAAGCACTGTTTTATTCCATCTTATAACTTCTCTTTAGAAACCTTATTAATATTAGCTTTGTAAGGTACTGCTAAAATAAAACATTAACTAGAAAGACATTTTATTTTTCAGGGAACTCTAGCATCACTTCATTGTCCTTTGATCTACCACTTGGTCTATCAATGTATTTATATATTCATACGCAATAATATTTGCTTTATTGATAATACTTGCTGTTGCTTTATCATTAAAGAGCCCATGTAAAGAAACACACTTGAAAGTACACACAAGACCTAAAACTAAAGTGAGGGTAATGAATGTGAAATTAAGTCACCATGTAACAAACACAGCTCTACATAAAGAATGAACGTATAATTATGTTCCTATTGATATGCTAATATGTTAGTCTTCAGACCTTTAATTGGAAATTATCAAGGCAACAGCAAATCAAGTAGATTTAACTGCATATTTACAACTAGAATATCTTTTATTCATTATCTAGTAATTTTACCTTACCCTTCTTTCAGTAATCTATGCTACTTTAAAGGTTGTTTGTCTCTTTTTGGGTTTTTGCAATGCTGTTTGTTCTGGCCAAATAACACTGAATGCAGGCTAAATTTTGGCAGATCAGACTCTGAGACAGAGCTGTTTTCTCTAGTATATGCCTTTCGATTCTGACTTGTGATTGTAGTAGTTTGAAGAAAATTCAAGGAGCCATGAGGAGGCAAAATCGGAGTTCCAAGTGATTGGTCTATCACAAAAAATTGTGCTTACTGTTCTCTGAAGCCTGGCTATATAAGAAACAATGACAGAGTTCACAGTCCTTACTTTTCTTCAAAAAAATAAATTTGTGTTAGAGGTTTTTAAAAGTGAGGAAAAGCAGTAGGAAAAGAAAAAAGAAAATACTTGATTTACATTTGTGACTATGGTATACAAATAGCATATAATCTCTTACTGCTTTGATCTATGAATTAAAATGAATGTACCTATGCAAGATTTATTAAAGGTTTTCAACTTTTTTTTTTGTTTGTTAAAACTGCAAAATTTTTAAAGCAGGTGATTTTTAACACATGAGAAGAGGGAGACCATTCAGCTCATGGCTAAACTTTTAGTAAGGCTGTCAGATCATTTTTCCAGTTCCATTTTGTTTCATGGGATGGACAGTGCTCACAGATACCAGGGGATTTAAATGAACATACACACACACACACACACACACACACACACACACACAAAGAGACACACTTTCTAGACTTGCTCTTTGTTTTAAGCATAGAAAGCATCTGACTGATAATTGAGTATACTTTATCTGAGAAAGGAGTAATTTAATAGCAAACATTTGACATATAGGAAAAGCAAGCACTGTTTAGCCACTTAAACACAGCAAATTGTTTACTCACTGCACATTTGCAGTGAGTTTCAATGCAATTTTGTGAAGTTTTGTTTTTCCCTCATAAAAATGCTCTTTGGAAATGACATTACAAACCTTTTAGAGTCTTTGGGGTTTGATCCGCTTCATTTGCAGATATTTATTTTGAAATAAATTATTTCTGGTATTTCTTGAGTTTGTTTTGTTTTTTTTTTTAATAGGAAAAAAGTTAACTGAACAAGTGATAGGATTTTGGGGAAAATTGTGAGATTTACTACTCCTAACTGATTCTTCAGTGTTTTCTTCTGTAGTTCAGAGTCCAACTGCATTCACAAAGATAAGATGGATAGTTAAAAATTGGGGTGTGAACCACTGAACCTGGAAATATCGCAGAGATAAAACAGGTAAATAGGGAGAGGACAAAATATAAAGAGAATTTATAAAAGGCAGACTTTTTCTGTCAGCCTTCTACTCTTCCTGTCTAAGCTTTCCTTCTTCTTTATGAACATGCACGCTACTTATGAACAGAGTATTAAAATTTACAGGAAAACTTACTATGCATTTTTTAAAATTTAACTACTGCATTTACCTTACAATATTGTGTATTTCAATTTTTCATGTGACCCATTAGGCAAACACTGCACACACACAAAAAAACAAGGCAACACTCCCCCCCCACACAAAGAAAAACAAAACAAAACAAAACAAAACAAAACAAAACAAAAAACAAAAAAAAACCAAAAACAAAAAAATCAAACAAAATTAACTTGATTGAAACTCAAGTCTGTCTGCAGTTAGGAGAAAAAGGAGTCTGACCAAACTCCAGCTCATTGAAGGGTTGCCTACTGCTGATTTTTATTATCTTCAATTATTTAGAAATAATTCCCTTTCTTTCCTTGAAGAGAGACTTTGTTGTCCTAATTACCTCTCAGACTACAAAGATGTTTCCCTGAGAAGATTGTGGTATATATCAGTGCTGATTCTTTGCCAAAATGCTTTTGTACTCTTCTTTGTTAATGCTCTATTAGTTGCAGAAGGTGTCCTTTTCCAACTCATAAAGGTTTTTTCCCCCAAAGCAAAAAATATTCCCTCACTATAATGAAGCATACTATCAGACAAGAATATCAAATGAAAGTATATATATCAGATATTTGTTATTTCTGTCTCTAAATCACTGCACATAGTGTAATATAAGCAATGAGATGCAAGCAAACAATGAATATCTTTGGTTTTGATAATGAACTAGTGAATGGAATAGCGAGAAATATCTCTGGGCATAATAGTATTTATAATAATTTTGGCAATTAAAAATATGTTCACTTCAGAGGTTTGAATTCAATAAGAAAAGAAAAAGCATTCTATGACCTTAAAAAGGAGTCAATTGGTAAGCTATAAAAGAAAATTATCAAGTATAGAAAAGAATGAATATCAGTTGGACTGCTGAGAAATTGCCTCATTTATTCCATGAAATACTGAGGAAGTTATTGCAAGCATAAATGTATTATTTGAAATTTACTGATTTTCTTATAGGCTGATGCATAATAATGCTTAATTAATCACTTTGATGACTCTCAGAATGTAATTAATTGCAACTAACTTTAAAGGTCTATACTGTGGATATTGTTCATTGTTCTGAACTTTTGATACATGATTCATCCAACCAGAAACAGACATCTGCTTTATAAGAAATTTTGTTTGCTTAAAAATGTGTCCATGTCACGGACAACTATATATAGAGACTTGGGTGACTCCAGAACTCTGTCCTATATGATGTAGATAAATTTCCATATCTTCTGAGAAAATATGTGCTCCATTTACCAGATGATCACCAAATGCTGTAGTATTTTTGCTTCTTCGTAGTGTTTTCTATCCCTCCTTTAACAATACTCAAAACCAACCATGAACAGCAGTCAACATTTATAGCATGAATACTTTAAATGAGCAATTTTGTAGGAAACTCATGTTCAATGCTTGTTATGGATTTTATTTTTACAGAGTGTTAAAGACTATTTTCTACATACTATTATTTCTGCAAAATACTACTGATACTTGAGATAAAGTGTGTTGAAATCTACTGAAATGTACTGACAACAAGAAAAAATGGAGCTAAAAATATTCTTATGTTTAAAGAAAATAAAATTGTGCACATATTTCACTAGATCAATTTACCACTGAAATTTTACATTCATCCATAGTGTTCAGGGTTTTGATTAGAAATTGAAACAATATAGCTCCTTGAGAAAATTTCAGTAATTCAGTAGTTGCAACACTACCCTTTAATTTTATTATGATAGTTACGTCTTTGCAGTACAAAGTAAAGCCTGATAAAAAAAAATCTCATTGACTTAATTTTAAAAAGTATTCAGCTGCAGGAAAAAGCATTTTTTTTCATATATATTACTACATAATTACTATAAAATTTCTATTTCTCATTTATATATCTCTAATATATAAACCAATGTTTATCAATTTGTTACATATAAAGATGTGTGTATATATATGTATTTTCTTCCTAGCATACAATCTTCTTGACTAAAACTTCTCAAATAATCCTAGTTGGATGAAATTATTGATCTCATGATGTCTCAAATTATATTTTATTTCACATCTATTATTATATAACTATTTTATGTTTTAATTATATTCTACAATATAACAATTCCTAACAAGAGATTGACTTCTGTCCTTCTTACTGGATGAGAATCAATCAGATAATGATAATTTTCAGTTTTCAATTCAGGCGTTATACTTAGCTCTATCTGCTTTCCTAAATATAGACATCAACTATTATGTACTCTTGAGGTAAAAAAATAAATTAAAAAAATAATCCTTGATAATTCTTGATAATTCTTGATAAAAATAATTCTTGATTAAAAAAAAAAAAAATCCTGTTTTTTCCTCCCCCTTTTTTTTCTGACTCAAGAATTCAGGAGTTGATGCAGACATGAGGACTAATTTCAAAAGCATGGCTGGCTTACATGTTTGACCATTACTTTTGAGACACCGCATCTTAAAGATCTTAAAGGTTTTTTTAATTCTAATTAAATCCAAGATAAAAAGCAGTGGAGATGTCCACAGACTTATTTCCTCTCTTAGGACTAAAGACCTTGAAATTATGCAGGTTCAGGGATAGTAGTTTTAAAGCCATTATGTCAGACCTGCTAATTAAAAAAAAAAAAAAAAAATTAATTTTCATTGGCATTTCTGCAGCTAATAAAATTTTAGCAACCTTTAAATGAGAAAGATAATATAAATCTAGACAAATTGAGCACCCCTTGATTACGACACAAATTAAAATGAAGCAACAATTCAAACAACTTTTTGTACACTTAGTATAAGGACTTATTACTAGCAAGTTTTCTAGCAGAAAATTTAGTAAAAACATAGTTGCTTGTATTTAGCTATCTTCTAGTTGTGACACCTGTACATAGGAAGTGGTCAAAATAAAATTTTACTTATGTCATCATATGTCTATGATACAGTGATGGAACTGCCATATGCAAAGAGAAACATTTTTAAAGTATTCAAAGCTAATGGTCTTAGAAAACTTTTATAAACTCAGTAGCTACAAATAATTTAATATTCTGGCTATGGTTCTTTTTATTCTTGGCATGACCAAACCTTTTAATGGCAACACTTCCATGTTGTCTTTTATTTGTTATCAACTTTCACAAGCCACTAGAACTATGAAAATTAATTATTTCTGTATATTTATAAACACATACATGGAATGTTCTGTGCTATTCATTCGGATGAAATTTTTTGTAATCAAAAATCTGTTCTAGCTTTGTTTTTCAAAACCATAATTTTATAATAATTTTTAAAAGGAGGTATCTGTATTTGTCTCAACCAACAATGTGGTTGACTAGAAGAATTTAGAGTAATCTAGATTTGTTTTATTTGAAGTTCTAGGTTTACATGGCTGTGGACTAATATACTCACAGAGACCTAATTTGATCAATACCTCAAATTCAATCAGTTCCTTTGCACTATGAAATTGAAATAACTTCTTGATTCAGATCTCTGAATTAGGAATGAAAGTTATATAGGATAAACAGCTGGATTGGGTCTGCTTTTAAAGAAAATAAAATAACTTAGATTATGTCTTGCATGAAAACATTAAAATGGTTTTCCTCTATATCATAAAGGAAAACAAAGGAATCATAAAGGACATCTTTATCATTTCTTTTACAACCACTGGACAGTTATTATGCTTTGACTTGTATTGCTGAAGAAGAAGGTATTCCAGCATGTGGAATGCTGTAACAACAAAAACTTCCCTGAAGTATGAGACAGAGATTGATTATTGGAAGTTTTAAAAGCAGAGACTGATTGTTTAAATGCTTCATCAAGAAATGATCAGCTTTTTTATCAGATCTGTAATTGTAATTAATTATACCTTGGAAGCTGTAGGGATATGGTTTATCAGTAGTTGCATGGATTAAAAACAAAATATAATTCACAAAATTAAAGTCCTATACTTCACTACTATGCTTAAATCCTCTTACTTTTTTTTTTTGTCACCTGACCACTCTTCCCATTGTATACTGTCATTACAGTAGTTAATTTGCTTAATGTTTTAATGCTCCCAATTTCACCATAGTTTCAATAATTTCCATTATTTTCAAAGCTTCTTCTGGAAGTAATAGTGATTAGTATTACAGTTTAATACAAAGGAGTCAACAATCAAAAACTGATTTCCACTTATAGACCAAATTATAAGGTTGTGTTTCTTCATAGAGTTAGGGTAATGTTCCTAAGATAACTAAAATAAGCATCTAAAAAATCCAGCATTTGGCCATGTAAGAAATAAATGGAAGTCAGAAATCTAGAAATTTCCTCTTCTTGACACTGGAAAGGTTCAGATCATCTATTATCAATACCATCAAAAGAAGCATGAATGGAACTTAACTCTAGACTCCTATATTTAGGTGCCTAAATGTAGAAATGGACTTCAGCCCATACATCTAAATACAGAGTGATCCATTCAGTTGTCTAAATACAGGTTTCTAGTACTTGTTCACATGATATATGCTACTCTACTTGAGCTCAGGCTGCATCCTCAGCTGAGTTTAGGTGTCCTGTAGGATACCTGTAATACATCTGCCAGCCTTAAATTGTGTCAGATAATCTAGGGAATATAAGAGGTGGGCAGATTCTTATGTTTAAGCACATGATTCAGTGCTCAAGATGTAAAGTCCCACAAGAGAGGGAACAGATATATAAATCTAGTATCTTATGCCATTTCAGAGAACCAAAGGTATTTCACTTTACCTTCAGCTGTCTCTGCTCTCAATCCTTTATTCTATTATCAGCACTCTGTGGATGTCTTTGATATCTGAGAAAATATTGGAGAGCACAGGATATAAGTGCACAGGTAGCCAAACTGAATATCTGGTCACCACAGTAAATGCACCCCAGAGAATTATTCAGGTGACCAAATATAGACTTTTACTTCAATTAATACTTTTCCAGTACTTAATTTCCTGTATTGACTATTACGACTGCTTCCACACTGAGCAGCATTTGATGTGTCCTGCCAGCAGCTTATTTGTTTCCTTAGAATGCAATAGGCTTTTTCAGTTGGAAGTAACCTACAGTGATCAGCTAATCCAGCTGCCTGAACACATCAGAGCTGATCAAGGCAAATAATGTTATTATAGGCATTGTCTAAATGCCTCTTAAACACTGACAGGTTTTTAACACCAATCACCTCTCTCTCTATGAAGCCTGTTCCAGGATTTGACCACCCCCTTAGTGAAGAAATGCTTCCTAATGTCCAGTCTGGACATCTCTTGGTACAGCTTTGAACCATTCCCATGTGTCTGATCACTGGGTACCAGGGAGGAGAGATCAACACCTCCCTCTCCACTGGCTTGTCAGGAAGCTGTAGAGAGCAATAACGTCACTGCTCAACCTTCTTTTCCCCAAACTAGACAAGTCCAAAATCTTCAATCATTCCTCATGGGACATTCCTTCCAGCCCTTTCACCAGATTTGTTGCCCTGCTCTGGACACATTCAATTACCTTCACATCCTTCTTAAATTTTGGGGCCCAGAACTGCACAGGGTATTCAAGGTGAGGCCTCACCAATACAGAGGGATAGCTCCTTCTTTTGACCAGCTACCTCCACCTAATCTTCAAACTTCAGCAGTATTTTAGGAATCTCCTTAACCACAGCAATCTGAAGAAAGGCGTGATGTTCAGCCTGATATGGGAAACAGACTTTTAAAAGCTGTATTGAAACTGTTTATTCGAGCTCAAAGTTCAGCTAAAATATAGTCGATTACTAAATTACTTGGTTTGCACAGATTAAATTCAATTCTTCAGTGTCAGCTTTGCTGACAGGTAGGTTTGCATTAGCATTATAGTTTGCAATTTATTTGGGAGTTTTAAGGTGCTAGCAGATGCAGTAATAGCACATCACAGTCTTTGCCTTGATCAAAGTTCACCTCATACAAAAACTTTTAAATCTCTTCTTTTGACCTCCTGTAACAGACTTTGAAATCAATACATTTACAGTATTGGTATCATAACCCTGTGAATCTGACAATTTTCTAGTGTTACAGGGATTTAACCCATTTTGTGATTGAATTCTTACAGGAAATAGTTCTTTACTTGCATAGTACTTCTTTCTAACTAAGCTGTCACTAAAAGAAACCCAAACCCCCAGATTTCTCTCCTAAAATCTAGAACTACATGAGAAAATGACTGCCAGCTTTGATGTTATCACAGATCAGTGAGAAAATTTGTGGCAGCTGATCTTTGTTGCACATGGTAAACTAAAGGAATCTCTGCCATCTTCTTTAGAATTGTTCTTGGCTGATGCTGCTTCACAGATTCAATTTATCTAGTGCATGATTTTTTTATCAGCTGCTTTAGATTATGTTTTCTTTTTATCAACATGAAACTTTTAAAAGCAACATTGGAACTGAACCTGCATACTAGAAACACACACATACACAGAATAGACTGAAGATTTTTAAAATTTCTCATGACATTTTAATATTCAGGGTGTTGCATTAGGTATTGCAATTCCATGCAGGCACAGCATTTAAGGACTGTAATACTTCTCCTGCAGTGTTTCCAGCCTTCTTTGACTTGATACTAGTCAAATCACATTACAAATGTCTCTTTCAGATTACAGTACATTTTTGAAAGAAAGATATTCCCCACACAAAATAATTTTCTAAGTGTTAAATCAAAATAGCTTGTATTGTTTTCATTATATTTTATTCTCCAGAAGCATGAAAAGGCAAATAATGAAAGAAATAGGCCTTGGAAAAACTACTGAAAAGTCATGAATCCTAATTATATTTTTGATCTGATCTCTGCCTTCATAATGGTCTGAAGCAAAATACTACAATTTACAATCTTACAATTTCCAGCTTCTGAGATGCTCGATGTTAGAATAAAGTTCTGAATATGAACAAGTGTTAATTGTTGTCATGGTTTACAAATGGTATTCCCCAGTTCAGTGCCCCCACTGAGACTCTCGCAGACCACAGGCCTATCTCTTACTCCCCCTTCCCCTCACCCTTGCCACTGTGGTGGGATGGAGTTGAGAACTGGAGGCGCAAAAGGCAAACATCATGGGCTGAGATAAGAACAATTTACTGGAAAAAGCAATGAGATAGGAAAACAAACAGTAACAGCACTGATATTAAAACCGAAAGTGTACAAGTGAGAGAGATTCATGTACAAAATGCTCAATGAGCCCGATCCAGCCCGACCACACCCAGTGCCACCCCACTGCTCTGTCTGGCTTGGGACTGCCACCACACTACCCTGGCTGCTCCTCCACCAAGTTTTTTCCCAAGCAGAAACCATGCCTTTTTTATCAGAAGACAGAGTCCCTTCTCCCTGTCCCCAGGAATGGTGTGAGGTTATATCAAATAACATGTGGATCCTGGCTATGCCCCCTCAGCCACTTTCCCTCTCAGTTACTACAAAAAATTAACACTGTCCTTGGCTGAAACCAGGGCAAGTGTAAAAACCTCTTAGCTGGAATTATACTAAAAAGGATTTTAAAGTAACTATTAATTTTGCTGGTTTAAAGTATGCATTCTGTGAATAATGGATTTTTTTAATCATGCTACATTGCTGTTATAGAGAAAAATACCTCATCATCATTAATAATACAACTATTAATTAATTAATATAATATTTTTCTTTTAAATTCTGCCCAGAATGCTTTTCCTAGTATTCCAACAAATCATTTGACCATAGAAAAAAAAAAAAAAATTAATTAATTATATGATTCTCTAGTCCAACTCACCCCCCAGGAAAAATAATTTACTAACAATACACCAAAAAATATTGACCTCAACGATTGACTGTGGGAATCAAAACCACTGGAGACTTGTTGTGCAATATTCAATTTTACACAGTTGCTAAGCTCAAAACTAAATTATCACTCTCCTAAGTCTAATTGTATTAATATATGCAAATCTGAGAGCATATTTATAAGTCAGCAGTCATTTACTTCTCCAAAAAGCTCTATCATTTCAAGTGAACGCATCAACGCTGGAAACTCTGCATGTTCATAAAACACTGTGAGTTAAATTCCTGGTGGCAACAAGCATTACAGCAAATAAATCCACAGATGCTCCCTTCACAGTGTCACAGAACTACTCAAGAGGACATAGATTTTGCACTGTGTTTTGCTGCTCCTTCAAGAAATTACTCTTCAGTCTTAACAGTCATTTAACTCTTTCTAGTGACTGGACCATCTGCTCAAGCCAATCGGATGTCCCTTAACATTCAAAACCTCCAAAATTCTTTCCGAAAACAAGGATTATGACTGATTATTGCTACGTAATCATAAATAGACCTCAAACCCATGCAGTTAAATAATGAGCTTCCCTTGAAATAACACTTTGGTATCTTAACTTCAGACCAAAAACCAGCTCCTAGGGTGACAAGTTTCACGGCACTGTGGAATATTCTTTTTCCTAAAAAAGCATTAATCATTTAATTGTATCATTACTTGTGATCTTTTATTTATATTGACACACAAGAGAAAATATATATACTGATTTTTGACAGCATGCAAGTAGATATCAGATAGCAACAATACTTAAAACGAAGGATGAAAGAAAATTTAAAGTATATGTAGAGGGATTCCTTGTGGAACAGGGGCATATGATACCCCTGGAAAGACTGGACAACCCAGGGTTGCTGAGGAAAAACCCCTGAACTGGCCCCTGGCTGCAGGCAAGCCTGGAAAGCACCTGGCTGCAGGCAGCCTTGAAAGTCCTTGGCAAAGCAATACACTGGTCAGCTCCCCCACGGATTAGAGGCCGTCTAGAGGGACTGGGCATGAATCTTTGCAAAAGTGGATTTAAGCTTGTATAGTTAAACAATAAACGGAGAGCAATGCTCAAATCGTATCAGTGTACGTGTCGTTACTCTGGCCAGCTCTTCAGACTCGGTCCCCTAAAAGTATAATTGACAAATTTTTGCAGTATGTGTCAAAGTGTAGCATCAATTAAAAGATTGATAAAAGAAAGATAAAATTTATGTTAAGTTTCCTATACAATTGAAACACAGTTACAGCAGTTGCAAGTAGAGTGGTTTTGTGCAATGATTGACTTTTTAAAACTACATCAAATTTTCATTTCCTACAGTACTGTAAAAGTACATTGATAGAAGAAAAGTGCAGTTCAAGTAAAATAAAATCTAGCCGTGGTATCTAGTTGATACGACTGGGAGGCCAAACTGCTGAGGTCAAATTCATACTGCTTTCATCTATTGATATTACTAAGATAGTAACTGGTATAGTAACTACATTCTTTAGCATTATTTGGGCCCTAAAGTTTTTAAATTATCTTTTTTTTTTTAATAACTCTGTCTGTTACTGATATAAAGTAAACAATTTGGTACCTGTGACAGTACTCATCCATTGACACGATTTCACAACTGTCACATTTTTCCAGCACCCTGAAATATTTTCAAGCAGTCTTGCCTTAATTTGCAGGGCATTGCTTTTGTTGTAGAACAACTTCCTATTTTAAAGGATATGTAAGAAGTATGATCTTGAGTACAGTTTGAGCTTAAAGATATATTACCACCAAGGGGTAAACTTTTGAAAGAGATCTAATTTTATTTCAATGAAGTGTAGATATCCAGATTCAGAGTTTAGATTATATGCCTTTATTTCACTCAACATAAAGTTACAATTTTGATTTTAAAATCCTATCTAGTGACTTAACTGACCTAGGGTTTATTTCCTTTCCTTTCCCCAGGAAACATATGTAGGTAACAAAAAATTATATTCACAGAATCACTGAGTCTGGAAGTGACGTCTTGAAACTATCTAGTTCAACTGATCAAGCAGGGGCAGCTACAGCAGGTCACTCAAGACAACATCTGGTTGAGTTTTAAGTTTCTCCAAGGACAGAGTCTCCCACAGCCTCACTGGATAACGTGTTCCACTGCTCAGTTACTCTCACAATTATAAAAAAAAAATACAACTCTATTCTTCAGATTTAATTTAATGTGTTTTCTACATTATGATTATTACCTCTAGTCCCGCCAGTGAGCACTACTGAGTGAGAAGAGCCTGGCTTACTCTTTTCTACTCTGTTCCATCAGGTTTTTAAACATTTTGTTAAACTCATCCCTAAACATTATTTTCTGCAAGCTTAACAAGAACAGTTCCCTCAATCCCTTCTGAAATAAAGATATTTCAGTTCCCTAACCAGCTTTGTGGCCTCATGGCCACATGATGCACTTACTTCAGTAAGTCCATATCATGCTTGCACCTGGAAGACCAGACTCAGACACAATACTTCAGGGGAAGATCACCAGCACCAACTTTGGTGGAGTCATAGAAAAAGTGATTCACAGAATATTCTGGGGTGGAAGAGACCCACAAGGATCACAGCTCCTGACCCTGCACTGGGTAACCACCAAAATCTGTGTGTAGTAGTCACAAGCCTCCTCCTTTATTTTTCTGACATAAGTATGCTGAATGGTTTAGTCTTTTCCAATAAAATGAGATATCTATTCCTACATATTAAAGTATTCTATCTCTTCTCCAATTTCAATTTCTCTTTTATTGAAAAGTGTGATTAAGAAATATGCTTGGGGTTCTTTTTGTAAAAAGATCACTATTTGCTTTTTCAGGAATATTCATGCTTCTCTGTCTCAAATTAAAGTATCCTGATGTATATTTTCTATTATCATAGTGAGAGAAAAATACCCTTCCATGATCTGCCATTAGTTAATATTCTACATCCAGCACTTTTGTGTTGAAACAAATAGTAAAACATATGTACATAATGTACATAATGTAATATTTTGTGACTCTGAGATTCATAGTTATTAGAATTACTTGTTGTCCTCTTTTTGCTTAATTTCTCCATCAAATATAAGGATTTCTTCTCTTTTTTTCACTCTATAAGTAGATCTTGAATGTTGTTACATTTTCTAAATAATTGTTAGTTTGAAGGTAATCTTTCTTTAACCATTCTAAAATTTTGTATTATACTGAGATCAAGTTAAACTAGAAAATCTGTGGTTTTCTTTTCATGTAGTACGTATTTACACATATATTTGTTCTACTTAGTATTCTTCACTCATACACTGTGTGCAGATAGCATAAAATAGGGTTAGTTGACAACTGTGTGAGCATAATTTTAGTTAGAGCTACAGGGACAAGGGCATAGCTTAGTTATAATGATAGGGGAGTACCTTGCACATAAACACACTGCTAAGCACTGGCTGTTATGAAAGATGCAAACATATCAATCATTGTGAAAGTTTCAAACATGTCCAGAGTCTTCCAGAGAAGTAAACCATAACTGATACCTGTTTGTTAGGCACTGAGTGACTGTGAACAGGACTCTCATGAAACAAGGATCCTGGTCCTGTAACCAGTATTTCCCAGGGTCATTCACAGAAGTAAGGTCCTAGCCCAGCACCACACAAAGTATGGATGGAGCCTCTACCACCCTGTCCAACTTCTGGACCACATTGTATCCCCTGTTGAACAAGGAAATGATGTACTTCATAAAATTGCAGATATTTTTTACTAAAATATTTTAATATCCAAGTCCGTTTAGTCTCCTCACTGCAATTTCATCTTAACTATGATGCCACACCACTCACAAGTTTGTTTTGTAAAATCTTCTTGTCTCTTAACTTGAGCACAGTTCTTCTGTCAGCTGAGTTGTGAAAAGAAGTAAGACTTCACCATCAAACTTCAGCTGCACAGTGCTCCTTTTATCTAACTTTTTTTCTTTTCTTAATAGAAAATAGTCTTTAAAGTGGTTTCAATAATAGAAAATTAAAGTACAGAAAATTAAAGTCATCTTTAACCTCTCCTTCACTTAATCTCTTCATTTTTTCCAGAATGCCATCTCATTTCCACAGTACAATATTTTGTGTCTAATTTAAAATACCCTTCTTGTGTTTCTTTGTGATCAGTGAGAGGAGATAGCTGTATCCAGTTTTATTCAGCATTTAGGTTTTTTTGATAAGCATTAAAAAATACTAATTAAAAAATTACAGTGCATTCATTCCACTTCAGGTTTCCTTCCCACAGGCACCAGGGCAAAAAGGGCAGTGTCTTCATGCCAGCGAACATTCCCAAGAGTCACACTTGGGTGGGCAAACTCAGAACCCTTCCCAGGTGCCTGTTAAATACTCAAGCAGAGATCTGTCATTCCCTGCAAATACAGGTGGATTAAACTTCCTCCCGTGATTGCCTATCCCACCAAGTGACCATAACATCAATCTACATCCCATTATGTTCATGAAATATATGTTATAAAGTAAAATTTTGCTGATTTGAATCTAATATTTATTATCCACTATTTGAAGATTTTTATGCTGAGAGTAAAACACTCATTAAGTGACTTCCACTAGTAAAAATTTCCAGTAGTGCTAACCTCAATTTTTTTTGCTTATTCTTGTTATTTTGCCCTGTACAATTCTCTCAGGGGAAAAAAATCATTTAACTGAACATACCCAGAATCCTCTATTTTTATAGTTTTGACCAGTCTGGCAGAGGTCCTATTTTGTGATGAGTTAGCACAAATGACTACACAAAATAATTCCGTTGACATATAGAGGTTAAGTCAAAACACCTGAAATAGTGAGGAAGTATCAACTGCTCCTAGTTGAAAATTTGAAAAAAACCTAGAGAATCTGCTTTTCTACACCAACAGGGATTCCCTGTACTCAGTCAAACTACTCACAGTGCTTATTGCTGCCAGTATTATTATTTTCAAATTGTTCACATAGGAGTAGTGATGGAAGTGATTATTATCCTAACATGTAATGCAGCTACTATTGAAAATGTTAGGAGCTGACCATCCGGTAAGGATACAATCTATTTCCCTCCAATACCTTAAATATTGGCAGCAGGTTTAAATATTGACTAACACTCTCCCAATAAAGCATTTATTTTTCATTTTTCAGGGACTGATGTATTTTCAGAAATCACTGATAGTTTGTTCTGAAGAAAAGAGACAGTTTGTGCTAATTTTGTCCCAAGTGAAATATGAAGAGGATGGGATTAAATAGAAATATTTTGGGAGTAATGTATTGAAGTTTATTAAGTGTGTTTAAAATAGCCTTAGAGCCTATGAAACACAAACAAGAATGAATTCATGTGCCTAAGAGAGATACAGAAAAGCTCATCTAAACTCTTTGGCAGTTGGAGTAGTTTATTTCTTCCCTGTTATTTTGGGGTTTCTTAATTACTCAATATATAAAAGCATTTAATGTAATGATGATCAAGAATAAGGAAAATAGGCTTCTTTATTCTAATTGTGTAATTTAATGTGGGGGCTTAGCCTTTGACAGTTGCCAGAACCCCACCCAGCCATTTTAATTACTCTACCTCCTCAAAAAGACAGAGGGAGAAAATAAGGTAAAAAGCTTTTAAGTTAAGATAAAGACAGGGAGAATGCTTACCAACTACTGTCATAGGCAAAACAGGTTTAAGTAAGGGAAAACTAATTTAAATTATGTCAGTTAAAATAAATCAAAATTTAAAACAACGCTTTCTCTGCCTCAGCCCCAGGCTCAGCTAGGCTCCTTCTTTTTCAAGCGCCTAATTTTTTTCACACAGATTTCTTTTTTGTTATACCAAGTTACAACCTCCTGTTTCTATTTGTGGCCACTGCCTCTTGTTCCCTCACTATTAATTTCACTGAAGAGCCTGATATTGTCAGCAACCTCCCTTTACACACTGGGAAACCACTCTTCAGTTCTCTCACAGCCTTCTCTTCTCCCATTTAATGAGTCTTGTACATTAGCATTTCCTCACAGTGCAAGTGCTGCAGCTCCTGACCAAATGGGCCCTCCAACGAGCTCACTCCAGGCCATCAACTTCCTTCTTGTACTGGTAAGTTCAAAGCTAGATTCAGTATTCTTGATGCAGCTAACGAGCACCAAGTAAGAGGTAATACACAGTTCCCTTATGTGGATACAGCCTGGACTGCTGCTCCTTCATGACCACCAAGACACATAATTTCATTCTGTTTAACCTACTGTCCACCAAGATCTGTCTCAGCAGAGCCACAACTTAGTCAGTTAGACTGTCTCTCCACAATACTCCGTCAAAACTGCTATTATGCTGCACTTGTACAAGATCCAAAAGAAAGACCAGTGTGCAAAATTGTGTAGAAATTACCCTTTGATAGCTTACTGAATTCCTTGTTAATGTTTTCTACTTTGATGCCTTACTGTATTCCTTATTGATATTTTTTATATCACCATATAAAAGGATGGATATTCACCACATCTCAGTATGGAAATATAGAACAGTAAGATTAGGCTATGCAGAGTTGTCTACTGTAATTTGATATGTTCAAGTTTCAGGTTCCAGGAATTCTATGTTTCAGGAGCTGTGGGTCTTCTTCAAAGTCGGTTGTATTTTCCAACTACTTACAATTTTCTCAGATGCTGCATAGCATCTGAATCAGTATTAGAAATCTATATTTCAGCTGCTAAATTGCATTTGGCTCTGTTTTCAGTCAGTAAAAAGAAAGGGACTCTTCTAGGAAAAAAATTCTTCCAAACAAATGTGAACATTTGCTTTGGGATGATATGCATTATATTGTTTTTCACAGCACAGTTCATCACATCCTAAATTAAATAATTAATTAATTGTGTTTAGTTAGTAAAATCTTGCACCTCAGATGGATAATTCCCAAAATTTGCAGAATACAGATCAGACAATTTCATGTTATTAACTTCCCCTTTGGGCACATGTCAAGGTCGTAAACGTCAACATTTAAAGACTGGGTGATTTAGGGATTGGAACAGCACATTAAACCTAGTCTGCCAAACCTAATAGGAGCCTGAAAAGACAGCTAATAGAGGTTATGGATACATTTATTCCCCAGAGGCTATTTCTGTGTTGAGGACTTTCTTTCACCAAGATTTTCTTTCATTTGCTTTTTCACTGGCTGTTTAACTTTGTTTAGTTAAACACCCGAATTATTATAGATTAGATTAAATCCTTAGAAAAATAGTATTGGGTTACATTGCTAAGGGGAAAAAATACAAAGATCCAGTAAAGGTCGTATAAACACTGGCAGGTGCAGAAAATTTAGTAATCTAATCAAGGCAAATGGACCATGTGGAACCAGCTGGTCTAAGACCAACAAAGGTGAACAAGATTATTGTCCCTGATGTGAGTCCACACAGCACTAGTCAACCAAAAAGAATCTCTTCACAGATCTCTTTGTAAAATAGAAGTTTATTGCCTATGAGGAATTTAGATTTATGGTATACAGGAGGAAGAGCATTTGGGAATTGTGTGGAAATTTACAGAAGAATGTTTAAGGATGCTGTGGGGATAGTGAAGACTTCTGAGATGTTTAGGACAAAGAGTAAAGACAAGGAAAGGGAGAGACTGAGGCAGATCAAGGATAGAGAAGCTTGGGAAAAAGGAGGGAGAAGGGTATTAAGGGAGGTTTCTTCACTTAGTCTTAACTAGAGAACAGTAGCATTTCAGCAATGATGTTTCCTATTCCTTTGCACTGAAACTGTGAAGGAAGGGGCTAGTGTATCTTTTACGCTTTCAGGTAAAGTAGGGCTTGCTATTGTGCTGTTTAGGTTGCCTAAGACCTGCCTGTGAGATGCTGGCTTGATGCTACTGTAAAAGAACATTTTCAATTTTCTGTATCCCTCTCAAGATATCACAGTTTTTCTGAGTGCTGTTGATGTTTTAGTTGTTAGATATTAAGACTGGACAGCCACAAAGGAGCCGCAGGAAAGACCCATGGCCAAGGTTTTTTAGTGTAAATGTGTCTAGAATGTGCCATTTAATTTATGGCCAAAGAGTAATCTCTGTATGGATTTTACTGAGTAGTATAAACATACTTATTCAGAAGCTAGTTATGAATGAGTTACATTTATGTTTTTTGGTGTTTCTACAGTTTAATGTACAGTTTGGTGCAAGACACATTTAATACTGAAACACAACAAGCATTCACCAAAAGAAAAAAATGGTTTATACTGCATTGAAATGCAGGTTTACTTGTTACTTACTTAAGTTCCAGTGGCTGTACTTCCTGTTCTAACAAAAAGAAAATGTGAACCAACACCTACTTTGTCTAAGGAAGTAGCACAAGAATGGAGGAAATTTTAGATTAAAGACTACATTTTCATGGCCCACTAGAAGCACTCAAAGGGGATATCGGCTGTAGGAAATTTACAAACTCTTCCAAAAATAATAGGAGAAAAGATATGATTTAAGATTCAATTCTACTTGAATGTGTACTCTCAGAAGTGATCCTGAGTGTATTCTATGACATCAGCTCTTCAAGAATGTCTGTATTCAATGAGTGATTTTATTGATGAACATTAAAAACAGTTCAAACTGGAACATGTAAACGGAAACCCCAATTGCTTTCTCATGATAAAGAACACAGCAAGTCATTAAAATGAGAAAGACTGAGAGATATCTGCTAAGGACTTTCTATAAATATAATGAGATTTTCTTTCACTTCTGTACCACTTCTCCCTTACAAGTATTTATATAGGTGTTTTCTATTTTGAGTGTTATTAAGAAAGTATCTGCAAATTAGTTTAATCTAGTTTGATTTTTTTTGTTCCTTTTTGGTGGTTCAGCAACCCTGACAGCTACATGGCATTCTATTCTTTGTAAGAGTATGCCAAAATTGTAAAGCAGTCTTTGGGTCACCTTAAGCAGTCAGTACCTTCACTGTAACACACTCTCAGTGTTCTAAAACTAAACCTCTACAATCCCTTGGAGAGTTTGTATTGCACAAACCAGGGTAGGAGGAAAGTCTTCCCATAACTGCTGGTGACATCAAAGGCTTTCTGGCACACAGGCCATAATATGCACACATAAGTCCATGCATATACATGCAAATCAAAGGAAAATCCAGCAGTTATTAATATTTCTATACACATATGTTAACTACTGTAACAGGCACTGTAATTCCGGCTGTTAGTTTGTTCTTGCAAGGATTCCTGTGGAAAAAAAAAAGGTTTTATCTACCTATTTATGCCTTTAAAAGCATAAAAGACAGGTAATACAAGAGGGTGAGTAAGTGGTCATACCAGACTAATGTTCTAGCTGTGAAAAATATCTAGTATTTCCATTTAAAATAGAAGATGTTTCATGCTCTTTTGTCTTTCGAACAAAACCTGGAGTAACTCAGATATATAACTTATTTTTTCAGTTGGTCTTCCCAGTGCTTTAGCGGAACAATATGTAGAAAATCATGCAAGGAAGCTTGAAATGTTGTAGCTAACACAGCTGTCTCTTCAACATTAAATTGGTTAATTTGTCAATTTTTTTTTAAGTTTCCCTTTTTTAGTTTGTCTTAATTTCTCTATGAGGACATATATGCATATTCTTAGTTGTAACTACAAGCGTGGTATCTCCTTTCCCTCAGGAGGAATACCATTTAAGCAGTAAATACCTGATTTATCTAAAGATGCCTATTTATCAGTCATGAACAGAACTGGAAAAAAAATTACCCAGGAGGATGACAATTATGTTCTAGTCCATATCCTTACTCAGTTGAGATATATGTAGGTATTTAAGGGAATCTATGGTTTCCTTATAAAATGTATCTGTAAATTCTCTATAGATCAAATCTATTCAGTTTTGTGTTCCCCTTAGAATATTTTAAACAAATGCTTGAGGCTAAGCATAAGCTTTATTGATTCACTTTTCATTCTGGCTTTATTGACACTGACAATCTCTCATGTCTAGACACTTCTGCTAAAACTAAGGCTGACACAGTTCTAGAAATCTATTATTCCTTTTTAAAATTATTATTTTTATTTTTGCTATGTTTCAGTTTAAAATTTGGCAGCCTCTTAAAAATGGTGTACACTGTACTTCTAATATCAGAAAGAATGTCTTTTAGATGCTTCTTATAGTGCTAAATCAGCCCAAACCTTGTCTGAAAAAAGATCAGTGATTTTATGGGGGGAATAACACTGAAAAAAATTTAATTAAATAAATGCATTCAGAACTTTTTTCATGGCCAGCTAAGAGTCTAGTAGCTTATGAATGGCTGTATACTTAACTAATGGAAGATATTCCATCCTGCAAATTCTCTGGCAGACTTCTTATTTGCGCTGAATGTACTCCACTATCTTTTGAAGTATCAAATCATAAAGTCTGGTAGCCTTCTTTTCAGTTTGGGAAAGCCTACAGCTCTTGGAGGAAATCATGGCACACCAAAGAAGTCCCATGTCAGTCCCTTCATTTGACCTCTTCCTTCCTCTACCTATTCCAGATACATTATTTGTATCTACGTATCTCAGACAAAATACTAGGAATGCAACTTTCAAAAATATAATAAGTATCTTAATTAAAATTTCCTGTGTAGTTAATTCTTTCTGTCCAACTAATTTTTTATTTACTAGGTAATTATCATAAATACTATACTACTGCTAGATAACTTTATAGGATCACAGAGTTACATAGGCTCTTGAGTCTTGGTTTTTGTTTTGTTTTTTAGAATGTTGACACTGCTTATGTGTTTAAACAACAAAAAACAACAAAATTATGTGCATGTTCCCATAGGCCTGGTGGGAAAACAGCTTCTAGTTTTCCCAGAGACTTAGACAGTAGTGTAGACAGGTACAAAAAGATATCTGTCTATTGAAAAAACTGATACATATGATATATGCAAAACTGAAATGAATTTATACAAAAAATGGGAGAAACGACATCATAGAATCACAGATTCACAGAATTCACAGACTCACAAAATTACAGGATGGGTCAGGTTGGAAGGCACCACCACAGTGGGTCATCTGATCCAATGTCCCTGCTCAAGAAGGGTCATCCTACAGCACATTTGCACAGAACTGTGTTCAGATGGATTTTTAATACCTCCAGTGAGGGAGACCTCACAACCTCTCTGGGAAATCTGTTCCAGTGCTCAGTCACCTGACTAAAGAAGTGGTCCTCATGTTAAGGTGGAACTTCCAGTGTTCCAAGAGGCCTGTTGCCTCTTGTCCTATTGCTTGGCACTACTCTTATTGCATGGCTCCATCCTCCCTTGTGATGCTTGTATACATCGATAGTATCCCCTATCAGTTATCTTCTCCAAGCTCAAAAAGACCAGCTCCTTCTGTTTTTCCTCACAGGAGAGATGCTCCAGTCCCCTAATCATCTTTATAGGCATTGGCTGGACCTGCTCCGGGAGCTGCATGTCTCTCCTGTACTGAGGAGACCAGAACTGTACACAGCACTCCAGATGTGTCCTCACTAGTTCTGAATAGAGGGACGTCACATGATGTGCTGACAATTTTAAGGGAGTTTTGAAAGCCTTGCTCAAGTCAAGGTAGAACAATATCCACTGCTCTCCCATCATCTATTCACCCAGTTGTCTTATCATAGAAGGCAATCACGTTGTTCAGGCATGATTTGCTTTGGTGGATCCCTACCAATTACTCCTGATCACCTTCTTACCTTCCATGTGCTTGAAGATGTCCTTCAGGATGAGGTGCTCTGTCACCTCTCTGGGGATTGAGGTGAGGCTGACAGGCAGGTAGTTCCCTGGGTCCTCCTTGCCCTTATTGAAGACCAGGGTTTGAAAACTATCAATTATATTAAACCAGTTTGCATGAGAAATTTAGGAATGCAGACAAAACTTCTTAGAACTTAATATTGCACCTTAGAGCCTAAATCAGGAGATTTAATGGTTACTCCTAGAGCTAGCTAAACAGAGCTCTTTGGCTTTTTGTCTTCACTGCGTGCATGCATGGAAGTTGCTTTCTATCTTGCTTAGCAGTCTAGTCCATCTCAATCTAGTTTGGAAAGCCATGTGGTATTTTTTCCAGTCTCAAATAGCTGCTCAGAATAATAAACCTGATTCATCTTTAATGTCATGTATTTGAAATCTACAGTATTAAACCAATGCTGAACTTGGAATAGAAAGTAGTAAAGGGAGAAATTTTGTGCTGTAGTTTTCTTTTATAATTTAATCAAAATTAATTATAGTAAAATAAGCAATCTCCAAACAGGGGATTAATTTATAATATAATGAAGGTAATATATTTCTGTATCAGATTTAGGAAAAAAAAAAAAAAATTCTGCTGCCTTGGATGTACCAAAGCAGAACTGAGAAAATTAGTGACAACTACTACTTTTTGTTTAGGTGGCATCCTGTCTCTCTTCTAAGATGAAATTTGTATCGCTTGCAGAACACTGCTCAAGACTGTGGCATAACAGACTATACTTGCTGACAGAAGGAAGCTAAACACTAGACTCAAAGGAAACATATAGAAAGCCGAGAGGAGAACATGTACATGAAAAGCAAAATAGGAAAATGCATCAGAGACAATAGGGGATTTGAAACAAATTAAACTGAACTCTCAGTGAAAATATGGACCATCCCAGCATGACAGAGACTTATGCCATGAGATACTGAGCATAGGCTATGTAGCCTACAGTAGAAGATGGTCTGAATTTGTTTTAGTAATCCAGTAACTCAACAGACTAGTATCTGTCATGGAACGGTATCACTTCAAGTCAGACTGAACTGCAGATAGGTTTACTACTCGGGAGTTACTGTGATGTATGTATGCATATGTGAATTCTGAATCTATGTAATAACAGCATATTTTTCTGATTAATTTTATCTTTCCAGCCTGTACTGGTTTTACCTGGCATAGAGTTAAATTTCTTCAGAGTAGCTCATATGGTGCTGTATTTTGGGTCTGTTACCAAAACAATGCTGATAAGACATGAATGGTTTAGTTACTTCTGAGCAGTGCTTACACAGCATCAAGGCCTATCCTGCTCCTCACGCTGCCCCACCAGTGAGGAACCTGGGAGGGCACAAGGAGTTGGGAGGAGACAGAGATGGGACGGGTGACCCCAACAGAACAAAGGGATATTTCATATCCTGTGAAGTCAGGCTCAGCTACAGGGAAGGAGAAGAGTGGGGATTTTCGGATGCCACTTGTCCTCCCAAGTGATCATTATGCACAATGGAGCCCTGTTTTCCTGGAAAATGCTGAACACCTGCCTGTCAACAGGAAGGAGTGAATTCACTCATTATTTTGCTTTACATGCATGCATAGCTTTTTTCAGCTATTAAACTGCCTTCGTGTCAACCTACATGCTTTTTTGCATTTTTCCACTTCTCATTCTCTTCCTCATCCCACTGTTGGAGAGTGA
The DNA here is from genome assembly GCF_000691975.1 of Corvus brachyrhynchos. Taxonomy (NCBI): domain Eukaryota; kingdom Metazoa; phylum Chordata; class Aves; order Passeriformes; family Corvidae; genus Corvus; species Corvus brachyrhynchos. The sequence continues at coordinate 5,824,408 of NW_008237885.1, read as the reverse complement.
ATGAGCAGCTCTGTGGTGCTTAGCTGCCTACAGGGATTAAATCACAACAGACCCATAACAGTTTTCAGAGTTTCATGATTGTTGTTCTTTTACACATACATACCATACACAGAGTCTATGAAATCTTGCAACTATTCAATAAAATTAATAATTGTCTTAGCTTCCAAAACTCATTAAATCAATTTAAATTTTGGGTCCTTTAGGTAAGGCAGAGATGATCTTGGTTTTAAGATACACAGTATATTGTTTCATCATATTTAATCTTCTATACTTCTGTTATTCATCAGTGATTACATTTATAAAGCAAATATTATTTATACTGCAGTTTAATGTCTCCCCAGGCTATATGAGAGAGTACGACTTATTAATAGGGAAGCTTAGTTTAAACCCATTAGTACAGCAAGTGCATTTCTTATTTGAGTCTATGAGTAAACATCAAACACCAATTTTGGCTTCTTAGCCTCTGGGTTGTTTGATGTGGTATACACGAACACTGCTTATTCATACAGTGCATTTGTATATGCCATAGCTAAAATAGGCTAAAAATCAATGATTATTTTGAAACTAACCCACTAGAGATTTGCCCCAGACTGATTTCTTCTATATCATGTAAAGCTGGAACTGTCATTACTTGCGTATAATAAATTTTTAGCCTTTTGCTTCTGGAAAATAGCTCATTAAGTTGCTCATGCTACAAATTTTTTATCAAAACAAATGAATAGATTCATAATGGAAGGAAAAAGAGAAGAGAGAGCCTTTCCTTCTGCTAAAATCTGGAGATGTCCCCTGTACTGATGGGTGATGGTAGACTTCTTCCTGTTTTCATTTCTCTTAAAGATTAGACACCATTCTGCAAACCCAAATCAAATGTCCATATCTTATGAAACTAATTAAATTACTTCCCTCTCAGGCTAAAACACTGTAAAATATGGCATATAAATTTATATGTATTATACATCTAATGTTATAAAACTTTATGCAGATTAAGCTTTTAGTTCACAAAGTACTGGGGTTTAAATAGCAAAGCTAGAATGGATTTGTATGTAACATAATGAATCTTCTTCCCCTGCTTTCCACAGGTAATCTCAGTTTCTGAGAAAACCCTTTGTAAGCAGTTTGTAGTGGAAGAGAAACCAATCGCAGATCAACATCACACAGCGATCTTCCTCTTGACTTTCTTTTGGTGCTTGACTAGCTCATTTTCCTTGGAGAAAATTGTTGGAATCCAACTACTTCTTTTGCAACTGGAGTATTCAGAAATAAGCTAATGAAAGCAGCAGGCTAACTTCTAGTTCTGGTCATGTCTACAGATTTTTCTCCTTTTCTAGTCTGCAGTTCAGCAGAGGTCAGTAACTATATCTATCAGAACCTTTCCAAAATTTTCTTACCCATCAAAACAACTTGTGCATTCTCACAACAGTTTATAGCAGACCATGTATTTAATCTACATGTTCCAATTTAACCTATTTTTTTCATAAAGCTTTTTTTGAGTTCTTTTCTATTCCTATATATCTTACTTGCAATACAGAAATCAACGTCCATTTGCCACCCATTTTCACTTTTTTCTTCTAGCAAAAGTAAACTAATGTCAAGAAGAGCTGTAGATATTACTATAATATATAGTCATGTTTTCTGGTTTGAACTTGAAATGTTTTTTAAAGAATGCTACAGGTATCAGTGAACAAGAGAAAATGTCTTTTCAGAATACATGAATAAATATACTAATATTATCCTTGTAAGATTCCCAGTAAGAACAAAAAACTTCTATATAACTTTTTTTTTTTTTTCTTCCTTCTCAGATAAATTTATTAATAGCATATCACCTTTGGGTATATATTTCAATACAAATGATGGAACTAAATGAGATATCTGGAAGTATAAACATCCTGATATTGAAGCAAGTGCTCCAAATTACAGAAAATTTATTGGAAATAAAGATTGCTGGGGGTATTTTTTGTTTGTTTATTTGGTTTTGGGTTTTTTTTAAGACTTATAAAAGTGACTGCCTGTGTTCTGTTCTAGAATTCACAATGGGAGACTGAAAAAATATAATTTACACCGGAGACATATTATCTGTTGATGTAATTCCATTGATATCAGTCCCACTCCTTTCTTTATGAGTACCAGAGTTGGTAGCACAAGAGCCACGTTACCAATGTAAATAATAAGCATTGTTAGCCTGTTTTGCTTCTGTCTCACTGTGATGTAACCAACTACCATAATTTACTTGAACTGTCCTCTGCAGGAGTCTTTGTTCACAGAACAGAACACTAAGGCTTGTAACTCAGACAGGGAATTTTTACTTTAAACCATCTAAAGAGAAGAAAATTCACTGCTCAGATAGTTTGTTCTCAGGGGAGTGGCAAAACCTTTGCAGGTCTTGTTAGTCACCTAAAGCTAAATGATAAAAGCCATTGATTTTAACACAGGAACTGTTACTGCCCATTCCCTTTTAATTATGTTTTTCCTGGTCTTCAATCTAGTAAGGCAAAGAAAATTCAAGCTGCTGTGATCCTGAAAGTTGTATTGAATAGGAAAATATAAGACAGAAAGACAATTAGCAAGCTCTTTATTTTTTTTCTGGTCTTTCTTTGCAGACAGTAAGGTGACATTTCTCATAGTCTACTGCATATTCATATATTGCCTGTGTACATTGCTTTAATTTTCAGATATGTGTTAACTGAAAACTTCAGGGACACATTTTTATGGGTTGTGGGTTTTGATTTGGGTTTTGTTTGCTTCTTTGTTTTGGTTGGTTTTTTTCCCCCAGCACTTACTTGGTAACTGTGAACTGCCAAATAAAAGTCAGTGAAGTTTTGTAAATTTTGTCCTAGGGTAAAGGTATTACCAGAAAAGAAAATGTTGCAGTAGAAGCAAGTGGTGATACTCAAAAACAGAGGGTGATTATTGTAGATCACCAAGGTAGGTAACAATTTTTTTACAATAGCTGTTTTAAATCAGATTATCTACAAGCTATATACAAACATGGTGTTTGAAAATACTTTCCAAACATAGAGGTAGTGGATAATGGAAAGATATTATGTAAAGAGATTAAAGAATACCTGTCAGTGGAGATTTTAATGGAACAGGTCAAACATAAAAATTAGTTTAAGCATAGAATAGTAACCTTTAGTGAAGACAGTGACTTGATGACCTTTAAAGAATACATCAGGTCTTATTTTAGGTATTAGGATTTTGTAGCAAATACTCCATCTGAAATGCTCATCTAACAAACAAACTGATTCTGTCATCTTCCGGAAGGAGATATTTGAAAATTCTTAATTTCCAATTAAATAAAGTGTCTAAAAGGCATCAAAATATATTTTTTCCACTAACAGCCTTTCTTACAAAATATTGTTATCAAATACCATAACTATTAATGTGATGAAAACAAGATCAAATGCTTCAAAGCTATTAAAATGGAACATTCCATTGAAAATGTCATTTGACATGACTGTCCTTATGAAGAATCTTGTCAATCCAACCTAAATATTTTTGTTAATCAAACAAAAATATTTATTTAAATTTATTTTACTAAATTTAAAAAAATTCTTCGTATTTACAGCAGGCAAAGTTATCAAGACATCAGAAGATGAAGAACCTAGAAAAGATTGACAAATAGATAATTCTTGGGAGATTAAATAATTTCTCTTAATAAACAATATTTTCACTCAAAGATTTATAGAAAAAAACAAACAACAACCAATGAAAGAAAAAGAATAGTAAGGTTTTTTAATCTACCTTATCATGGGACCCTGAAGTGAATGTGTGAAAGCTAACAGGCAGTAGCTAACTACATAATAAATCAGCATTCTGTTCTCTCCTACTGACTCCTTTCTACAATATCATTCCTACATATCACTGTTCCCATCATAGGAAATTTCTGCACCTGAAGGATGGAAGTAAAGATGACAGAAAAAGCTTGAATGTAGAAGGCATTCAAACCTTCCACCTTAAAAGAACAAATATTAACATTTCAGTTAAAATTGAAATTTTCTGCTCTTACTGATTGAAATATATTTTACTGATTTTACTTTGATTCAGCTTTTCATGAATAGAATACATGAGATAAATAATACAGAGATAAAAAAACAGTTCACAATGCTACACAATAGTTCTGCCAGAGAAGGAAAAACACTGCTGAGGCTGTTTAGACATAGAATGGTGGATTTTAGGTAAAATAATTTTATAATTTAAAAAGACTCAACAATATTTTTAATTGAGCAGGTGAAACGTCTGCTTCTTTATAAATTTATACAACACATTACATTATTGTTCAATATTATGTCATACTTTCTGTTGTCTTCATCTGTAACAATTATATTATAGAAAGATAAATTGAATGAAATGGAGAAAAAATATTCTAGTTTCTGTTTTATTTTAAATAAAATCCTGAAGTGAGTGAACACTTGGATAAAAACCCTGGTCGTCATGTATCTATTTAATTTCAGAGTGATATTAATATATTTTTTCAACCATTCCAAGACACCTTTTTTAATATTAACATGTCAAAAAGATCATAAAAATAAGTTTTGAGGTGCAAGGCGTTGATGAGGAATCAATTTCATATGTGGGAAGTTTATAAATCTGAGATCTGAGGCAATCTCATCTTGCCCATAGGCATTTGGACACCCAGACTTCTCACATTGCTTTCTGGAACAAGACAACTGAAAGCCATCATTATTTGGATCAATTTCATAAGTAAATAGCTGAGCATTCAAAGTTCTTAATGTGAAAAAGTACTTATTGTTAATGGCTATACGTATTACATTTCTTTTAAATATCTAATTTTGTTATTGCCATTATGTATTATACTTCCTTTGCACTAGTGTCATTTGTGGTAACAAAATCAGATACTAAGTACCTTAGTGCAGGTGTATTTGCAGTATTTTAATATCTTCTGGGTTTTATTTTACATTTGTAGGTACATTTTAATTAAGTGGTACAGGAAAATACAACTTCTGCATTACCAAAGTGACAGCCTATTCTTTTAGAGGTTTTAAATAACTATGTCTTTTAATTATGTTAAAAATAGAAGTAAAATATTTAAGATTAGGGTTTATTTGTATTTATAAAACTATTTTTAATTATTATATTTTTCCATATTTTTGTTTTCTGAAATCCTATTTGGTGAAAAAGTCACGTTTTTATCTGACATTTTGTTTATAGGTGTTGGCTGTCTAGCACACTGACTCCTGTCCTCTGGCCTGAGAGGAATACTGAAAATTATTCCATGTTTTAGGGCAAAATGAATCTTCTGCCCCATCTCTACAAACCCCTGTGTATCTCAAGACCTAGTGTTTTATGCTATTCTATGTAAACTGCATTAGAAAGTACTTGACAGCTCCCCCACTTGTATGGGTAGTGTATACCATTACCAGACCATGGTGCTAATCATCCTTAAATCTAGGACCAAGTTTCCAAGCAAACGTCCTGCTGTGAAGTATCAGACTGGAAGATCCTTTTCGTCAGTATGCAGTGGGATGGGCAAGTAACATTCCAGATTAAACCAAGTTAGAATGAAGCACAGTATAGTCATACCTCTGTCAACCTTTTGAATTGCAAAACCACAAGAACTGCAAGCTTTACTGGTGCTTCCCACCAGCGCACTTGTTAATCAGTATGCTTAATGAGATACAACTGTAAGCAGAATCTGATTTGAACCAGACAACATGAGTACCCCAAATGGGTACTCAACCTTATTGTACTAGCATTTAGATATCCTTCCTTAAAAATCACAAATGTCTTTATAAACCTATACTCATGCTACCTCCTCTTCTGAGGTATTCTCCCACAGGGAGCCTGTCTTGTATTTTCAGCTGAAACTTCTTCCTTTCCTCTCCAGCCCCCTGATGCTCGTGTTCAGCTGTTTTCAACCTGGAAATGCAAACTTTTTTTTGTGATAAGTTTGCTTTTCTTTTTTACTTTTTATTATGCAGCCTCTAGAAAAAAATCCATGAGGTTTTGACTATACTGCAAAAACTATTTTGGCTTCTCCTAAGAGAAAATCTGCTGTCTTCTTAAAACCAACTGACAAGATGCTAAATCTTCAAAGTTCTGTGTTTCACATTAACTGTGTGTTTTAAAATGCCAACCTGTTCACTTATGCCATCAGATACAGCAGATAAACATTGACAGGGAATGTTGCCCAGTACAGGAACTTAAGCATACACACACTCTTCAAAGGTTAGAAGAGTGTCTGTCAGAGATTTTGCTTAGTCCAATTCTCCCAGACAATATTTTCCATGAGTTTAGAGTTGGCTTAGAGTAAGCAACATTATCCCAACAGACATTTGTGCAAATTCACCCTGTTTTGAAATGTGTTTAACAGAATTAATTCAGGCTGTCCCACAATGATAGGTCTCAGTGCCATTTAATTTGTCAGTCTAAACATAGCCTTCTGTAACAGAAATGGAAAAGGTGTGTTTCAAGAAGGACATTATTCAAGTTTTCAGAAGACTGTATTAAAATAAGAATTGCAAAACACAGTAAGCATATAAGAGAGCAGAAACTCTTTGCTCCTTTTTAAGTACATCAGCTGCAGAAGGGTGAAGGATTGACAACTGCTTAGGTATGGCATAATAAGAAATAAGCCACAGTCAAAATACTGCTGTGAGGTCATATAAGTCATTTCATAATTCTTATTTTGCAGCAGAGTATAACAGAGGTTTGTTTATTAAAGACAATCAAGGAAAATTTTCATGCCCTGAAGATATTACCAAGAAAGTATTTCCAACAGAAAACTGATATTATCCAGCTGACAGGTAAAATTGCAGTACAGAATGTAAAAGTACTTGGATGAACTTGGATTCAGGTAATTGACACTTTACTGAACAAACACCTTTTTTTATTTGTAGTAGGAAAACTTTTTTTTACAATCATTTTCTAGTCCTACTAATGATGATGTTTTGAATGTGTAAAAATAATTGAAAAATAAATAGGGGAGATTTTGCTCACTGAAACCAATACTTATAATGTATTTTTGGTATAGATGCTGCAGGATTGAGATAAGTAGGATTTTTTACAAGATGTCTCTTTGAACATACTACTATAATCATTAAATATATCACTTAATTGTGTAGCAACAATACTCTGTATGTGTTTCAGTTCACTCACATCTGGAAGTCTGAAATGGTAGGAATGGATCACAAATAATATTTGAAAAAGTTATAAAATTGTTTAGTGGGCATAAAGAACTTTGTTTTCTAAAGGCTGTTTTTCCTTACACACAACTAGAAACTTTAAAAATGTATGAAAATATAAAGGTGTGTACAATACTGAAAATATTTAATTACCAAGTAGTTGTAGGGATAATACACAGGACTGGAAGAACTCAGGGCAAATAACCCACATAACACAATTTAGAGAAGAAAAATAATCATGAAAAATTCAAACTTACACACTTTAATTTACAATGCAAGTCATAATTTCTAAATCTTCCAGTCCATTGAAAAATTTTTATAATATATTGGATTTATTTGATGGTGCTGAAGAAGGACTCCATGAATAGTTTTAAATGGTGTATTTAGTACCAGGATGTTCTCATACATGTACTTACAGAAGATTTAAAAATGCTTCTCGTAAGTCAGAAACCACCATAAAATTCAGCATGTCTCTTCCAGTAGATGTTTAATGAGAGACATACCATGTTGGCTGTATGAGAATTCTGCAGTTCTGCACCGTGAACTAAGAATGATCATAATGTTCCCCACTTAATTAAGCAAGCTGCTGGATCTTTCTGCAGGATTAACTACTGGATGAATGCTCCACACAATGTCAGCACAAAATGCACTTTTGCTAACATCGAATACACCGCTTTCCTCAGTGGCTCATTTTAAAGTATGATCAGTTTATTCCAATAACTCTCTAAAGCACTATTCCTTATGATAAAAGAGATAGTTAACTTGAAGTGGACATTCTTGGAAATCAATAATGCCATTTTCTAAAGGTTGTAACCAAAACGATATCAGGAAATCTGGAAACAATATGGAAATTCTATCTCTTTCACTTTTAAGGTAATAAACACTTCAATTATTCATTGACTGAATAAGCTTTCTTGAATTCTCAAATATTCCATTTCAAATTATAGTAATTTCACATTTATAAGGAACTGCTTCCACTAATATTTATCTGTTTTCCTGTCGTTGCTTAGGACTTCACAACAGCAGCAGGGAAAAAAACGTTTACACTTTTACTTCAAATAGTTTACTTAATTTGGTGCTTTGATTTTAAAGCATGATAAATATTTTATGAAGACTTCTTATTTAATAATAATTTTGGAAACTATCATATTACTTATTTATTCCACAGGTATACTCTAGCTCAAGGGTTTAGGACTAAAGATATGATCTGAATTTATTTTAGGATTGATGTTCGTAGAATTCACATTTAGAGATATGAAAATCATCTTTTAATTATACTCATCCAAAGCTGTGGTTCTTAAAAAAATCAGAAGAGACAACTTGAATTATATTCAGAATAGAATGCCAACAGATAGTGCAAAGTACTATACCAAATGGGCAGTGGTGCTAAAAAATAATGCTCTAATGAATAACATCAGAATTAATAAGTCCTAGCAGATTACATAAAATACTTACTTGAACAGACAACAAAAACTACATTTATCATTGCTGTTTGACACCTATCAGCAAAAATCAGGGATAGGGAAATCAGGATCAGGGAAAAGTTTCACCCTGAGAAGTGCAACCAAAACTTTGATTGGCTATCAGAAGAACAACCTGAGACATTAATGTTGTTACTTCAATTTAAATGGCAGCAAGATTAATGATTCAAAAATGTAGTGTATGTGTCCTATTAAACAAAAAATTAGGTAGGAAATTAAGTGATTTTTTTAGTTGATAATTTTTCCTGATCACTGTCTTTGAAAAATAAAAATGACACTTCCCCAAGCCTGGAAAACTCTAATGAAGTTCTGAAAAATAAATATTATATCACCTGATGACAGCTTTAAGGATGAGAAAACAGAATTAGAAACCCTGGGCTAATAAAATATGACAAGGCATCAGATTTCAAACAGAGATCCCACAGCACATTAAAAAGAGAAAGAAATGAAGCAAGACAGTCTAATAAATATAATATGTTTCCTCTTCTTCTCTTTCTTCTTTGTGCACAGGTTTTCTCTCTTGTTGTGAATATTTAAAGATGAAGGCAGTAAAAGTATCCCAGTTGCCCATGTTCAGACCTATGTATTCTGAAAACTTGTTCAAAATACAGAATTCTTAAAGGCTTAATGTGAAACACTGCTGCTTGCACAATTTTAGGATAATAAAATAATAATGATAAAAAAGAGTTAGTAACAAGGAATTGGTCAATAACTTGATCATAGTTGGACTGCTAGGTAGAAAATAAGTATATTTTTATTCTAAATGATAAATATCTTGATGTAATGACACTATGTTTTACTTGTAAATCCTACTTAAAATTCTTAACAAAAATTTGTAAAACTTAGTAGAAATTATCAGAAAGTACTTAACTGTCCCTCTCTATATTTTCCGTATCGTTTTCTTTCACTGTTTGCTAAATTATTTAATTTCTTGGCTTTGCATACCACTTACTCCTAGGAAGAATACTTTTTCATAAGTTTAACAACTTTACTTGTCAACTCCTTTCACTAAAATGTGTTGATCTATAAATTAAAAAATCCAAATCTTGATATTCTACTATTTAGTCACTTGAGTTCTAAAATTTAAGGTTCAGCTTCTGAAAGCTAATTAGATTAATTTTTTAATGGGTGATTCAATATTTTGCTGAATATGAACTTAAAACCCAGTGACTTATTTTAATACAGTATATAATACTACATTTTTATCTAGAATGTTTGTTAAAATTACTTATTTCTTATCAGGAAAGGACAAAATAACAAGGATCACAGCACACACAGCACTAAGATGCGCTTTCTTGTTTCAAGTATCCTGTTGATTTTGTGCCTTTAACACTAGGAAATCTAAAGCAACAATCCTTTCTTAGGATCCTCATCATCTGCAGTCCTGAGAACCTCTTGTGTCCATACACAACACAGACAGAGGAAGCCTTTATCAAAAGAGAACTGCACTGAGGTCATTCGTTCACACACTGAAGTGTTAGAAAATGCCAGAATTTAGAAGACACAAACACAACACACACACAATGGAATTGCTCTCCCTAACCTAAAGGGAGTATAGTTCACTCTTTAATCAAACAACTACCTATTCTTATACACCTCCCAACAAAAGAGATGCTTCTGCTCCTATACATTCCAGATATGATCATTTAATGAGAAGCTACCAGGCTTTTTTTTTTTTCCCCTTCATTACTGCATAGCTGGCACCTGTTATTATTATTTATTCTACACTATTCAGTCTTGTTTAAAGATTGGACTAATAATTTTCATATCAACCTTTATGGCACTCAATTCAGCATCTGAGTGCTTCACAGCACTCATTAATACACCTTAATATGTGTCTTTTCACATGTCTCTGAGATAAAGCAATACTATTATTCCCACTCTGTAGAGCCTGGGCTTCAGTTCTTATCTACAACCCTCAATTATGTAAGTATATAAGGTATGTGAGAACAGGACTTCTGATTTCAGTGGAAATTAGATATTTGAATAGTTAGTCAAAATTTGTTTAGCATTGCCTTTAGAAGTGATAACAAGTTTTGAGAAAACTTGCTTCAATTTATATAAATATATATATCACCACATTATATTTTGTGTAATATATTTTTTTTTTTTTTTTAAAAAAAAAGCTTATTCCCATGGCCTAATTTTATATCATCTGAGGAGCTTGCCTGCTTTGTTAGTTTACAGAAAAACTCAATACCTCCTCTCTGGGTTTTTTGTGCATTCCATGTGTATGTGTGTTTACAGCTTAAATATATGTACAGACACACACCTAGATATCTGAAATTGAAAGATATCTATGTAGAAAGTCCTAATATCTTAGCAAATACACTAAAATAAGTATGTTACATCTCGAAGAGACTGGTTGGCTTAACTGATATTCATATGCACTAAGATATATCTTTAAATGTTGCTTATATAATGTATTATTAGCCTTATAGATCTTCTCAATCTGGTCAAAAGAAATAGTTGATTAAGCTGTCCACTTAAATGTATCAGAGACATCTGTGTAGGATTAATAAATCCTCCATTTAAGTGGATGCATGAGAGGTATTGAAAACTCAGATTTCCTGAGTCACAGTTTAACCACACCAAGTATTCCAGAATATCTCAAATGATACCAGATTTTTATGTGTGTGCACTTGAATCAGGACCTGTTACTCCAGTAACTACAATGTAAATGTATATGAACATCCTCCTTGCTTATTGACACTGTCATTTCTGTGTCTACAGGTAAGCATCTACAGCATATGTATCTGCAGTCTAGAACTGAATGGTACCCTTAGATGTTTCCTGTCAGCATTTTAAATAAATATACTATCAGTTTGAATACCACTCCTTGATAAACTCCATGGGAAACAACTCTGTACCCTTCCTCTGCAATCTTTTTCCTAGCCAGCTACTTAGAAATTCAGAAAGCCAAGGTCAGAAGAGAATAATTTCTTTCCAAAACTTTCAGAGTTCTCAGTCTGATATAAATTAAGGTATGTAATCCCAAAATGGGGTTTAAGAAAAATTGTCATCAAATCTTTTAGTGGGAAATGGTAGTAAATTTAATGAGCAGCAATAAATAGCAGAGCTGTCTGTAACTGATCATACAAGCAGTAACTGTTGAAGTAATAATTTTGCAATCATTAAAAAAAACTTGGCTTTAGACCCCTCATAATGCCTCCAACATCAGATTTTGTAAGAGTTAAAAGCAGTTGTAATTTTCTTTTTTGCATCACAGATGTATTAGTCTTTCCTATGGCAGCCCGTGAAAATGTCATTGCTTACAAAGACAGTGATACTCCTACAACTGAACCTGAATTGTTGAACTAACAGATTATCCCCTCAAGACTAAAACAGAGTCAGTATATTACTGCTATTATAATGTCTATCAGCAATCTTTAAGAGTCAAATCCTTTCTCAAATTCTACATCCCTTTCAAAATTCTAATTTTCTCATAGTTTAGCTATAAGAAGATGTCTGAAGACATGACAGCTACATCTTCCACTACAGACATAACTGATTTATAATGGAAACTGACTGGCAGATAGAATTTAATGAAAGAGAGGAAAAAACTTCATGCAATTATGTGCCCAGACTAGGCATATTACTGGATGAAATCCCTGTTATTCAAAATCAGACTCAGAAATGAAACTACAAACAAAACTCTATTTCCCACCTAGAGGACTATATTGTGTATGTCAATGATTTGACTATTATGTACTCTCAAAATTCATGAAGTCAATTTGAAGCTTCCAATGTTACCTCAAATGCAGCTACACAAATTAATGCTTTTCAAGCATTGCTTCCTCCAACCTCAAAAATGATGCATCACAACATACAGGAAGTCAAGTAAACATGGCAGTGGACCTCAGCAGTGTTCATGGCAAAACTCAGACATAAAACGAAGCATACAGGATGTCGATGAAGGTTTAACTAACCCAGGAAGAATACAGATACTGAGTGGTCAGGAAAATCAAAACTCAGCAGGTTATGTGAAGAGCAAGAACAACACCTCTGTGGGACAGGTTTACCAGAAGAAAGCAAACTTGAGGGAAAATGTGGATCGTCTGCTGATGACACAGAAGGTTATTTGACACAATTTATGGAAAAGGCCAAGGTAGGCAATGCCTTTTTCATACTGATCTTTATTGTAAAACTCATCTTCAGGAGTCCTAGACCACTGAGTCAGCTGGGAAAATCTGGAGCAAAGAAGACTTTTCACCAGTATAGGATGAACAAGTTAGGAAAGATCAGATATGTACGTCTGTTATATTTCAACATCTTTCTTTGTGAAAGTAAGAAGAGGTGCTTGCCTTTGAGATGAGCTGAACAGCTTGATATTTCGACTGAAAAACTGAACACAGAAAAGGAGATAATGAACTTTGCTATATAAAAGTAAACCAGTCAGATGGCTAAATACAGGAATTTAGTACAATTTCAGATGCAGTGAGATACTTGAAATACCTCTACAGGTCTGGCAGACATGACGTGGACCTTCTGAAGCAACAGCTGGAAGACCTGCTGTGGTAACACAGAGAGGTAAGCTCTCAAATTACACTATGTATCTATATTTCACCACCTGAATTGGTCCCTTAGCCTACAGCAGTTGCTTCAGCAGTTATTCTTGTTTCAGAATATATGGTTTCTTTAGAATTTAAATTTGCCTTCCAATAACTATTCAGAAATAGCAAACTAATTTCTCAACTATTAGGTAAGTCACTAATAAGTAAAATAAGACACCCATATGTCAGGTACAATCATTCTCAAACTTAGGAAGTTCAACACCTGCTTTTTTGCAAGTCTCTAGAAACTGCATGAGGAGACCTGATCTGTAGCTGAAGGTGTGTATTGTATTACTAAAGCAAGAGGAAAAAATAGTCCTTAAAATTCTCCACTATACCATCTCAGATCTTCAGAGACTATAACCTTTAGCCTTTCCACAGCTAATTGTTAGAGCTAAGGAGTTTAAAAATATGTTCCAAGTCATTAATTAAAGGATAAAAGCAGTAAGAAAATAATTTTAGCTATTTGATGTGTTCTAATAGAAGTCTTAATGCCTCTAAGTATCAGCAAATTAAACATTCTTAAATACAATGCTTAGTAGAAAAATATGCCAGCTGAAACATCGAGATACGCAACACAAAACACAGTATTACAACACCCTTTATAGAAAGAAAGAACAAGGGACATAACAAGGTGTAATCAAGAAAACTGACATTGCCATATATAAATGTACTTTGTTTTACACATTGAACTCATGTTTTAAAGAAGTTCTTAAGTTCAAAACAGAATTTTGAATAGCATCAGAACAATACTACATCACTAAACAGTATTCAGTTCTATGCTGACTTGGTGCAAACTCAGGTAGTGAGGGCAGAGGAGATAAATGGGGGTTGTACATTTCAGAAATATGTTTTGCTGTGGTTGGAAAATAGGCATGCATATCAAGAAAATTGAGACGATATTATACAGTTTAAACTAAATGTGTGGACTGCAAAAATCTAAATTCCGTACATAACTGAGATTTATTGTGAGATCTACATCAAATTTGTTTAAAATTCTTATTAAATTTGGGTTTTTTTGGCACACTTATACCTTCTTTTTAGAGGATTCTTTCTAATTCTTTAGAACTAAAAAAAATGGAAGAATCACCTTGATTCTGAGGCTAGTTTGGTAAACAGGTTTTCACAACTTAAACAAGGCTGTATTTTATTAAAGTACCTACCTCTTTGGTGTTTATTCTGTGAAATCTACAGTTGTATACAAAGTGTCTTCTATTTGAGATTGCATAAGGAAAAAAATGGTGGCATTTTACTGTTTCCAGAGATATTTCACCTTTTGAATATTCCTAGTTCTTTCGGGGATTCTGATATCCCCATCCCCAGAGAATTTTAGTCTAATTAAATTGTGTATACATCAAAAATGCCACTGAGACACACAAGTACTGCAAGAGACCACACTTCTACAGTAACTAGCAGTGCATAGCACACACCATACTGCATAGTTATTCTTGTATAAGCGGAATAAGTTCTTTTCAGATGCATCAAGGACTGCTTATCCTATCCACGAACTTTTGCTGAAGTAGACAAAATAACCAACCTGTTTTTTAAGTACAAAGAGCTGAAATATGATTGACCACCTGTCCCAAGCAACATAACTAACACTGAATAGTGTTTGTGTGCTCAGGGACATAGAGAGACAAACTGTACAACCTGTTGACCATAGGAAGTGCAAACTTTCAGATGTGTCCTGAACAAGCAGATACTGAGCACTGAAAAAGGAGACCACAAAATAGACAGCATTAGTGCAATTTGAATGGTCTGGTCACCGAGGAAGTATTCCCTTTCCAGTCTTATAGATAGGGAACTCATTAGGGAATGTAGAAAAGGAAGACCTGAGAGACTCTACAAACCTTTCCCAGATCTACATAATGCAGAGCTGGAATGACTGTGC
This sequence comes from Corvus brachyrhynchos, assembly GCF_000691975.1. Taxonomy (NCBI): domain Eukaryota; kingdom Metazoa; phylum Chordata; class Aves; order Passeriformes; family Corvidae; genus Corvus; species Corvus brachyrhynchos. Next base: position 5,809,341 of record NW_008237885.1, on the reverse strand, counting down.
TGATCTAGCTTTTATTCTGGATTCTGGGATCTCTCACACAGAAATGGGAAGTCATACAATCCATAAAATTGCATGCAGTCGTGATTAAAGTGTTTTGGTTTTCAAACCCTTCACACTATTTTGTCTTAATGAACAGAGCAAGCGTTTTAAAGCAATTGATAACGTGTATCCCACCATTGGTCTAAAGCATCCATGACACTTCACAATGACACTCATGTTTTACGCACTCTAGAATTCAATTTCTTTTTCTTCAGGCAGTGTGGAAGCTCTCCTATTCTCTAGAACCAGAGATCCAGATTTAACAAAAACAAGAACCCATGACTCAGCTACAATTTTACCATCCAAAAACTAATTTCAGAGTTTGAAATATAGGTTTTGTTCTAATGTGAATCTTTCAATCAGTATAATTTCCTCTCATGAATAAAACAACATCTGTAGTGTTAACATGTTGGCAGCTTTGCTTCCAATAAAGAATAAACCATTTCCTGCCCTAAACAAACTTTCTGGACAAGATGTCAGAGTATTTAATAAAAGTGAACAGTATTATTCCTAACATCAAATATATCCAACTTGCTTTCCTTAGTCATGCTAAGGATCATCAATATTAGTGAACAACTGTTTCGCTAGAGAACAGAATGAACTGCATATCATTTAATTATTTTCTTGTATCTGCAACTGGCTTAAGAATTGGGAATGTAAACATTGTCATTTAAACCATGACAGATAAAGCATGCCATAAGACTTTCACTATTTTAATAATAACCTGCAATTTTATTTCAGATTGATTAATTTTAAACATCAAAACACCATTTCACACATTAAAAATCTCCTGGTTTTAGCAAGAAATAACAAGTGCAGCAGAAAAGTGTAAAGGGAGTATTTAAAGAAAAGCAAAAAAATAAACCTTCCTGAAATCTTGTTATCCAGATAAAGTGCTCATACTTGTGCAGGAATTGTGCCACTGAAATTGACATTGTGTACAAGGATCACTTAGTTAAGAGGCAGCTCTTCCTATTTAAATAGCAGCTGTCTGACTTAAACGTGGCTGAGATCAAGTCTTTGATAGGTGATCAGTCTTGATGTTTAGCAACCTCACATTTATGTAGAACACATACTAATTCAAAGATACAGCTTTTACATTTTTCTAATAGTACTTTGTTGCCTGGTTTCTAGTCAAGGAGAGTGGTTTATGATTAATAGTGATGGTTTATGCTAATCATCCATCATTTGTTCATAAACCTGCAGATGTTTGTTTTCTAGAAGTAATTTCATCCCTCCTGAAAAGCTGTAAAACTTCTACACATATTACACTAATATTACAAGGTCATATTCTTACCAATGCTCTGTTTAAAAGTCATGCAGTTTCCTTAGTAGTTGGATGTAGCTATTGTGTTGTTTCTCTGTCACTAGTATTCTAATTTCACTCTCTGATGATGTGTGACCTAGTATATCTCTTAGTTGTCTATTTCCATTTGCTAAATCTGAAATGGCACCATGTGATATGAAAAATAGTCAATGTATTTTTCGTTTGCATACAAATACATTTAAGAATACATCCATGTGTCACATGCACTTTATGCACATGCACTCATATATAATATATGCACATAGTTGTAGCCAGGCATTAGAATCCAAAGCATTCAGTGTAAATATTAGTACTTTTTCTCTCCCTTGAAGAAAACACTGTCATATGCTGAAATTTTCACTCATTTTAAATTCTCAGTATTCTGAAGAATGAAGTAGTGAGAAAAATTCTTTAAAAGAAGAGATTTCCTGTTCAGAAATATTCTAAGAAATATATTCCTCAGCTGTTACAGCAATGTATCTTAGAACTTGTGTTCCTATATAAAAATTTGTAAAACTCATAAAATATAGATTAGCAATTTTAATTTCAACAGTTATAACAATTTTGAAAATAAGTCTTTTCAATGTTATTATTTTTATTTATAAATTCTATTATTTTAATTAAGAAGAATCTTAAACTTGTATCCTGCCTCAATGAGCATTTATTAAACCAGAAATGTAGAAAAGCCTCAGCAGAAGGAATGAAGGAACTGCTTCCTTTTACCTTGGAGTTAAGTCCTATTTATAAGCAAGACCTGAGTTTGGATCTTACCTGGGAGATCCCAGATACAGGCTAAGTTGTAAGCAGTTTAGAAAGCAGTAATGCAAAAAGACCTTGTTAATTTTGACACCACTAGGTAAAACATAGTAGGAATGAAATAGAGTCTGCCATTTAGCAATGAAAAGTTCTATAAAATGAATCAAATAGGTAATTGCGTAATTCATATCAGCATAACCAATACTGAGTAGTTTGAATGTTTAAAAGTGAAATGATTTTTCAGGCAGTCTTCTAGTCACAAACAGAGCAGTATCATTCTAAGTTAGTTCCCCAAACACCTACTTTTTATTGGTTTGTTATGGCTAAGAGATATCACTCTGTTCTCTGCTGAAATGCTTTCTTGTTAAAGGTATATGAGTATTTTCCTTAAAAAAAATGCAAAAAATCTTATTTCTCATTTAGTGACTTTAGTGGATTTTGTCCTACCTGGTATTCAAAAGAAAAATATCTCTATATACTCTATTTTCTAAAACAGACTCACAAACCCATTGATCTGTTTCTCTTTTTCACTGGTTTGCCTAATTTATTTGTTTGTCTATTCTATTGAAAAGAAATTGATCTGAAGACAGAATGTTTCCATGTAGTCATCCTGTCCTTACAAGATGACTTACATCCCTACAGGACTGTACAGGACTTATTCAACCAAATTTAGACTTCTATAATGTACATCCCTATATTCAGGCTAGGTCCCATAGGCTCCTGCTGTCCTAACTGAAAAGAAATAGGCTCTTTTAAAATAAAATCCATCTCATATTAAAAGTAGGTCAGATATATTGCTCCTTAGAAGTACCCGTTTCCCTTCATTAATTATAAAGGAAGCCTTGTTGATTAATTCAGATGAAGACATTTAGGCTACACATATCTGATGGGTGGTTCAGTTACTTTAACATAGATGTCTGGCAACATTTAAGGTGCCCTAGGTTATCCAAGGGCACATACATGAGACTGGAAATTATACCACAAATCTCATGAGAGAAGCCAGTCCTTTTAAAGGGGGAACTGAAAGCCCAGCAGGGTTCCTTAAGAAACCTCACATGAGCTACTTAGGGGAAATCACTGAGTCCTATGGGTGCTTTCATTTCCAGATTGGTGGCCTGCAATTGAGTACCTATTGTATATTGTGACTAACTATTGCAATAAAATTAATTACTTAAGTATACTTTATCAACTCTACTGTTTTCCAGTCTTCAAAACCATGCAAATAAAAACAGAGGTTAAAAACTCTGACTACTTACATTTAAACACCTAATTTCACATGCTGGCAATCTGAAAGTAAATCTAACCCCTGAAGTGTGATAAAATTAATCTTACTTTCAAGGGTGTTTATTTCAAATATCATAGAATTCTAGAATGTTTTTTGTTGGAAGGAACCCTATAGATTATCTAGTTTCAACCTCTCTGCCATAGGTAGGGACAACTTCCACTAGACCAGGTTGCTCAAAGCCTTATCCAGCCTGGTCTTGAACACTTCCTGGGATAGGGCATCCACAACTTCTCTGTGCAACCTGTTCCAGCACCTCACCACCCTCTCAATAAAGAATTTATTTCTGCTAATATCTGATCTAAACCTTCTCTCTTTCCATTTAAGGTCATTCCTCCTTGTCCTATCACATGGCCCTCTCCAGTTTTCTCTGAATATATCAAGCCTGTTTAAATCCATAGGCATTTCAAAAATAGATAAATAAACATTTTCCAAAATATCTCCAGAAAATTTTGGCAAGTTTTAAGTAGGTAGGTCATTATTCACACATTTACATGCCGGAATAATAGACACTTTTGAATTAGATTAGATTCCACTTCTGATTTTCTGTCTTTTAAAAGATAGTGAACATATGGCCCAGTTGAGACATACACTCTGAAAATCACCTTTATTAACCAGTGACACCCAGGCAATTAAGAAAGAGCAAATACAGGTGATGAGAAGAAAGTAGGTGACTTGAATGAGCACTGGAAACTATATCAAGAATTATTTAATTAGCTAAGTAAACATACTTAACTTATCAGGCTTTTCTTGTGAAGTTTAAATCTCCTTCCTACAACCTTCTGCCTTCTCTGCAGTCCTTGTTCTAGTTCTTTCTTTCTTCCTTTCCTTACTATTTCTCTTTACTTCACTATTATTTTTTCTTCCCTTACCTTGCTGCTGGAAGCTCTCATATACCTCTACCTTTCAGTTTTCTTCTTGTTTATTTTTGCACTAAATATTCATTTGAGTTTTATTCTCAAATGTTCTAAATTTCTTTTTATTCTAACTTCACAGTAAGGGCTTTCATTGCTCTTTCTCCTTTGCTCTTGCAACTCTGACAAATCTACTTCATTATTTCTTTCCAATGATTTTCTTTTTCATTCTTGAAATCTTCCCAAGTTTCATTCATTCTTTACTTACACTTTGTTTTAATAATCTGAATTTAATAATCTGATTTTAACAGATTATACTGTTTGATGTGACTAAGCAAAATCTTCTCAGAAAGACAAAGTCCCTGTGAATCTAGATACACATTATAGCTTTATTATAAAAACACAGTTCTTTATTTGTTACTGCTTTTGTCAAATCTCTCTCTCTATTCGTAAATGATAGCAGAGCTATGTATACCTTTCTGGGGTTTCTTTTTGAAGATAAGAATAAAACATAGTTAGTTTTCAGCTGTCCTGATCTGGGAACTTACAATTTCCATATTTGTTTTGAATAAAGCAATATTTATTGCTTTTTCCTTTCAGCTACACGCACATATACATTTGAGTGAAAGAATATCTCCATTTAACTGAAGCCAACTGTCACTACCAGGCAAAAAATCTAAAACTGACAGAGCTGGGTGTTATTTAAATAAGAGCAGTATCTTCCCTGATGACAATGCCCTTTTTTAAATAAAACAATAGTCTCAGAGGAGTACTAAATGCTGAGGAAATGTTAAAATACAAAATAAATCTACTTTAGCAGGTAAGAATGCAAGGAAAATAACAAGAAAAATTCATAGAGTTAAATGAATAGCTAAACAACTGTGTTATCATTTGTGGGCTAAATGGTGTTCAGAACTACTCTAACATGAATTTGAGTTAATCCCAAATGAGTTCAAGAGAGTAATTGCATTAATTTTTTTTAAAAAAACAAAATAAACCCATCATAATTCTTTGGATTATTAATGTATTTCTTTTTTACCATAATATGTTGCAGTGAGTTCCTCCCCAAATTTCTCGCTCATAACTTTATAGTTTTTATTTTTCTGAAATACTAAGAAAGACTGGATTCCCTGTCCTCACTGAAATTTGAGGACTCTCAGGAGTTCAGATGTTGTCTCCACTGCAGACATGTTCTGTTTCAGCTTCCCCCCAAAAAACCCAAGTACAACTTGCATAGATATAGAGCTGCAGTTTATTAAGTTTTTTAAAAAGTCTTTAAAATAGCCAAACCCTTCTGTTTCTCATTAAAAACTAATTCTAATGCAGGTATTCTTTGCAGAAATACCTTTTTCAGCCAATGTGCTCTTACTGAAAGCATATGGCTGGGAAATATTAATTATTGAAAGTTTCACTGAAAATACATTCTCTATCGAGAGTAGACCGGGGAAACAGCCCCATTTTCCAGTCTCAAACACAAACCAGTTGTCCTGAATGTGCCTTAAGTCTTAGGAAAATTTTTCATGGTGCTTCCTGGGAATAATTTCCCACTTTTAGTGGTATCTCAAGGACTTCTCTTAGTAGAAGTGATATCTGCAAATCTAATGGTCTCAGCTAAATTTAATTGTCTACAGTACTAATGTCTAAATCTAAGCCAGTCCCTTTAAGATTCCTTTAAAATCAAAAGAGGCAAATAAACACATTTTAGAGTGATGCATATTAAGATTACCCACATAGGAGGAAGTTAGTTCTGCTCTAAAGCTAGGCATATTCAGTTGGCAAGATGAATCCTATGCAAGAATATTTGATGAATATGTCAAAGCTTTTGTTTTGTTTGTTTGTTTCTGGATTTTAGCATCTGTGTTTCTGTTATCTGAAAGTCTAGTAAATAGCATTCCTTGGCTTTTCTTTGGATCCATTTAGAAGCTATATTTTGAAGGCGAAGGAGTCAAAACTATAGAGTTGAATTCTGAGAAATATTTATACAAAAAATAATGAACCTTTAGGCAAATTTCTAAGTATAACCAAGGCCCTAGTACTGAATTCAGAGACGTAGCAGTATCAGTATAGGAATTCCAGTGTAAATCTTATTTTTCCTATATACTGAAAAATGTTGCACAAATGCTTGCTTGACATAATGTCAGATATCAGACTATTTCAATTACTCTGCGTCAGAGTCTGAACTCATAAGATTAAAAAAAAGAAATCAAAAACCTGGGACTTTGTAATAGTAAACCTGTTTATTTAAAAATAATCTTTCCCAAAACAAGTCCACTGATTAATGAAATTTGCAGAGAATATACCTACTATAAGTCTTATATATAAATATGTATCTTAGAACCTCTTTTTTGTATTCTTTTTTGTATCAAATAAAAAGTAAGTTATACTTCTAATTTTTATTCTTTTGACAATTTCTGCATTGCAGATAGTTTATTTCTTAAATCTCTGCAATATAAGTTTTTTAGCAATTAACTTTTGGGAACTCTACAGTGATCACAAATATGAACAGCATTAAGAGAAAGATACATTTCCACTTACACTTTTTGTGTTTTAGCACAACCACCATTGTGCTTGACACACTTGAGTTAGATGGAAAATCAGTTGTTTCTATAGCTACTATGATTTCTGAGTGATACTCTGTAGGAAATACTGTGTTCTTATTTTATACCGAAGGGATTATTTTAATGAAAGTGTGGTCATGTAGGACAGTGTATCAGCATGAAAAGCGTTACAATGCATTACATAGAATCACCTTTATAGACAAACAAACAAACCAACCTCAAGCCAAAGAGCAAAAAATCAACCAATACAATACATACATACAACTTAACATAACACACCTGTATTTAATTTTGTAATAAGATGAGCATCCAGGAGACCAAACATCAGTATATGGAACTGAGTGGCAAAATAGTCCAGTTCATTGAAAAGAATTACTGATTACAGTGTGTGAACAATGAAAGGGGATTTTTACTGAAGTTGTTTAGATATTCATTCATCATTTATTTGAAGAATTTCTAACAATAATAGAAAAGAGGCTTGTTTTCCTCTGAAAAAAATCATCCAAAATGGCAAAGAAGGATAAATCTTGGTACTTTAATTTTTTTTATGATGCAAGTTCTTTTCATTTTACCAGTAAAAATTGAAATATGCACTCTATCTTTCTGTCTGTCTATCTATGTATCTACATATACATACATTTATAGAAACTCCAAAAATTCCAGGGAATGGCTACTCAAATATTTTGCTTGTTAGTAAATAACAATTTTTCTCAGGTTTCTATAAACAATATTATTGAAAACATAACTCTCTTCTATAAACTCTATTATGACATTTACAGGAAAGGAAGCCTTTTCAATTTTTAAAATATTCCTGTACTGGTGTAGTTTCAGTTAACGTGTCCTGTCGTTTCTTTTTAGCCACAAGTGTAGCTTTCATAGCTCTGCAGTAGACTTAACATAAAGAATCACTGATTCTGACTTTTACCTTGGGACACAACTGCAATATAAATATTAGGGATTGTAGTAGACATGAAGGAGAATAGAAAAAAAAAAAATTTGAAGGATTCCTACTTCCTTCAAATATCTGGAGGTTATGTACTTCAAAATTCACTGCGCACAGGAGAGTAGAAAATCTGATGTGGAGAAGGGGAATGAAGTGGATTTGTATTGCTTTCTCCTTTGCAGTCTTGCAGAGAACAGGAAAATTTTGAAAGAAGATGCAGCTGCTACTACAGGTACTTCCTTTCTGCATGTGGGAAGCACAGTAAAGGCACTTTGCTTCCGAAGTCTGACATTTTCTAGTGTAACTCAGTACTCTGGCAACAAATCTCTCCATCACTGTGGTTGATAATAAAAGCATTACTTATCCTTGTACAGAAAACATAGCATCATTCTCATATATTATTTTTTCTCTCCTTTCCTCTTTCAGAATATTTTTTGTATGTAACCAAAAAGCATTGAGAGACCGAAAAGTTTTGCCTGTTGTTTTCACATTTCCCAGACTATTTTATTTTCACAATATTTTTCTGCAAAAATCCAATGATAGAAAATAAAAATCTTTGGAATTATACCACATGGTAAGTAAAGCAGTACATGGGATGAGTCCCAGGCATTTGCAGATAGTCATGCCATTTGATACTGAAAAAGAAAAACCATTAATAATCCATATCTGACATTTTGTTATTGTGGTATTTTGCTTCACTAATCAGGCTTCACTAACAATGTAACTAAAAAACCAAATCTTTCATTGTGTTCCCTTAGTGTGCCGTTAAAGAAATAAACACTAGCTACTCTCCACAACAAAGAAAAATCTGTAATACTCACACATATATTTTTTCTATTTGGTTGTTGAATAAAAGGATTAGTGTAACTTGTCTATATTAAGTTTACTGAAAAAAAATGCTAGTACTTAAATGCTTGGATTTCTGATAAAAAACTAAAAAATATTGACTGTGAGTGACTTGATTTTTCTGAGATAAGAGGTCATTACTAATTTCTTCTTGTATACCTGAATAATGTCATTTTTTATGCAAATGTGCATATGAATTAAATGACAATAATTACAGTAATGTTCCTCTAATTCTGAGAGAGCAAGAGAGAGTGATTTAGCTTTCTGAACGATTTCATTTTGATATTGTGTTAAGAGTTTGTTAAAATAAATGTGCAATGAATAATTTGTATGAGTATGTTTGCCTTGAATTATTTTAGCAGGTATTCCTTTTAAAAAACTGAAGTATAAAAGACAGACTTAAAAATCTCTGCATCTCAAGAATATGTCTGCTACACTGACGGTTTATAAATGCAAAGGACTTTGAGACCTAATAAAACTACTCCATGGTTACTGTCCATAATAATCTATACAATATGTTACCATTTTTATCTGGTGAAAAAGTTTATTCTCTTGAATAACCCAGAGGTCTTACCTCCTGTTGCTCCTGATTTCTCTGAAGACATACATGGGAAAACCTCAGCCGATTAAGAAGGAAAGCAACATAGTGGCACCATTTTCCTATGTATCTCTTTCCCCAGTTTTCATTTTGCTTCCTGATATTTACTCTTGACTGTCAGGTAGAGCTGACATGGTTTTCTTTGATTTAAATTTTATGAGTAAACCAGTTTTTCTTTGTACGTATTTCTTATTTGATATCATTGGCAATGAAAAGCAGATAAACAACCTCCAGGGCATCAAAATATTTGTACAGTTGTCCAAAAGGTTATGATGTTTGATTGCAAAGAAATACGTTTTAGTGGGTGTTTTGCTATTGACTTCTATTAGGTGTAGTTTTATAATACCATTTTAAAAGTTTTGCTGAGATTTAGAGTTTTCTCTTGTGGTTATTTTTCAGACAAGAGTCATTATTTCTGGGTGTTACTGTCAGAATGTCATCTTCATTAACATAAGGGAATTCTTTAGCTTCACAATTTTATTTCTATTATGTTTAGCCTCGATGTACGTCTCATGATCAAATAACTGATCTCCTAACTGTTTTGCAGGTATGAATTTTACTAATCAGATGCAGCATCCCTATGTGGTAGGGGACAGTATTCCCCATATCAATCTGTACTACTTTTAAGGATGATCCTAGAATCAGCTCAATTTTACCATCATAAAGAGTTAGTAAAGGCTGCTGGTCAGAGGGGTAAGTTTTTGCTTATTTGATAGGATGGAATATTAATCAGCAGAATGCATTAATTCAGTCTGTACCTTTTGTGTTCTGCTTAGCATCCAAAAGCATTGATACATGCAGATGAATTCTGGAAGCATGACTTTTTTTCTTTATTACATTTCTCAGGAAATAGCCGAGCCTCTTTTTGTGTCTCCTGCCTATTGACAAGATTCCTTTAGCAAAAAGAAACATGAAAAAGGTCAGATGAATTTAAGATGCTTCCATTAATATTTTTTTTCCTTTATTTTACAGTCTGTAACAAAGAACTTTAACAAAGAGTTTGAATCCTTTCTTGTTTGTAATTTGGACTGTTGCTGTTCACACACTTAGATACACAGAAGCTTTCCCTTTTCGGATTCAGAAAGGAGTTGCCATTATCTTGTCCATGTGCTGAGAAAAAAGATTTTTGAGAAAACTGCTTCAAAAGTACATGCTTTTTTAAGAAAAATAATGCTGTCTAATTATGACCTGCTGTTTCCATCGCAACCTGGTACTATCTGCGTGCACACACACACACATTGTATCTCTCTCTCAATCCATATTTAATGACACATAAAATTGGGAGTCTTTACCCCTGCTTCCACATGGAAATTTGTCCTCTTGACACAAGAAAATTACTTCTGGATTATTTTATGATACATATAGGCTAGCAAGAGTCTGTTCTCCATTAGAGGGAAGCCTATGCACCTTGTCTTGTCAAGTAAAAAACTTTCTGTTTGACAGGATTTAAGGACGGTGAAGGTAATTTAGATGTCAATGAAGTAAAAATACTAAAACTTCACTCAATTTAGTTTTGTTTGCAATTTCAAAAAAGTGAAGAAGCATGTTATTACAACAGGGAATCAAGCATAAAAAAAATGTTATGCAATAAAAGACAAAAATATTCATTATTTGTTAATAGTGTCAGTCTTATTGTGTAACTGACTTACATTAGAATGATCATTCTTCTGTCGTTGGAAGTCAAACAGATGGAATTAAGGACACACACAACTTAAAGAAAACCAACCCAACGCACACAAACAACACAACTTTCAAACTAATTCTAGATCATCCCATAAAAAGATTTCACAACAAACTTATGGACAAGAAACTTATGCAAAGAAACATGATAAAGAAATGAATGAATGCCAGTATCTACAGCTTCACCTAGTGAAGCACTAACAGAGGTGTATGTACTCCCTGCCTTTGTTCTGTTACCCAGCCAAGGACATTCTGAAATTCATCCTTCAGTCTGGCTGCATTGCACCTCCATTTCCTGCACTTATACCAATCCTCGGAGAAGACAGTGTACCTGCTGTAAACTCAGCCTGGTACATGCATATTTTTTCAATTAAATTCAGTTAAGAAAGATGTCATGCCACTGTTGTTGAAATAAAATGTACAATGTGCCTCATAAGAGTAAATAGAAGTTGTTATTTTTTTTGACATGCAGTGAAAAAAATATAAATTTGATAAGAGAGACTAATCTTTACCAAAGACATCACTATGTGTATACATGTATATATGGGTATGTATATATATTGCTGTGAGAAAAGAGGAGAACAAGTTTTGCATTTAGTATTTTTAATGTATCTGAAAATCAAACAAATTTGATAAACAACTTATTTAATCTTTGCAGTGGTTTTTGAATGCAGAAGTTTAGTACAAGGACTGAATTGCTTTGTTCAGTTCAGAATCCAGTTCAGAAACCTGTGAACTATGATTGTCTAAATTGAGGAAGGAATTTGAAAAGATCAGAATAATACTAAGCTCATGAAAAATATATAAACTTGATATATCTTTTTAATGTTTGCTTTTTTGTTTTTCATTTGGAGAGGTCAACTGTTACTTTGTTATTTTAATTGTTTCTGCAATATCACCTTACACTGAAGAGAAAATTTTAAGTTTGTTTTCCTTTGAAAAGTACTCAAAGTTTAAAAACTAGCTATCAAGTAACAGAACTTAGAATTCAGAAAGAAGATATGTCACACTATTTATTTTTATATCTCAACCCAATATAGTGATATCTCTTCTGTTATCTTTTTTCTTATATTGACATGCCTGAACAGATGGAACAGTTAAATTTCTAAATGGGTAACTCCTCTAAATTTGGAAGCAATGAAAAGCATTATTTTTTGCAAGGATATTAGGGTTTTTTACATAGACTCTAATGAAATGAACTGTTAAGGCATTCTGGACTTGGTTGGCTGCCAAGGTCAAAGCATCAGTATCATCAAGATGGTTTAGCTCAGCAGCCATAGAACGTATTAGGGAGGCTGTGTCAGTCTGGCGTTAAAAAGAAATGCCTCAACTGGTAAAATATTTTCAAAGTAGCACTTACTTAAATAGTACTTTTTAAAGACAAAAATAAGTAAAAAATAATAGGTCTGAGAATCATCCCTTCAAGTCTATTTCCAAAAATCTAGGAAAATGAAAGTACAGTCAACATTAATGACAGGACTGACCAACTTTTCAAGAAAAGATGACCCCATGTGAAATCCTACATATAAGGGTCACCACACATGGATCAGGCAGGATCATTCTTAGAAAAACTAAAGTTGTTGGGCCAAAAATTTGACAATTAAAAAAAATTATAAGAAATTTACCTGTTGATTATAGTCCCCACACTAAAAATAGAGAATAGTATAATCCACTACTTGCTGTCCCTTCACCCTTGTTGCAGAGAAACGACAACCACCTCTTTGTCCTGCTTGAATTCCATGAGGCTATTCTCCTGCCAGATGCCCAAGAAAGCACAGAGAAGACTCTGGACATGCTTCCATGTAGATAATGCTGGCTTGTAAAAGAAATGTAACTGCATATTTGTTCTCCTGTATTCTGTAAGAATTTTGTTTGTTTTGTTAGTTAGTGATGGTATATTAGTTGTTATATGGTGCATGGAAACCTACAGGAAGGATTTTACAATAACTTTTTTTGTTCTTCTCTACTTTTATGAGCAGTAGACATGAATCAATCCATCCTTGAGTATTTCTGTCTCTGACTGAGGAGTGTTATTTACTCTCCAAGTTGAATATGTTTGTTAGCTGCTTGAGTACTCACAGACCTTCAGATATCATGGTGATGAAGACAATATAAAAGATGAATTGTTATTACAATGCATGTACATTGATTTATAATAGTAATTGGTAGTGGAAGTCAGCACACCACTGTATATTGCCTTTTATTGAACTTTTCATTTTATGTTTGCATATACATATGCACTTCTATATATGCAATATATTATTTAGCCTTTCCAAAAGGCCAGCATTTGGTCCTATGCAATTTCATGAAGAACAGGTTTCTATTACTTTTCCAGATGTTATTAGACAACAGATTTTCTTTGACTGGTATCTTAGTCATATAACTCAGGTATGCACCCTGACTTAGTGCATTCCCATCTGTGGACATCAATTCAGTTCTAAATGCTAATACCTACAGTCCATACCTACAGTGACTCTAATATTGTAGACATTTTCAGAACAGCATAATAGCTAGAGATCATCTAAGAAATTTTCCTATGCTGAAACCATGTAAAGCTAAGCTGATAGCTGCCACTCTTGCTCACCAGAGGAGCGGCATGATATGTAAAGCACATGGTCCTGGGGCTTATGGATCAGTGTTTCTTCTTTTATACCCACATAATTTATTCCTCTTCACCTTCCACCCTACTACAGCTAAAGTGGTAAATTCAGCTCCCTAAAAGTATACCTGTCCAGATTCTCTCCTGTTCCTGCTCTGAAGGCTAACCATAACAGAATTGAATCAGAATAAACACAGCAGAGAAATTAAAATGCACTGAGCATTTTAAAATCACTTTCAAAAGGAAAAGTTTAGAGTTCACTGATTTCTTCCATAGCATATTGGTTTGAAAATGTATACTTTTGTAAAATTTATTAAGTGCCATAAAAAAAGAAAAAAACAAACCTCTTGATATTAAACAGCTTAATTGATTTACTGGTCATGTAGTTAACTTCTCAAGTACAACCCATTCGTCTTGCTCCTTCAGCAGAGTACAAGGTGATATACTTGCAGAAATCACTGAAAAGCCATATTAGTTCAAAACATTTTGTAGGATATCTCAAACTAGAGGCATTTTTTAAATAAAAAGAGACAGAAAAGTACAAAATTCAAAGCTACAAAATATCTCTCTGAAGTTACACATTTTCTAAGAAAAACTAGTGGGCTTTTGTTTGGATTTTGTATGTGTGTGTATGTTTGTGTGACAATTGCACATTTCCCTGATCAGAGGAATAATTTCCTTTGATTATATTCACAGTGAATAGAGTGACATTTTTGCTAAGTCCCACAGAACAAAATGCTTATTTGAGGTCTAAGTCCTGCTCGGTGTTAATAAGACCTTGACCTTTAGTGAACACTTATATATGCAACAATGGTTTTGGAGAAAAAAATCTGTCTACAAAAGAACAAAATAAAATGCTCTAGTTATGGTATTTTCATTTTGTTTTCTCTTAATTACTATGGAAAAATATCTGCTTTATCACAATGCCAAGAAGTATATATTATTTTATGTGATTCACTATTTTTCTTATTTTTGTTAAAAGATACGTGTTAGATGTTGATATTATTGAATTAGGTATCTTCAGCATCGATATTTCTAATGCTTAAATATTCAAATTGCAGCACAGTAAGAGAAAACTGAGAACCTTCAAAAAGAAGAGTAGCCAAAACTCATATTTCAGTCAGTTTTTTGTAGCTTTTTTTACTTTAAGGGAGAAAATGCAGCATTTGGTAGGTTGAAAATTAAAATTATTAGTTACTTCTTGAATCTAATTTTGTAAAAACTGAGAAGGCATCAAAAGCAACTGTTAAGACGCTCAAATTATTTGTCTTTTTTTGTCATTGTCTCTCTACAGTTTTAGGTAATCTTTTTGCATTGTTGTGGATTGAAAACAAAGGAATTGTGTGAAAAGATATCAGCTGTAAACTCATATCTCATTGAAAGACTATTTTATATTTCAGAGTTAATGACAGTACACAGAGCACTGTGCATGAAAGAAAATTTTAGAAATATATGTACACTCATGCTTTGAAAAAATGCTCCATTTTGATTCTGAAAGAGTTACAAGCGGATTAACTAAGTGTAGAAGTATACAGCAAGCTAAAAAGACTAATGTCATCTGAAAAGGATTAATAGACATGTCTTAAATTGCAGCATATTCCCTCATACTCTGTTGCAGAAAGTCAGACTTTAAAATATTTTCCTCTGGCTCAGGAATATTGTTTTCTAGTTTGGTTCGGCTTGATTATTTCTCTGAACTATTTCACTGCAGTTTCCAAAATGCAAGACTTTCGTAGTTGTGTTCTCCAGAAGGAAAGCTGGAATGTGTAAGTATCCTGATAAAGTTTAATTATTTACAGAGTTGAAGTAATAGTTATATGTATCATTTACATTATATTATTTACACTTCCAAATAGGTAGTAATATTTAATTTGCAAACATGACACACAAACCCTCCTTATATATATATATATTATATATATATAATATATAAATTATATTATATAATTTAAAATATAAATTATACCTGGAATTAAAGCAGAACATACTGTGAAGAACATATTGCCGTCTAAAGGCTCCAGATATTAGTATTCATTGAACAGATATACACAAAGTCCTTGACTGTGAAATATTTAGAAAGCTTTATTAACACCCACAGTTGAATACAGTAACTAACATCATGTCAACACTATGAATTGGGATGTTAATAGCTCTTTTGTTTACCCTCCAACCATCTGGAATATTTAGCAAATTCAGGCACTCAAAACGAGGAAGCAGCATGCTCAGTTGCTACTGTCCCTTTCAGCTGGACAGCTCCTTCAACACAGCAATTAGCCTGAATGTTCTCCATATGGAGTGGCACGGTCCACCTAGAACATATAAATTATTTAGAAAATTCATCCTTTCTCATTAGTTCTACATTAAAAAGTAGTTCATTTAGACAATTAAATTGCACATAACATTAACGTTTTAAAGTATGTTGGAGATGACTGCATGGAATTAATCAGTCTATTTTACCTGGCACACAGAAATGTACTACTAGCACATGCCATTCTGTAGATATTGTAGAGAATTGTAAGTTGGAAATGAGGCAGTAAAAGCATTCAGGAAGATTAAAAAGAAATTTGAGAACCATATTTAAGAATATCCTGTAGGTAGTATGCTAATTGTATTTGGTTTGATTAGTGGAAACATATATTACCTTCTTTGAGCCAGCTGCAAATTTTAAAGTAGTTGCATTTTTTTAATCCTAGATCGCAATAAAAATGGAAATAAAACTCTCATACAACTGCTAAAACAAATTTATAAGAAATATGTTATGAAGAAAGCTAAAAGTACAGATTGTATATGATCAGTGGTGACTTATGGCAAGCATTTTTTTAATTTCCTTAGTAAAAGGTTGAGAAAAAATTTGGAAAGTGCAGCTATTGGTCAACTATCAGTATAGGGCAAACATTTGTATTCAACTTCTAACTATTTTTGTGTATCTAACATCCCCTTGCTCAAACAGGTTAATGAAAATCATCATATTATGGCAGAAATTGAATGAATTAACTGATGATATCAATTGGACATTATATCATTAGTAAAACAGAAGGTCAAATAGCAAACTTTAATTAAATTGATTTATATGAACATTTTTCCTCTTCAACTTGACCAAAACAAGACAAAAATTGCAAGTAGATTCCATCTGCATATGTAATGGGCAATTAGAGGTCATCATTACGCTCTCTAATTTCTTTTCACTTATAATATTCTAAAAATTTAATGTCAAATTATTCTGCTTAAGTCTAAAATTGTTCTGAAATTTTTCTCCAAGGTGCATAGGACATTACAATGTGTTAAAAAAAATTAACAAAATGTTTGTCTCAAATAATTGATACTACTTCAAGTAAACTAAAGAAAAATCAAGAGTGAATGAATTTCAAAAAATTTCTGATGCTTAGGTGACAGAACCATGCCACGGAAAAGATAACCTGAGGTCTTGCTTCAAACAGAAGGCTGGGACAGAAAGACCCCCAAGGTCCCTTCAAAACTAAAGTTTTCTATAATTTTCTGAAAGCAGCCTGTTTTAAAATTATCTATATGTTTCCTGGTATATTTATGCATAGGAACCAAAGCTCTACCAATTCTCCATCTGTTATTTTCTTCCTTTATATCTTGGCTAATAATACTACTTTGTATTTTATTTCTGGCAACTAAGAATGGCTCCCACTTCCACTCTTAATTTTAATTCATAGAGGAATGGTGTGTGACTCTCCAAAAGATTTTATGAGGAAGTCACTCCTTCCATCTAGTTCAAAAGTAGAAGAAGGGCAGAACTACGTTGCAATCCATTCTATAATTTCCATATGCAAGTAGCCTGTAATTGTTTAGACATCCTTGTAATGTTATACTTTCTATTTTTTATTTATATTTTGTGGGTTTCTTTCTGGATTTGAAAGTACACAGTAAACTTAAAACGCTATTTTAAGTTCAGAGCAAACTAATTTCATACAGAAGATATAAAACAATCTTCATATTTTGTTTCTGTGTATAGCTATTTAGTGTATTCAGTTGTGATGTATTTTATCAGTTTCAGAATTAATAAAAAATCTTTCAAGACTTTTCAAAACTTTGCATAACTGTAATCAACAGAATTATGAAGACAGCAAGAGATAATTTGACAAAAAAATTTATAAAATGTAACTAACCTCATGCTGGAGTAAATCTTCAATTGTTTTTGTAATATAACATTGCACAGATTCTTATTTATAGCTATAATGTACAAGCTTTTAGAAAGGAAATTAAATCCTTCCTTAGTTTTAGTTTTAGTCAATCTTTGTCAAATAAAGCAATGAGTTAACTGAATTTTTGCCCCAAAACTCATCTCTTAATGAATAGCATTTTCTGATTTTTCATAAATGCCTCTGGATATTTCATTCTAAAAGTTCTATTGTTTTACATTAAGCTTCAAGACAACCCATGTCCTCATATATTCACCATACATAGTACAAAAAAAATTAGTATAGATGTGGAGAATATCGCTGATGACAGAATACTTTCTTGCATCTCAGATGAGAGATATACAGGAAGAAGGAAGTTAAGGGAGAGACGGATCGAATATGGGTAGGGCCATTTTTAATTTTCTTTTGAGTGGTATGAAAGTCACAGGTTGCTTCTTTTTGCATTTTCCAATTCATAAAAGCTAAGTTCCTTACATTTGCATTGACATTTGAAAACTTTCATATATGAAGGTAGCTGTTTTTTTCAATTCTGCTGTTTTCCTTCTGCTTGTATGAATGACGGGGATGAATCTGGTCTTTTAGAAAACAATGTATACCTTGCAGGAGTACATAATATATAACAGAGATTTGCACATATTCTCTTTGGATTTTTGTCATCTTTAAATGGATGCTTTAGGGGATTTTTTATATGTCATATTTTTAGGTCTTTCAGCAACTGTATCTGAAGTAAACAATTGGTATCTGACTTCTAATTCTGTATTATGCCAAATAAAACCAGAACAACTATTCTGTCAGAGTGACTCCTAGAGGACTACGGGAAATTTTAATAATACAATTCCCTCTATACTCATCAAAGTAGCATATGTTTTGTTTCCAGCAGTTGGAAATATAGCTGAGAATATTTTTATTCAAATAATCATCTGTCACAATGTTCTGTTCAAAATCTACTATCTTGATGAATAAGATAAAACATAGATTCAATGTCCAGATCATGAAGATGCACTAAAAATATATTTTAGCACTCTCCTTTTGCTGCCAAATCGGCATGAAAACTCATTGTTTTTGCTGTGTTGCTTGTATTTTGTCAGCAGACTGTTTAATAAACATCAACACTCACAAACATTCTTGATTTCCAGACTTAGAGAGGGATTCATCTGATGCTGTAGATATTTACATATGGGAAAATTCCCAGGATCACATCTATAATTCCTGAGCAGGGGAAAAAAGTAATTTTCACTTTAAAAAGTATATGTATACTGTTCTAGGGAGTCCACCCTAAAAATGACCATATTTTTCCACTGACAAGAAAGGTTAGATGAAAAAGATAGCAGTTCATACACATATTGGAAATTTCAAGTTAAATGAGATTAAACTATTAGGTTTCTTTCCTAAACTAGAGAAACCATTTTTTTTTTAACCCTTCAAATCTTTACATAGTTTGTATATCCTTATGCAAACATGAAACTAATTAGAGTAGGGAAGTCTTACATTAACTAAGAACTATATGGAGGTGGATTCTTTGAGTGTATTATTGGGATACTGATGTGTGCCTTTGGGAAGATATAACATTTTTCTCAGCATAATGTAGGGTTTGACAAACTACTTTAGTCTTCAATCAGAATTAATAATAGGAAAAGACAGCTGAACATATGAGATACACTGCTAACATGCTCTCAAACTTGCTGAATTTGAAACTATTCAAGACCCAAAAGAAAAGTTGTCACAGGGAAGGGACAATGTGAGACAGGTGTGTGTCCATGTATGGAGCATATTATGTAGACAAGCTAGACTTTATTTATATAACCATTTCTTTATTTAGTTGCAGTAGTTTATCTCCCTTTTCATTGTTTAAAGTTCTCCACTCTGTATTTTGATGTAGGCAAGTTGGTAGTTTATTGCACTTGTATACTTTCGATGCATTTAGATGATTTGGTCTTATGCTTTTTCTTCAAATATTGTTTATGTAAGACAGAGCTTTCTAAACATTTTTTACCTTGCATTTAATTTCCTTGTGATTTCTGTTGCTATTTCTTGAGTTTAGTTATGACTGTGTCTTTAAGATCAATGCCTTATGTTTACAAATATTCCTTCTCCTCATTTTAAGGTTCATAAATTCCACAATGTCTCTTATTGAAGTTGTCTTCTGTCTTCAAATTTTCCACTAACTCATACCTGCTCTGAAAAAAAAAAAAAAAAAAAAAAAAAAAAGAGAGAGAGAAGATGATCATTTATTTCTCTTGTTTTTCTTTTCCAAATATTTTTCTAATTTTTGTAACCCATAACAGGTGATCCTTGCTATATCCTTAATATATCTTTGAAATATCTATGTCAAATTACTTATATTTTCCTGCTGTTGAAAATGATAGAATTTGATTGTTCCTAGACTTCACTGTTTTAGTCATCTTTTACATAAACCATTGTAACAACTAAATTGTTATTACCACAAGTACCATCCAACACCATCAGCTATATAAAACTTTCTGTAAATATGTCCTTCTTTCTATGTATGATTGGGCAAAGCCTTACATCTCTCACGTTTTTGGTCCATCTGGTATGTTTATGTAGCTTCAGTGAACTTAATGAGAAACCTGAAAAACTCTCAGGATTACTATCTCGAAATAAATGAATCTTCTCTGTAAGAGGTGTAAAACCTCTGTGAAACCTACACTATTTGGACAAGTTTGTATACTTTTCAGGACTGGGACTGTGAAACTCAAGGTCTTATAGAAATGAAGCTTCTACAAAGACGTAAATACCAGCCACATGTAACAATTATGTAAGCACTATATTTTTTCAATACACATCTACACATGAATCATTTATGAAGTATAAAGACCAATATTGACTCTTGAAGGGATTTGACAACCATAATTGATGTGATGCAAAAGTCACTTTTTAAAAATTTGTTCCATATTCAAGAACGTACTAAATGTTCAAATTGTCTGTACAGACTGAAAGTTCCTTGAAATTGACACTTTAAATTTTGCATACTTTATAAGCATAAACTAGAGATAATGCTTCTATCTTATGTAAAGCAAATAAAAACTGCGCTACTTGCAGTCAGTTCCTTATTGTTCAAGCTTGTGAACCAAAAAAGAAAGAAAATTCTTGCAAATTGTAAACGGAGGTATTTATTGGGTGGAATAATTTCTTATGTCTCATAATTGACGGTATTCTTACTGAGATATTGATACTATTTTTACTGGAGCAGCATGTTAGGGGAGGGGAGGGGAGGGGAGGAGGGGAGGGCAGGGAAGGGGAGGGAAGGAGAGGAGGGGAGTGGAGGGGAGGGGGGGGGAGGG
>NW_008237885.1:5757703-5788270 GCF_000691975.1 Corvus brachyrhynchos | reverse complement strand
GAGGAGAGGAGAGGAGAGGAGAGGAGAGGAGAGGAGAGGAGAGGAGAGGAGAGGAGAGAAAATGTGAATGAGAAAGGAAGAAGAATAAAGAAGGAGGAAAGGGAAAATGGTCTATATAAACATATTTATCTGTACGTGTATGAGAAAATGGACATGTACTTAAGCTTTCTATTATAATGCCTTTCAAGCTAATGATAGGAGTAGAATATTGTGACTAAATAATAATAGACTAATTCTTCTATGTTTGACAGAAATATTCACTGAGAACGTCAAATTGGTGAAATTATCTAGGTAGTCTACAAGAAAGCTGTTCCTACAGAGACATCTACAGAATTTGTTACTTGCATTTCACTGAGAAAGAAAAGTACAGCACTAAGAAGATCCACAGAGAATCATTGCAATAAGTATCTGCTTGTATTGGACATTTGTAAAACCCAAGAGTCATGGTTGCTATCCCTTATTTTTAAAATGCTGACCTTTTCTTTTTTAAAGATAACTTTCCATACATTTTAACTTCCACCTTACAAAAAACCCTAATATTCAATTGACAGATTTTCATTTCCATTTCATGATATTAGATATAAAAAAAGAAGAAAGAACAGGATGGCTTTTCATCCTTGACCAGAGCTGGGTTCATCTAATCAATCTGATTGCCATTCTTACAAAGTTTTGTATTGACTGTCTAACACAAAAAT
Organism: Corvus brachyrhynchos; assembly: GCF_000691975.1. Taxonomy (NCBI): domain Eukaryota; kingdom Metazoa; phylum Chordata; class Aves; order Passeriformes; family Corvidae; genus Corvus; species Corvus brachyrhynchos. The sequence continues at coordinate 5,787,575 of NW_008237885.1, read as the reverse complement.
ACAACATATCTTTGTAGCTGTGAAAAACCACAGAATATCTTGATTTCTTAAAACAGTAAAAAATCTCTAAGTGACAAATCCTTTTCAAATGAAATTAGACTTGGAAAACCTTATTTTACATTCTGGATCTGGTATTGTTCTGAATTGAATGTTTGTCATTTTATTATTCATGTGGATTGAGTAAGATGAAACACTAGATTAACGCAGCAGTGAGAGGCATCATACACCCTGAGGGAATTACTATATTACTGTCACCAGGAAAAGGTGACCAAGCTACTTCAGATGTATTAGTATAAGCTGCTGGCTTATTTAGAATATTACCATTAGCAACAAGCAAATGTTGTGTCAATTAAGTTGAGAACCCTGTGGCAATATGTGAAAATTCTTTAAAAATAATAAAAAAAAGGAAAATAAAAGATATTAAAAACTCTGAATAAATATATATAATGTTGCATTCTAGTGAATGAGAGAGTTTTGGCAAAGAGACATTTTAGAATAACCTATCGGAAACTATAAATTATATCATTAATCTAGAAGTTAAATAACTTATCATTATAGTATAATGGATAAAGAGATACTGTTGCAATTTTTAAAATAATACTTGCTACATAGACTTAGAAAATACTTTTCATTTAAATTATTTATGTATAAACCAAAATGCTTTGAGACCATCCAAACTAAACAGCTTATTGCATTGATTTCTAAGTGGCTCTTATTCCTTTTAAAATAGCATGAAATCTATATAGAGTAAGAAGGAAAGGCCTGAATTCATTTTTGAGCGAGAAAAACCAACACTACAAAGGACCTGCCGGCTGTGATTCAGCTTTTGCATCTACTTTTTTTTTTCCCTATGACTGGGAAAAAATCAGGACCTGGTTGCCGTGTTAAGCCCTAGTACTCTTTCTGGCACTGTTTAGCACTGGTTAAAGAATTCTTGTCAGAGAAGATCTCCCTTTGAAAACTGAGTTATAGAAACATAAACATACGTCAGAACTTCAAAATCAACAAATATAACATTATCAATAAGCTTCACTTGTTAATGTTTTTTTTTCATTTAATGCCTACTAATTTTAAATTTTACATAATATTACTGTTTCTATTTTGCTTATAGTGTTTCTCCTTAGAAATAAAAGATTTATAACATGGCACAAAATATTATAATCCATTTTCTAAACCCTTTTTTTCCTGCAGAAAATTATTTCTGTGTGCTTTTCAACACAGGATGAAACTGCTAGCATTTTATATGTGATAAAAGTTACCCTTTAAGTGTATGTGACACATAGACCCTCCTGTAATTTATGGCAAAACAGCCTTTTGTCTCTCAATGGGAAAAATAAAAAAGAAGAGCCAACCAATACAGCTGTAATAAATATTGGTATCATATTTTGTATATCAATTTCAGTCTGCCTGGAAGATGGGGTTCATTCTTAGAGGAATAAAGATGTTAAAATATTCTATCCTAAAAGTAAGACATAAAATGTCAAGCACCTTGAAACACTAATGGAATATGTCTGCAGATAGTAGTGTTATACATTTTAACGTTCATATCACAACATTAGTGAATTGTGATACACAGAACTTTCTGGTAACTTTTTATGCATAGCTAATTTACAGTCAGGTTGAAGTTTTTACTTCAGCCATAGTTTACCTTATTGTTTTCTTAAAAATGTATATATGGATCAAAGGGTACATGATGAAGAAATACCTTTCCAATAAGTGCACAAAGCAAAATTGTGAATACATGTTATTATTAATGAATGAAAATTATCCAGAAAATATCTGTCTTAAATTAGAAGGGATTACATTTATAGGGTGCAACAAATTAGGCTAGAAGTATTCTGAAGGTCTGCCATTGTACTGAAAACCTTATTTTTATTAGTATAATTCAAGACTAGTATTCTGTTCAGCATTTAAGAAGAATGAAGGATATTTCCAAAATGTAGGAAACTTGTTTGACAAATTTCTAGAATCACTTTGATACCAGCTCTTCCTATTTTTAATTTGAAGATGTACATGGTGTCACTTCAAAAGAAAAACAAAAAAGAAATAAAATGCAGACAGATTAAAAACTTTCTAAGAATCTTGAAAAAAACCCTCACTTGAATTTGCAGTCTAAGATTTTTGGTTTATTCCATTTACGTTTCTTTCTTTGTATAAATGATAAAGCTTGTCAGCACTGCACCTCACTGTCCTGAGGTAATAAACTGCCAGACACCTACTTACATTGTAATACAGCTGTTATCCTAGTGACTTCTGCAAGCCCAGCTGCAAAACATCTGGAGACATACACATTTGAGTTAATACTAAGATTTAAAAATTCTGTACTTCAGCTTTTGGCAATTTGAATAAAAAATAAACAAAGAATCTTCTTTGTATATATATCTACCTGGAGCTAATTGTGCTAACTGGCAAACTTACAAACTTCACAATTTTTCCTTTTCTTCCAGTCGGAAAGGTAGCATACAAGTGAGATATGGTCTACTGGTATAGAGTCATTATTCTCTAGAGCAGTTGCTAAGATGTTTCATTTTTGTAATTCTTATTTGATTTTATTTACTAAGGTTATTTAATTATTTTAGTACTAATTTAGATTAAAATTTTTATTTACAGACATACACAGTTGTATGGAATGAATTGAAACTTCTTTCTTTTTTCTTCCTTTTTTGATCTGGGATTGTTTTACTGCCCATAAAACACAAGCTTAGCATGTGTGACATTTCCAGTATTTAAGCTGAAAAGATTATTTGTCCTCTACACCAGCTCATAAAAGTTGAAGATAGCAGGGCAATTAAGATTGGAATATTTTGATATCATGCGTGGAATGATGTTACTCAGATATTTCAAATTTAGGTACATGGACTTCTGAGTAAACTGAGTGAACTGAGTAAATGAGTAAAGTTGGACCCAAGAAGACAGCACTTTTCCTCTGCTATTAAAATAGCTGCTTAAAAGAAGTTGCTTGTCCTTACGTCTGTAGCAGCCTTTCCTTGACCATTGGCCAGGTAAGGAGTCAAGGCTCCTAGGTTGAATTACATGCCTAGGTTTTTAATGTTAAATCTGAGTATAATAATTTCTACCCCTCTGCAAAGCAGATGATGTAATTCTATCAAGCAAATTCCTAAATGAAAATAAACACTGTAATGCCAGGTAGACATTATTCCATTATTCATGTATTCAGACATTTTCTTAATGTACTACACTGTGGCCTGTTTATACCAAAGTGTGTTTTTGAAGGCATACAAACTAACTACTGTACTTAGCATAATTATTCACATAGAACCTTCATTGAATGAATATAAAATATTATCTATGAACAAAGAAGGATATGAGATTTGGTCCTTACTTTTATTGTATGTACTATTTTCCAATCAATATCAGCTGCTACAATGTATATACAGTATTTTTACTATTAATAATATTCTTTGTTTTATAGTTCTATTTCTTCTGTTTCATAGTCAACATATCCCCTATTACAGGAAAGAATAATTGTTTTGTAATATAAACCCACAGGCTATAACTCATGACCAACATTCTGTTCTAGAAGGAAAGCACTGACTACAGTAGTTTCTATAATTTAAGTGTCATTTTCATGGCATATTCAGAGAATTAGGAAACTGCAATGACAGCTTTTCAGCTTTGAAACTTTTTTTTACTCCATTTTTATTCCATTTGTGAAATATTTTTGTGTACTATGTTTTTCTCTTGAAGCACACAATATATTAAGAAGCTGATAAGATGCTGTATACTTAGCCTCTGTGTTCCAACTGCTGTTTTCAGAACAAGTCTGGTAAGTCACAGCATTCTGAGAACATTGTTGTCTTCCTGGGGAGCAGCCATCTACAGGAACTATGACTCTCAGACACTACATGACTATATTACTGTGAGTGTTTTTATATTTCTCTAAGCTTTTCCTTCTTGAAATATCTGAGGGTTGCTGATAGCTCCATTACTTGCTTGTTTCTTTAATTTTTCTTTTCTAGAAAGGCCAGTATGACAGTGATATCTGACTTTTTCAGAGGAGCAGTAGTTGAGAATCCTGAGAAAAATAATAATTAGCTCTAATTCAGAATGAAGGACATAATTAACTTCACTACATGTATTCTTAAATATGTTCTTATGCCTCTAGTTATTATTGAGATTACTGCATTCTAGGAAGGTAACACTAGGACACCACATACTGGCAACAGAGCTACAAAGACTTTCTCATGGTACATGAAACTCCCTCAAAAAGAAGTGGAAAAGGTACTTTGGCTGTAAAACCATCCTGAACCCTGAATAGCTTAAGCTGAATTGATGTCAGTATCTATCCTGAATTTACATTTTCATTAGTTGCAATTATTACAGTGACGACATAGTCTTAAATTAGCATTTAACTACTCTTGACCTGATGAAATTTTCATGCATCATTTCATCCCTGTGTTCTAAAATTAGGTATATTCCTACCATAAGACATATTTTAGTTCATGGTGCTTGGTTTTGGCTTACTCATGCATGACACTTGTGTCATCTTAATAATTGTGCTCCTCACTTTTGAACACATTATTTTGAATATTTAACTATGTCCATGTTCTCCTTGAGAATCTGATACGTGACAAACTCAGAGCTGAGGGTTCCACTAATAGACAGACAGCAAGATTCACATCAAGTTGGGCAGGAGTGTTGATCTGCTGGAGGGCAGGAAGACTGCAGAGGGGTTTGGACAGGTTGGATAGATGGGACAAGGACAACAGTATGAGGTTCAATAACACTGAAAGCTGAGTCCTGAGCTTCCTCAGAACAACTCCATGCAGTGCTACAGACTCTGGGCAGAGGGACTAGAAAGCTGACCAGAGGAAAAGGACCTGGGGGTGCTGGTCAACAGCCCCTGAAAATGAGATGACAGTGTGCCCGCAAAGGCCAAGAAACAACTGGATGTGGTGCTGAGTGCTATGGTTAGTTGGTATGGAGATGTGTGTTATGGTTAGTTGGCATGCCAAATCTTTGCCTCACTCTCAGGATGTTTATTCAGGGTTATCAAGACAGACAGTTATTATCTCAGCATTTTATTAAATAATTGTAGGTGCCAAAGACTATAGAAGGGACCTTAAAAATGAGAGTTTAACTGTGCTGAGCTGATGAGCCTTATTCCTATGTTGCCAACTGTGCTATTGATTGCTGCACAAAGATGGTGAGTTGTTACTACTCTTGAATCGTTAAAGTTCAAATAACTCTCTGAACAAATATCAAACAGATATAGTGTCAAAAGTATGAATTATAAATGCACTTTTGCAACCTTTTTCTGTGCAAACATGAATGAAAACTGCTTTCTTCTTAATGTAAATCAAGGCAATTATATTTGAACCGATGAGGAGTTGGCAAGGTCTTTAATTTTAAAAGGTGTTAAATACTTTGCTCATTCACCTTCCTTCTCGTCTGCATGACTATCTAATTAATCTCTCAAAGAGCATTTATGCTATTATCTGACAATTAGCCATAATACTGTCAGATTTTATTGGTAAGGATAGAACTCCATGGCACTGCTCTGTTTCTGATATACTGGAAGTTCAGACAGGCTATGAAAGTATTTACAGATTCCATGCTCAAATTTCTTTATTCACCAGTTTGTGTAACTGCTGTAAAATATATCCAAAATATTTATTTTGTATTTGATATAAAGTTATAAACAAGAATAAAATATGTGCTTACTTTACCCTACAATATGTTGCAATATAAGCAAGGAATCTATTTTTAGATTATTGGGTGAAATATTGAAAATACTGACAGAGGAGTGGAATAAAGAAAGGAAATGTAAAAGAGGATGACAGTTTTAATTTTCTATTAATTTGTCATCCTTTCTTTCAGAACTATTTATTTAAGTCACATGGTAAATGACTACATCTTCTGTAGTCTGGGTTGATATAATGAGATGAGTAACACCTAAATGTGGGTAATACATATAGGCATCTACATGTGAACTAAAGCCAAAACTCAGTTGTCTAAAAAATTCTTCTACTGACTCCATTTAAGAAACATTAAGATTCCTCAGCTCCACTCTACTTGTCAGGTCTCTTATCTGCTTCCTTTGTGCAGCTGTCTCTGATACTCTAACATCTTAAAACAGAAGCAGTAAAAAGCAGAAAATAAACCCTGCTCCTATTTAGAGGAACCTAGAGTTATTCCACTGATCAGATGTATTTTCTACTTAAGCTGAATGTTCAGCTTCCCACACTTTCATTAACTCTAGGAACAGTATCTTCACTGATTGTTGTGTGGTTTAGTAACACAGCTCATATTTAGACATATTCATGGTAAGCACTGAAAAGCAAGTGCCTGAATAGTGATATGAACCCAGCCCTTGTTTTACTCATTGTTCTCCACATTTTCCCTTCCTTTCTTATCTTTTAAATGTCTTACTTCTCCTGTTGTGGATGTTACTTCTCTTCTGTAATTTAAGACTTTGGTTCAGTTGCTCTTTAGGCCCTCAGTAACATCCGACATACCTGGAATATCCATGACATTTCTGTGGGACTGGTGGACTTACAGCTGACCAAAGTCCTGGTCTGAGAGCTGGGTGGCAAGACAAAAACTGATGGACTTCTACCCTAGAATTAGGCTTTTTATGTTGTACAGCTGCACTGAACTCTGCTTCTGGCTTAGGGTTGCTTATATGCAGGTGTCCTCAGCTTTGAATACGTAACAAAAATAAATCTTACTCCCCAGAAGTGGCCCAATAAGCAAAACCTCTCCTCTCCTCTCCTCTCCTCTCCTCTCCATACTGTTTACAATATTTTTCCTCTCCTCTCCTCTCCTCTCCTCTCCTCTCTACTCAATACTGTTTACAATATTGAACTTGTCCAATCAATATCCATTGGTGCTATCTACCACATACTTGGCTTATGTTGCAAACTTCCCTGCAAATTGTTTTATCGTGCTTAGCTAAGTGGTTTTGCAAGACCTGTCAGAGGTTTCAAAGGACTACAATGTCTAATTATATCATATGGTTAGCCAACCGTTTACCAGTAGGGTCTTTGATCATAAATGACTACACATGCTCAAGAATATCCTGCATGATACTTACTCTCTCCTGACCATTTGCAATCTCCTGAGCCATTAATCCATGGCTGCATAAAGTAGGAATCTTGCATAATTGTGCTTTTGGAAGTTTTCACATTACTTTGTAAAACCTAACAAAGGCTAAACAAAACAGCAGAGGGGAAGACACTTTTTCATTATGGGGTGCAATAAATGCATGTTATACAGGATTTCACAGTAATATCAGGGTGTTTATTTCTGAAATATGGCATGCAGACACAAAATATCTACATGAAAGTGTACTTAAAATAATAATTTGATACTATCTGTTGTATTCACATCTTAATTTCAGTCATGAGCTTTCAACTTCTATCACACAGATTAGCAAAAATAGCGTTCTAATTGCAAAGAAAGCAAATACTTCATCATCTATAACAATTAATTATATGTAACCATAACATTATTCCCCCTCTATTAAGCTTCAAAAGCAAAATAAACATAAATTCATCCAGAATACTTCATAAAATATACTTGGATTAGATTAGGATCAAGTTTCACTTTGAATTCTTATGAAATCACAGCAAAGCAAAATTTAAAAACACGTTTAGTTATTGTAATACCAATAGAACTTAATTTCAGAAACTTCAATAAAGTTTTTTCCAGTACTTGACAGAAAAAGTTAAATTGGTAACAAGTTTCTTCTTGTTATTGCTGAAAACATAATTATGTCTTTTAAGAAGATTTAAAAGAAACAAAACCAAAAAACACACCTAATTTTCCCTCCTCTATATTTTTTCTCATGGAAATGCTAAATTAGGTTTATCCCTGTGAATAATTGTGACATTATAAACATTATACATAATATGTTGCAGTGGGGATACTGCAACACGCATATATCAAACCAGGAGTCCCGTGGAAAGGAAATATATATGGACAGACAGATTCTTGCTAGCTGTTTCAGAGATGTTTATTTCTCCAGCCGCATGGCCGGAGCTCTGCCCAGGAACTGTTCCAGTCACGGGACCAAGGGTCCTTCTGCCCGCGCAGGGAACACAAACCAACCAATGGGAACGAGGCTGAGCAGGGACAGGGAAACCCCGTGTCTGTGCCCTCAGGGCCCCTCTCCCAGGGCTACACGGCAGGGGAGGGACCCCAACAATAATACTATACAATATTATGTTTTTAAAGGTGAAATACAAATGAATAAAATAAAAGAAGATTAACAGGAAGGACAGACAGGGAACAAAATTTTCCTGGTATTATTTAAACATAGCTAATTTTTCAGTCTTTGTTTTATTTTTGGAAAATAACTATCACTTGAAATCTGAGATGTGAATAAAAGGAATTAACAGACTATTTTAAAGAGTTTGCATGAATGACTTTGGAAGGTCTCAAGGAACTGCCCATAGACCCTGACTATGCTGTTTCTTCTACAGAGAGATAAATCCTGTTTGGTGTCCTGCTGGAAAGTATTTCTCATCAGTTCTACAGTGTAGCTGTAATAATGTGATGAGGTACAACAACATGGTTTTTTTATCTTTGTATCTTCTCATTGGGAGTATACTCTTCAGTTTCCTTGTCTGCATTCTAGCACTGTATTTTGTAATGTTATTTGAGAATGAATTTGATAACAGATATTCTCCAGCTATAGGGTATAAACAATTTGAAAGCACGGGATGTAAATAATTTGAAACCACAGCAAAGAATGAAGTCTGTTCTTTCCCTTAAAAGACTTCTTTGGAAAAATTAAGCACTATAAAAAACTGATTTGGAGAAAAGTTCTTACTGCTATGTGAGTTTTATTACCATGTGGTTACAATCAACCTTTTGCTTTTCATGTTTTGGGTCAAAAACACTTCAAATGTCATTTTGGCATTGAAAAATAACTTATGCAGAAGGAAATTGACCTCCATATTGGTTTGGTAGCTCAAACATTCTTTGATTAAGAAGGCTTTTTGGATGTGTATCCTCTCATCATGAAAACATCATGGTATCCTATCAGAAATGCCCTCAGATCCCCAAGCCCTGAGCAAGTCTTCAACAGACTGAGGCTAATATATCTGAGATTCTTCTGACTACGTTTAGAAGACAGTTACTGTCAGCTCACATTTGTGAGGTCTAGTAGATAAGGTGTGCTCTAAAATATCCACTGAAGCAAGCTTCTGATGATTAATGTGTGGAGGAACAGCATATCTGTAGTTCAGATTTGAGTGCAGGCCATTCACTTGAGAGTTGGACTTGAAGATCCTTGTGTGTCCCTTCCAACTCAGAATATTCTGTAAGTCACCAACCTGGTCTCAGAAGATAAACATCTGGGACTATGAAATTACATAGCAAACTCTAGGAAACCTTAAACATTGCAGAAGCTGAACAATTTCCTTTGATCATTATTTTGAATTCATTAGTTAAACTTCTCTGAGATACATAGGTCAACTTTCCATTGTAAGGAAGCAGTAATAAACTGACATCTGAAAAAAACAAATTTCTATTTCTACTGCAGGTATGCCAAATAGATAACATGTACTCTGCACTATAAATGCCTTCCAAAAAAAAAAAAAAGTCAAACTGGACTGATTTGCTCTGAGTTGCACTTCAGAAATATAGAGAGGAATATGGTTGACCATGGACTGGCATCCATCCGCTTTGATGCATCCTAATGTTTTCCAGAATATGGAGCTGACAAATGAGACCTAGGGACTATCTTTCTGGAAACCTGCAAGTAAAGATCTGTGGGACACCTTAGGTCATCTCAAATAGTATAAAAAGCTATACTGAATTATCTTTTTACCTTTTGATGTGTTGAAATCTTCTACTTCCCTGTCCAAAAATCTTAATCTATTGATTTCCTTTTTTCAAAAGTAAGTGGAAAAGCAGCAACTTGGTTTGATCCTACTACTTTTCAGATGAGATTAAGTCACATGTAGACTATGAACATCATTAAAGTCAAAATGTCATATATATTCTCTATGTTATGTTGTATAGGGCATTGTTGGAATTTTTGACTGTGTCTTTTGCAACCCAGTCTATATCTGGATAAGTGATGTGACTATAACATGCCAGAGTGTGTAAACATTTATATGAGTATGAAAGTCACAATACCTGTGAGACACCAGAGTCTTCTTGAAGTAGCAGGTTGAAGACAGCTGGTTTTTTATCATCGGCATAACAATAGACCCTGAGTGTTACAGAACCCCAAGACGTGGCAAAAGTTTAACAAAAAAAGTCTACCTTTAAAAGTATATATTTCAATTGCAAGTATTTGTACTGGTTTTGTATACTATACTAATAATGGAAGTGTAGTTAATTGTCTTAAAAATGGTAAGAACTTTCCTTTCCTATGGTGCACAGTCAACACAGCAGGTTTTTTACCTGCTCTGATGTAGTCTAGTATCCTTTATATCAAATTAACTGTACTGGTACAATTTTTTTTTTTCTTTGATGTAACTACTTCTGTTAAGGTTAAGACGGTTTGATCCTAAGAATTTTGATAGGTTAATTCTAAGGTCATTTTGACTTTAATGATGTTCAGACTCTATGTGACTTAATCTCATCTGACAACTAGTAGGATCAAACTAAGTTGCTGATTTTCTGCTTACTTTTGAAAAAAAAATCAATAGATTAAGATTTTTGGACAGGGATGTAGAAGATTTCAACATATCAAAAGAGTGGTTTAAGTTCTTGGATGTACTTTAAATTGAGATAAGTGCAAAATTACAAATGAAAAAAACAGCCTTACTCCTTCTTAAAAAAAAATAAAAATAGCAGATATGCTATCATTATATTACAATTTAGAGATCAGAAATAAAAGAAATTATCTCATTGACATTTCCATGTGTAATCTTAAATGTATGTCAAAGATGTGTTATATTTATCTCATCTAAATTCAGGAACAATCCAGTTGAGGCTCCTGTCTAAATATTTCTGTTATAACTCCTGTTAGAGCCACTTTTCACTTCTTTGCATAAGAATTACAATACATATAATATGACAAATCTGAAAGGAATTCAGAGAAGAGAGGATGGTTTAACACTGTATTGTGCTGCATGACATTAACTATATGCTCCTCCTTTGTTTCTGGGTAAATTGCTTACCAGTTAATGAGGTCCATTATATTTAACTTATAAAGTGATTATTTCTCTATATTTCCTTATCTTTCAGAATCTGACTTGCACAGATAGATCACGTAGTCATACTGAGTCAATGGAAACGATGAAAGAGGTATTTACATCTCTAATTCTAACACAGAATTTTCACAATATTTAGATATTTAATTCTACACATTTTTGATGTTTCCCTGCAGAGCATTTTTACTTTGTCCTAACACCTCACTAATGTGGCTTTCTGTCTGCTGTGCTATTGCTGGCCAGTCGTAATCAGCTAAAATCACAAATACCTCTGTGCTTCTCTCCCCACAATGTCTTTGGTATTTTTAATGATTTTTTTTCTCTCCCTTTGTTTTGAAAAAGGAACCAGGTAATAAGGGAAAGAAAAAGACATTTGCCAAATAATGTATGATCTTTAAAAAAATTGGTAAGAACAAAGGATATTTGGTTCCTAGTTTACAATTATTTTATGCTAAATAAAATGCTTCTAACAGATGTGAATTAATGAATATTTATTATGATGTGCAAAATCTCTTTTGATAGAGTGCCTTCTCTGGGGCACGTAACTTGGTCAATTTTTAGCATGTTTACGTTGGCTAAAAAAAAAAATACAAGGCAATACCTACTGGACAAACCTTCATATAGAAAACTAAGGCTAATAACTTGTAAAGCTGAACTTCAATATTGTCATCACCTCCAAAAAGGAATTGAACAGACTCTGGCTGGTAAGTTGGTTGCTATTTGAAATGGCCTGATGTTCAATGTTTCTGAGCTGCAGAGTCCATTTTGTTCATTTTTAGGTGTGGTAGTTTAATACCTTTTCATGTCAATGTTTTTGCTCTTGAATCCTTTACTTACCAGATATGCACAGCTCAACATCCTTACATCTGTCATAAATTTTGTGTTTGCACTTCTCTCTTGCACGTTTATTTGATATACTTTTTCATGTAATTTTGACGTGAAGATTTCCATCAAAGATGCTCAATATTTCTTAAAGTAAGCACACTTGCAGTACTTCCTGTCATGACACTGGCATTACATTTCTTCTTTTCTTGACATCAATATTGTGCAGTTAATTCAAAATATTTCTGACAGTGTTTGGGACTTCTGTCTTTGCACAAGAACATTTCAAATTCTCTTCTAAGGCCTAATTAATATGATGGATTGAAAGCAATGTTTGTGAGGTTTAAAAAGCAATAAGAAAAGATGCCCTTGCAGGGAGAGCATGTTCAGAAAGGCTTTGATTTTCCTTAAGCCTTTTGATTTCATGGCAAAGAGGAAAGTAAATACTGTCTGGCTCCACTTGTCTTGTGTAGTTTTATTCAGACAGACAAGTTCTTAGAGCATACTGTGAAGTAAATGCATGTTCATATTTCATGCTAAGGAAATTGGTTAATATATTAATCATAAGTGAAATATTTTTAAATAATAATGAAAATTTTTTAAAAGTGTAGTGGATTGTTGATGTTTATATTGCATGATTTTGTTTGCTTTTCCTAACTTACTGTAAAGTACCTTGTAGCAAATATGGCAAAGTGCTCTTAGTGCCACAGCACCCAAAACTGTATCTTCTGTCCAAGAAGAAAGAAGCTCAGATAATATCATGTCAGTGGAATTTAATAATGGGAATTTCTTTTTGTAATATAGATGACACGAAGTGATAAAACTGAGATAAAAATTAAAATTTAGCCTTGTTGTTTAAACAGGAATCTATGTTTTGTTTAGATGCAAATTACAGTAACTTAAGTATTTTCATAAATACAGTTAGCTTTGTTTTTATGGATATTTGTAAGGTTTTGTAATAAATTCAATCCAAAGAGTTTGATGAGCTTCTATTTTTACCTTACCACTGTCTCTTTATTAAACACTTTTCTATTGTATTCATTTACAATAAAAGAATTAAATTGCATCCAGCCCTGGGGTCCCCAGTACAACATGTGGACCTGCTGGAGAGAATCCAGCAGACAGCCATGGTCAGAAAATGACCAGAGTCAAAGTCAGAGAAAATGGTCAGAGACCTGGAGCATATGTCCCATGAAGACAGGTTGAAAGAGCTTCCAGGTTATTCAGCCTGGAGGAGAAGGCTCTGGAGTGACCTAATTGCAGCTTTCTGGCAGCTAAAGGGAGTGTACAAGAAAGATGAAGAGAGGTTTTTAAAAGGACCTGCAAGAACAGAACAAGGAGGAATGACTTTAAACTGAAAGAAGGTAGATAGTACTAGGAAGAATTTCTTCACTCTGAGGGTGGTGAGACACTGGAGAAAGCTGCCAAGAGAAGTTGTGATACCTTATCACTGAATAAATTCAAGGTCGGGTTGGATGGGGATTTTAGCAACCTGATCTAGTGAAAGATGCCCATATGTCTCAGTTTTTGAGACAAAACTTCAGGAGGAAACACTCTTCAATGAGTGTTCCTTCCTTTTCCTCCGTCAATGAGACAAATGGGGCACAAGGAGTGAAAGTGGGAAAAACAAACCAAACTATTTATTAATACACAAACAAAACAGGTAGAACAGGATAAAAAAAACCCCCTCAAAATACAACAAATTCCCAGAGAGTGAACAGATGCACGGGCTCGGACCAGCCGGGGCCACCCCACAGGCCTGCCAGGGCTGCTCCTGCAGTCTCCCCAGACAGGCGAGGAGGGAAGGGAGGCAGTGAGGCAAGGGGAACGGAAGGGAAAAAAGAGCAAGAGAAAAAAACCAACAGAACATTTTCCCAGCTAGCTGGAACACAAAGGCAACCAAGAAAACCAGTACAGTGCCCCTGGCACACTCCCTCCCGAGCCCTGCCAGGCCTCAGAGCCCCCGAGTTGCTGGGCCCCCCCGGTCCATCTTACAGGCACAGCGTCCTTGGGCATTGAGCGGACGGTTAAGGACTAAAGAGGCTTCATAACGTGACCCCAGGACACCATGGCAGAGAGGTTGGGTTTCATGATCTTTAAGGTTCCTTCCAACCCAAACTATTCAACGATTCTTTCTCTTTTTATAATGTCTTCAAACCAGGTCTGGTTCTAAGTAAAACCCTTTATCTCGTCTGAGCTAAGACTTTAATATAAGGGTTCCCTTTACTTGAGAAGTCAGATTGATATGAAATATTCTATATTCCATGTTGAACAGAAGAAATGAAATTGAAATTATTCTATTTATAGCTGAAAGTACATTATCATCTAAGACCAATTTAGGTAATAAGCTTAATCCAAAGTCAGAAATGTGCACTATCTAGAATGTCAGCTGCCATAAGAGGGAATGCAAGAACAATATTTTTGCTCCCACACTGTAGCAAAAAGCTGGAGTTATGCTGACAATTAGCACAATAAACACATAAAATTGCAGGAGAGTTTAAATAGACTTACATATTAGGACAAAGTAATAGAACAATACAATTCTTAAATATTTTAACCAAATGTTAAAATGAAAAATGCATAAAGGGAAATAATTCGAGTTTTAATTACCTTTTTTTTTTTGGTAGGGAAAACAAATTACTCTTAGTAGCTATGATATCTATATTAGATGATCTCAAATGATCAAAGCTAATATTACACTTTACACCTTTATATTTGCCTGGATGCTTGTACTGCAACATAGTCTTTAGTTATTTTATGTGCCATTATTTTCATACATAGATTGTTAAACTTCTGCCGAGTTAAAAAATCCTTGAATACCGTGGGAAGTTCTTCTGACACAGAAAAGACAGAGATAGGAAACAAAAACAAAATGTCAAGGATGATTGAGACTCAACTTCTGTATAAGGAGAAATTAAACTAACACTCTTGAGTTTGGAAGAGAAATGATTGGCAAGGGAAAAGAAAGAAACATGAGAAATAAGAAACAGTTGTAGGCTTTTTCAACAAAAGACCGATTTCAATGAACAAGAACTGACCAAATTCAAGATGATAAAGAAAGCAGATTCTTCACAAAATGCACAAAATGTGAAAGTCCTTGAAGAAAGAAAGTTATAGCAGTTTAAAACCACTGGAAAGGATTCATGAAAATAAAATATATCTAAGATTATGATCAGAGCACACCATCCTTTGCTCAAAAGGTTTCTGAACTGCCATTAGCTAGAAGATAGAAAGATATTCTCTTGAAGTGTCATTAAATGTAATTCTTTTAGTTTTCAGAATTTGCTCATTCATTTGCATTGCAATGTAGTTGAATTAATTGTCTGTTGTTTTTTTGTTTTTTTTTTTTTAATATTCTTCTTTGTTAGTACAGAATTTACTGCTTGGAAAAAAAAAAAAAAAATTGTGTGTAAACACATGAAAAGTGCTTCAGAATGTAGAGACACCACAGTCCACAATAACTAATCCTTTGTTCAGCTGTATATGGGCTAAATAATAAGAGCCATGGTTACAAAAAGTAATGCAGTTTCCAAAACAACATGGCCAAAGCAACCTTGACCAGAAATACAAGTCAGGTGCTTTACCACTGCATTTTTATCTCTACGCTATATTTAGTATTCTATCTATATAGCACATTCTGTAATGTATTACAGCAAAATCATGGCTGACATTTCTACTTTTCCTGTCCTCTATACATTGTTTTCTTAGCTATACAGAGTTAATGTTAAGGAACAGAAGTTGAATCTGAATCAGTCATTTTGCAACCTTTGATTAATGAATTGTCGAGGACTTCAGCATTGCTTTTATTTACTATTTTCCATTATTATTTTATATGCACCAACATTATTACAGATGTTCTTGGATTTCAAAGCTCTAATTGTGTCATCCTTCATTCTTCACTTGATCTTTGGAGCTTGCTGCATTGTCTGCAAATGAGAAAAGAAGAAATGAACAATAAATTCCAATTTTAATGTAACACAGTAGAAGTGATAAATTATTTTGGCACGGCATAGAAACTAAATGAGTTTCGGAAGATAAACATGTGTTGGAATTTATAGGGTATAAACTTCATTTTGTATGGCTGTTATAAATCACTGGACACAAAACTGTAACATACTCAGGATCATACTTTTTTCTACTCTACCTCAGAGCATTTATATCCATCAAAGAAATTACAGCTCAAGTAGGATTTAAGGTGTCATTTAGTTACAGGTGATGATAATGACAAACAAATCCTTACCTAGTGTCCTGGGGTGACGTTATGAAGCTGCTTTATTCCTTAACCATCCTCTCAATGCCCAAGGATGCTGTGCCTGTAAGATGGACCTGGGGGGCGGGGCTACAGGACCTGGGTGCGGGGCAGTTTAACGTTTGGACCCAACGGCTCAGGGGCTCTGGGTCCTGACAGGATTCCGGAGGGAATGCACTGGGAGTGCTGTGGTGGTTTTTTTTTGGTTGCCTTTGGGTTCCAGCTAGCTGGGAAAATGTTCTGTTGGGTTTTTTTCTTGTTCTTTTTCCCTTTGCTTCCCCTTGCCTCACTGTCTCCCTTCCCACCTCACTGGCCTCCTGGTTCCGGGGACCCTGCCAGGGTCCCCAGCGGGCCTGCGGGGTGGCCCTGGCTGGTCCAAGCCCGGGTGTCTGTTCTCTCTCCGGGAATTTGTTGTATTTTGAGGGGGTTTTATTTAATCCTGTTCTACCCTGTTTTCTTTGTTTGTTAATAAACGGTTTCCTTTTCCCACTTTCACTCCTTGTGCCCCATTTGTCTTATTGACGGAGGAAAAGGGAAGGAACACTTATTGAAGAGTGTTTCCTCCTGAAGTTTTGTCTCAAAAACTGAGACACCTAGTGCACTGTGCAAGCTCAAAAGCAAAACTGAAAGACAAAGAAAAACATATAAAAACAATAAATGTAACTAAGTGCACTGTGCAAGCTCAAAAGCAAAACTGAAAACAATAAATGTAACTCTTTTTTTTTTAAACTTAGAAGAATTAAGTGTTTCAGATGAGGTGTTTGATTGTCTGGAGTTAAAATATGATGGACACATTTGGAGCAGATGACTATAGTCATACAATCTGCTGCATGTTTGTGGACCCAGTTTGATCACAGGATATCCGCTGTTTCTCATGAGGAATTTTTCCAGTGGTCATTTAAAACATCCTATAAACTCCCTTTTCCTCCAAAGCTTTGTGGCCTTCTTTAGTCTCATTTTAGGGGATGTATTATGGATATTCTGAAGTTCCATGAGAAGTGCTTGAGTGCCCAATGTGTGGAACAAAAACATGACAAAGACTCTTCAAATTCCATTACAGTTTACATTACTAATACATATAGCCCTAAAGTAACTTCATCTCTTCACTTGGTGTAAAGGAATTCTTCTGTATATGTCATGTGCAGATGTGTTTATTACAGGTGTTTGGCAGATAAATTCTGGTTTTGTAGTACATGTTAGTAAGGCTGTCTTTGTTAATTCATACATCATCTTCACATAAATATTTTTGTGGTCCATGACTGCTACCAAGCCTATGGTAATTTTTCTGAACTATTTTTTGGTTTTGTTTTCTTTGGGTTGTGAGTATCTTTAGGGATTGTATTTTTTTGCAGGGGGTTTGAGTGGGTTTTTTTAATTACTTGGAATCTTGAAATAATTGTAGGTACAAAAATGCTGTTAGTGAGGATCTTCTTGTTATTTTTCTAAGTCCGTGAGAGACTTTTCTCTCTCACAGAAGAGGTAGCAGGGAATGTAAACACCCAAGCCACCTGCAACCTTGGAAAGTCTTGTTTATGGTATAGTAGAAAATATTTTGATAATGGATGTTTTAGGATTTTGGCCAATCACCCCCAAGGGGTGGCTGGTCCTTTGCCCAATTAGACTATGAAGAAAAAAGTCTATAAAAGAGTTTGTAAAATAATTAAATAAATCAATCTTGCTGCACAATTCCTGCCTGCTGGATCTTCTCCTTCTCCTCCTCCCTATGGCTGTGGGACATGGTGATATACTGTAGGAACCAGGCCTGCGGTAATAAATAATATCATTCCCTTATGCACCTTAAGAAGCATTCTGCAAATTCAATGGATTATTCAATTTTTTATACACTTGTTTCTCATCAGGACATATAACGTTTCTTAGTTTATTTTATTATTAACTTTAGAAGAGCAGGACTCTGTATTCTTGATGGATCAGGTAATAAAAATTTTTAGTTAATTTTTACAATCAGTTATCAAAGTCATCATGGACACAGACAGACATACAAATGCTTATACATACTCAGAGAAAGACAACTCAGCATTTTCTCTTTTAAATACTATAAAAAAAACATTAGGATTACTTAAAACTAATGAGCTACTCCAAAGAGGCAAGTTTCTGTAAACTTTTCTGACCACACAGATTGTGTAACATGAGGAAACATTTCAGCCATAATGGACTGGGAGGACTTCTGCAGGACTTCTTCTATCTCGTTTTCATCTTGTAATGTCTGTTTTTTACTGAAATAATGGCTAAGATAAGAGTTAACATTGCAATTCAACAAATATTTTTTTAACCTTCATAACGATTTATCAACTAAGTACAATTAACTTTAACACACAAAAACAATCGTTTCCCCTTTCCTGCTCCTTTCTTCATCTAAATC
This sequence comes from Corvus brachyrhynchos, assembly GCF_000691975.1. Classification (NCBI taxonomy): domain Eukaryota; kingdom Metazoa; phylum Chordata; class Aves; order Passeriformes; family Corvidae; genus Corvus; species Corvus brachyrhynchos. The sequence goes on along the minus strand of NW_008237885.1, from coordinate 5,768,989 downwards.
TCCACTGTCCATAAAATGAGGAATAAAATGTTCCCTAAACTGTGTTTCGAAGAGAAATTAAAATTCATTGCCAGAAATCTCAAGGGAGGCGATATTTGTACACTGGGGTAATGAAAACTTCTCTTATAACATCATAATTTATGGTCTAAATTTATAGTTCGTTAACTAGGATAATTGTAATGAGTAGTAAAAATGTGGGTTTACTGGGTATCATATCAGGGACTCCAAGTTCCTAGGTTTCTAATTCCTGTCTACTGTTATCAGAGTGTCAGATAATGAACTTAATTCCTTAAGAAAGTGAATTCTGGTCTACAACATTTTCATAATTTTGGTCTCTTTCTTTTGACTAGAAGCAAAAATTAGTGAAAATGTTATGAAAGAAACATTTAATGAGACATTTAGAAACTTTTGAATTTGTCCTCATAATAGTTTGAAGGACAGTGGCTTGTGTGTTGTTCAAAATCAGGAAAGCAGAAGTAGATTAACTGGTAGAAAACCAACATGCTGAGGAACACAGGACAAAAGGAGGGGGCAGAGCAAGAAAGAGGAAGAGGGAAGGACAGAATTATAGATGACAAAAAGCTTTCAGGACAGATTTCAATATTTTCAATTGAATTTTACTTTCTGCACTCACTTACTGGCTGAATTACAGGGATAAGTAGTACAAAGAATAAATAAACATTTGTGTTTTGGGGTGGGGAAGGGATTAGATCTGTAATTCTATACTTTTAAGTACACAGAGGTGGAAAAAAATTAAGTCTGGTATATAACTAACAGAAAGGAAGCTAAGTGAAACAACATCAGAACTGAGCAGTATTCATTAAAAGCAGATAGCAATTACTAATACAATTGAACAGAAATATAAATGATTTCAAAACTCTATGTCCTTGTTCAACCTATAATTTTTTGCTTCTGTGCTTTTGAGTTATGACAGTAAGGATCTTTTTTTCTGTTACAATTTAATGAAAATAATTTTATTCAAATTGGTATATTTAAATTCATGAATATGTAGGAATCCAATCCAAAACTCAGTGAGTTATAGCTGAAAGGACAACAAATTTTCACAAAAATTGCAGTATAGAGAGAAGTAACTAGAACAATTCTCACTTACAAAATGTCTAATTAGGACTTGCATGTAATTGCAAAACCAAATCCTCAAGGGTATCAAAGATATCCCTGCACATGTATCTGAAATTATCCATGTAAAATTATTTGTCTATTCAAATTTTTCCTGCCTATTAAATTGTCACATTGTAATAAAAAAGCTACAAGGGGAGCATCTTAATTAATATCCATCAAAATGAGAACCGTTAATGAATTCTTTTAGAAGGGCATTTCTAAATGTTCACACTAGGGTGGTGAAAAAAGGCAAAATAAAGAGACATTGACTTCAGTTTGTATATCTCAGGGCTCTACTGTTTACCCTATGTCAAATACTTCTATCTTTTGAGAGGAGCAACAAAACATAATTTTACAAAGAAATATATTGAAAAAAGCTTTCAGGCCTGGAAATCACAGACTCATTACAAAAATTTGCATCCTCTGCAGTCCCAGATTAATATTTAGGAAATCTGACCTGGAAGCTATGAGTATAGTGCTGATGAGTGAGCTACCCCTCAAGTATCAGTGTCCAGGCTGCAAAATGTCTGTAAGGCCTGAAATATAGATTAGTTCCATCCAGGAATCATGCATTCCTTGGTTATTCCTGGTCATTTTTTCTCTGATATTGAGAGTTAGAGGTCACTGGAACAGATGGCATAGAAAATTCTTTTTTTATGAGGAGATGAGTTTATTAAAGTGGATATAAACAGTGCTATGCCATTTTACAAGGTTCAGAGAAAGGGCCTTGGTCCTATTTAATTTGCTATTATAAATAGAGTATTCAGGTAGCCAAACTGATTTAATATGCTTGTGTATGTTTAACTGAGGTATAGTATGTACTTTGTTCATAAAGATAATTTTCATCATATATTAGGCTAACCTAAATAAGGTTAATGAGCCCCAGGGCCCCTTTACTGTTCAGCCAATTAAAAAAAAAAAAAAAAAAAGATGAAAAATTAGCGTAAGAGTTTGATTTCTTTCTTAAGATAATGGACTGCCTTCATTGGCTCCAGAAGCAGCCTAAGGACTTTCTATAAATTTCTCTCACTATCAATTTAGTCACCTCAAATAATTGTCTTCCATTACATGGCATAAATCATGTCCTTGACATCCACTTCTGCGATATTCAACTATTAAAAAAAGCTCAAGTTTTCTTATTTTTCAACTTGTTCTGTTGGTCCCAGAGACAATTCTGGGTTTACCCTTGAAGAAGATAAATGAGTAGAAGATACATTTTTACTGTATCGGCTAGTGCAGTTGGTGTCAATAAGCAAAGTCTTTGTATCTGGAGAACTACAAATCTGGAGCACATTTAGAGGAGGTAAAGACATAGGAGGTTCACCTATGTTTTGAAAACTTGAATTATTTAACAGCTGAAAAAGGCAAAAGTAATTTATCTCTCCTTTTTATTTGAAATACATAGCAGAACTTGTGCTTCTAGTTTCATGAAGACTTCATCTTGTGCCAAAAGATATAAAAGCATGAAATGAAAAGCAAAAATAAAAGGCACAAACAAATAGCATTTGCATTGAGAAAGAGGGAAGTGTATTCTGTGAAGTTTTGTGGATGTTTCTTCCTTTTGTTTTTTCTGAATCTAGTCTGGAGCAACAAGATGTTGGGTTGCTTTAACAGGGTGTTGGACCAGATGACCTCCAGAAGTTCCTTTCAGCCTCAACCATTCTGTGATTCTATAACTTGTTACAAATGATGATGCGACTTTTTTTTGTGGTTTTGTACCAACAGCAGTATTAGTAAAAAATGTTGTACTTTCACTGTTTGATGCTTGTTTCATTAAATTCTTTCATAGCATAATAAAGTGGTGGCAATTTTGAGGGCAAAAGAAGTTAGAAAATCCCCTATGATAATACACAAAAGTTTACATTACTATTAATCAGTTGAAATGTTTATTTAATCAATATCCAAAATAACATAAAATAAATGACAAAGTGACTGCTTATGCTCAGTACTTATGAAAAAATTCTTCAAAAATATTGAACATTCATATCTATATGGAATTTTAAAAATGTAATAGATCTGAAAAAGTAGTTAATTATTTTGACATTGCTTAAAGATATTTGCTCAACTGATTTATTTTTTCTAGAATAAAATTTGGACATAGAATGTTTAATTTCAGAGACGAGTAATTGTTCTATCAGTTAAAACACAGGGGATACAGAGGAATCTTTTCCCAATCATCAGAGCGGTCTGAGATGAAAAACACTGTTCTGCATTTTTCTAATTAGTGTCAACATATTGCTTTATATTCACAGTTAGTGTCCTAATTTTGTGTACTAGCCAAATTGTTCCACTTTATGCAAACGTCTTCACCCATCCTAAAGTATTGTCAGCTTTCTGTGCCAAACCAGAAATGGTAAAAACTTCATTTTTCACATAAAAACACAACAAAACAAAGCAAAAACTGAAAACTGTTTTGTTCTTTCCATAGTGCTCATATCAGACAAAAGAAATGTCAAACATCAAATTTGGCTTAAACAAAATAGATTTTTTACTACCCGCACTTGCAAACATATCTAGTGTTAAATGACCAATATTTTCTTGTTAGCATTTGAAACCTTGCAACAGGAAATGTCCCAGTTGGAAAATCCCTAAATATGATTGAAAATACATTAATATTCATCAGATGCTTACATAAGCTCCAAAATTTTTTCTCATCTTGCCTAGATTAGTTAAAAATGTGAAATACATTCATAGTTTCATGGATATAGACTCATATCTTTTGCAGCCCTACAGAGTTACTTTCACATAATTTTGCTGGAATTTGTAAACCTGCTTTCTTTTATAACCAAATAACTTTTATAACCCTATCTTTAAGTATTATGCAGATTCTACCATGGATATGCAATTATTGACTTCTTCCTCTGTAAGAAGAGTCAGTTTGTATTCTCTTGGTGCTTGGCTGAGTCCTAAACTACTTGTAAGGCAACTCCTAAATTAGGTTTTTTATAATGTGGCCTTTACATGTTATATAAACACAGCTTAGTCTTTTCTACTAATTTATAATTGGGGTTAAAACATAGAACTTGTTTTTTGTGAGAAAGTAAAACTAAACATGACTCTTCTGAGACAATAATAGATGTGGACATATCTGCCCCAAATTCCATTTGGGAGGATCATGATGACAGGAACAAGGAGAAACAAAGATCTCACTTTAGTGGATTACACTAAAGGTATTCAAATTGAAAAAAATGTTTGAATTTGAATTTTTCGTTTATTACATTTTTTACCTGTTAATCTTTATTATATTTTTTTCCAGATTACCAAAATATGTTTTTGCAATTACATTTTGAAGGACTGTCAGAAATATAAATCCGATGAGACGTACCCACGCCACTATACAAAAGAAGGATTGTGGTGATTCTCCAGCCATGTGGCACAGACCAAGTGTCATGAGTGGCGGGTAAGGAGTATGGTGTTCATTATAAATTCTCATCAAGCCGAATAAATACACAAGACCATGTGTCAAGAACAGTTATGCTTTCATTACACAGTACACTTCAGTAAGTTCACAGCTCCCACCACAAACTCCTCAAAGGTGCTGGCTCAGAAGCCGCAACACAATACTCAAAAAGTGCTGCCTAGCAAGCCACAACACACGCCTCCAATATCTCCTCACTCCCACAGCAGTGTTCAGTATGGAGTATGGAGTAGAATAGGACAGCTGCTCTTCGCCTAGAAGAAGGACAGGAAAAAGACAAATATCTCTAGTCCTTAGATCCCACGTTGGTCCTGCCACATGGATGGTCTGGAGCTAGGGCTGCAAGACAAAGTGACCAAGGCATTTGGTTTTCCACCAAAAGATTTATAGCACAAGACTCTTCCAAGGTGCTTTTACAGCGTTATAATGCTTCTTGACACAATGACTAAAATGACAGCACATTATATTAGCTATAATTGTGCCTTTCAAAAAATTTGGAAACCAATCTTTTAGGGTTTTTCAGGAACATTGGAGAGTACTCACAGACTTCACATAAGAAACGGATAGTTTCTTTTAAACTGAAATTTGGTGTACCAAAAGAAACAATAAAAGAGTATGAAAATCCCTCGAATAGTATCTAAATATGAAATATCAATTTAGTTTTGAGCTCACAGTAGGTAAAATGTTATGTACACTTCCAGTAATGTTTCTAAGAAAATTCTGTTTCATAGGAGTGTAGTCCCAGATCAGGGACAGGACTTCAAATAATGTTCTTTGTGGTGAGAAGGGAGAGAAAATCTGGAAATTGTGACGTTGGCATTGTTTATTAACATATTGGAGCTTACAATTCTATGTCTTTGCTGCACTAGAATATTTAGCTTAATGGGGACATTTTGCAAATTCTTCCAAACAGAAAAATAAAATGTTAATTGCAAATTCTTTTCATTGTTAATGCAATTCAGACTACATAAAGAACCTAATAAAGAACAATAATGAGCTATTAGCTATTAAAATTAATTTGATATGTATCAAAGTATCGTATTATCATTAATACCTTGTGCTTTAATTAAGCTCATGAAAGCCAGTACAAGATAAAGATGAAATGAGCAAACAACTTTATCTAATAGCATTCCTGTTGACAATCTAATAGCATTTCTTTTTGACAATTTAGGAGCATGTTTTCTGTAGAAGTCATTCTAATTGCTCCAGAAAACTGAAAAGCTAGTTGCAAAAATCAATCAGTAAAGCCCTGCAACCTGTGTAAAATTTTGTGCATCGAAAGAAAAGGAAAGCTCATATTTATATCAAATTTCTATTTCATGGTCTTTAGCACTTCAACACATTGTTTTCAGCATTTCACTGTAATTAGAAATTGCAAATTGAAATTTTGTTTTGTTGCTTGATTTGAAACATTCTTTGTACTTTTTTCATGTTGTTTGGAACATTTTTGTGACATGATTTGAAAAAAAAGATAGGTAAATGAGCACCCACACCATCATGACACGTTTCTGACAAGCAATTTTACCATTTAGTATCTTTCTAACATATAGCTTTCCAAGCACAGCTGTAAAGGCATTCAGCTGAAGGTGAAGCTGAAAGAGCAGAAAATTGTGAAGATAGATGGTCAAGGTGCTGCACATACACAGAGTAAAATTTTTTAATAATCTCACTTTAGAAATTTAAACAGCAGTAGAAAAGCTAGTACATTAATGGAACAGAAGGTATATGACAGCTTTTGTATGGTGTTCAGCAAAACCAGAACAGGTCTAGGGACTTAAAATCATTCATCATTCAAAACCTTTTCAAGTTCAAACTCTAAAAGTTTTGGAAGCCAAAAAATAAGCCAGTAAAAAGCCAGTAGAAGACTAAGCATCCTAGCTCTTCTAGAGGTCCCAAGTCCTGATAGGCTTCTGTACTTGTTGCTATTTAGCAGGACTGAAAAATTCATTTTAGCACAGCACATTTTGAAAGGTGCCAGAATTGCTGCTCATTAGCACAAATAAGCAAAACAGAGAAAGAATTTGATAAGGAATCTTACAGAGAATTTAAAAGTCTTAAGAGAATCTCTTGTCAGATTTCTTCTGTCACTTTGCTCTCTGGTAAATTTGTATACAGACACACACACACACTGGCACATGCAGAGATGTTCTTTTATCAAAGTTTTGGTTATCTAGTCTCGTCACTGCTTTGAAAATCTAGCTGTATAAAAACATTGTCTTCTAACTGGTCCAGAGATAGTAAATGAAATGATAGTTTTTTCCTTCTGTTTTTTGAATTTCTAAAAATGTTTTTGTATGGGATATACAATCTTTTAATGATTTTGGACAGAAATTACTTAATTCAAATTGCTATAGTGAAGCCTTACTTATTAATTTTAGTTATGACACATATTGATAAAATATTTTATCAATAACATAGTTAAGTACAACAAAGTACATAGTTATAAGTCACTATAAATTACCTATAAGTAAAATAGAATTTGGTGGTGAAGGGCCTTCTGATTCTTTACTGTGCTTCATTTTAGTGAGAAGATACAAAAGAAAATTCCTAAAAATCCCTAGCAGACTAGAATTGCTTGGGCATGATTTGAGGTTACAAAGTGATCACCTGAGTGCAGTTAGGATGGAAAAACACAAACACATGTAACTTTTGGGGGTAAATATTTTATAACTTGAGAACACTAATCTTATTATAATCCACTCAAGATGCGTGTGTCTCTCAGCTGAACTGAACTTGGAGCAATGGATCATTAAAGGGAGTTTTTTGAAAGCTTCCTGAGAATTCAAAGTGCACTTGTCCAAGTGATTCACATAGTTTCCTGTCAATGTCAGAACTCTCTGTATGTCAGTGAAAGGATAGAAAGTATTTTTGATCTTCAGTAAAACAAGAAAGAAACAGAAATTCTTCCAAGCCCTTTAAGGTGTCAGTTTAAAGATTTTAGAAGTTAACAAGCATGCATTAGGCAGAAAGTTCATTCTCATTATTTTAAGACAAAATACTTCTGTAGTGGAAGGAGTGGGGGTTACTCACATTGTAAATTTAGAAGTTTCTTCTCCTTTCCTATGGTGCCTTCTCTACTCCAATGAGGCAGTCATTGAGGACTCCAGATAATATTTTTTACAGATAAATCTCTCATTTTTCAGAGCTCAAACAGCTCAAATTTAATGAGTTGTACTCATCCAGATGGGTGAAAACAGAACTTCTATTTCAAAAACTTTTATTTTTTATATCAGAGCTTTTGTGTAACTAAAGCTTCATTCTACCAGCAACAACTTCATTCATAAAGCCTGAGGTGTGGGATTTGTCTTTCTCTCGTAACTGTCCCATGTTCTCTAGTGGAAGGTATTAATAAATGCTGTCACTACTTTTCAACATTATTTTTCTTCTACTGGCAAGTAATTTCTCTGCGTTCATGGCCTAGATTATTTTTACAGTATCTTTCTTCATGATGTCTTCATTAATAATTATAATTTTCTATAATTTTCTTTTATATGTCAACATGTATAATGAAAATAAATCTATTCACTAAGTAGAATTTTTATAAGTTAGATTTTTTTTTTTATTTTTTTAATCAGGAGGTGCAGCTTCTTTACCTACATATTCATATACAGACATATTCCTGTACAAGAAACTATTTAAATTATCAGTATATATTTTCAGTAAGACTAGAAGAACACTGAGGGCCTGAATAAACCAATTAGTATTTTTTTTAAATTCTGACACTCTTGCAAAAGAAAGGTATTTTTGGAACTGTCAGCTCAATATTTATTTCTAGCAAAATATGGCAATTCTTTGCTCAGAACTCAACAAGAAAATAAAATAAAACAGTTATAAATTGTATCTTTATGAAATAACTCTAACCAAAACAAATGGCATTTTTAATGAAACTGCAAGTTTAATTTAAAAAGATGGAATTTTCTTGTTTAATTTTTAACATATGATGTGTCCATTTCAATTTAAGAAACAGAACTATTCTTAAACAACAATGGATCAAAATCACACCATTTCTGGATGCCTGTTATTTCTTCTTCAGAGACTATGTATGGACATACAGATACTGACAGGAATGATTAATGTGGTACCTAATTATTTCGCCTCTAAAATCTGGAAATTTGAATTGATTTTTGATGTAAAACATACCTATCAACCTAGGTTACACACTAAATCCCAATATCTCTATTCTTTACATGCATCTCTGACGAAAGCACTTAATGGAACATTTAAAAAGTCTTCTTTCAAGATTCCAGTTTTACTGGCTCTATCAGGCATTTCACTCCAGGTCTTCTAAATTCCATATTATAATATCTCCTGAGGAATCTATCCTAAATATTTTTTTGTTTGTTTTTTTGGTGGAAACTCTTCCAATTTATATAGAGTACAATTTATTCAGACTTTTTTTTAAATTTGAGAATTACTATACATATTACTATATCTATTACTATAAATATATATCTTTAGCCAGAAAGTATTTTTATTGCCTATGCAAAATAAAACAATTTCCATTACAAAGTCTCTAGACCACACAAGACAGGGCACAAGTACTTTGATTTGACACTTTTCTCCAAATACCCTCTTTACCAGGAGAGGTGACCTTTCAATCTTTTCACAGGAGTTTTCCTAGAGTTCTCACCTTAGATCAGGGGCCATGTGGAGACACGTTCTTATACTATCTCTAACACTATTTTATCCTGTCCTTACTGTACCTGGGATCCACTTGAAATGCCCTCCTACAGGTTTCCAGCATCTGCCAACACTTGTAATCAGTCACTGCAACAAGCCACCCTGCTGTTTTATTTTAGCACTTTCCTAGGAATATGCATCAACAAGCTTTTCTAGGCTCATTCCATCTGTCCAGAATCATAATTTTTTTTCTTTTTTTCTTTAAAAGTCTATTAATTTATTGATGACCACTGATGGCTTTTCAAAGTTTACAACATTTAGGTATAAAAAAGGGATTAGAACAGATCAGCAAGCATTTGAAATTATTGTATCATTATGAATGGTGTGAGGGAACTTTGAAAAAAACCCACACATTTTCAGTTTAATTTAAAAGAACAAAAAAAGTTACAGCCTCCTATAACTTGAAATTAGAAGTAGTCTAATTTAGATTCAGTGTACATCCTTACTAGTTAAATTATTTAACCCAAATTAATGAATTTAGTATGAAGAATACCTCTTCAAGTGAGATTTTTAAATTGACTGAGTTTTCCCCCTGAAGTATGCTAAGGAACTTTCATAATCTGTTGTGTACAGTAAAAGATGCTTATAGCCATCCTGTGAAAGAGTGCTCCAAAATCAGATGGATTATGCCCAGTCTTAAAAGATGCACTCTTAGTTAAGTTTCTCTGGGTTCCATGTGTAGATTTTAGTAGGACAAATGTCATTTAAAAAAAGGCAAACAAAAAATCCCCAACTAAAAAACTCCCCAAACCAACATAAATCATTGGTAATTTAACTTATGTGTATTAAACAACCTGTATGAACCAAAAGCAGACTGAAACATAAACTAAGAAATGAGCTAATTAAGATATATATTAGCCCAGTAACCCTGAAGAAAAAAATGATACACTGGTATTCAATATCATGTGAGCAGAGAAAATGTGAGACAGATTGAGAAGTTTCTAGTTAATTAGAAATTTCCTTAACCAGAGAGTACTCAGGTTATTTTTTCAGGAGCAGACAAGAGAATTCAATGAAAGTACAATTAATTTAAACATATGGCAAATTTATTTTCTGCTTTATTTTCTGAGATTTAATCTGGAAATTTTTAAGGAATATTTGTTTAGTCTTGAGAAAAGGTGGCTTTGGGGAGACCTTGTCACCCTGTCCCAGTATTTAAAGGATGGCTATAAAGAAGTTTGCAAGGTGTCACATGGAAAAGATGAGGGCTAATGAGTACAAGTTACTCTTGGGGAGATTCTCACTGGACAGAAAATTTTTCACAATGCTGTTGGAATAATGCCCTCAGGAAAGTGGTGAATTCCCCAATGTTGGACACTTTTAAGGCTCAGTTGGACACGGTACTGGGCCATTTGTCTAGATTTTGCTGTTGCCAAGAAAGGTTGGACTAGATGATCCTTGAGGTCGTTTCCAACCTGATATTCTATCATTCTATGATTCTGTGATTTGTAGCTACTAACTGTAGCTTGGCTTTATATAAGAGAAAACTGACAGTTTGAATCATGAGTCATTTGCTTTTTCTGGCCAGAGAGAGTGCTCTTGACATAGACTCACATCATTTCACTGTGCTGTATCTGTAAAGTCTGGATGCCAGCTCTATAGAGGGAAAAATAAGTCTATTCTCTGGGCATTCTTATAGATCTTAACTGAGTCTCCTTTCCAACAGAAACTAAAATGTTATCTAATGAAAATGAAGTACTTTCTGGTCTTCGTTGTAAACTATAGCGTTCTCTCATACAGTAATTCCTGAATTAGACTAATTCTTAGCATCTGGATAGAAACAATACAACCTTATCCATAACCAATTCTAAGAGTCATGGTAATAACATAAAATTATAGTTTAATATCTTTTTTTGTGCTTCTTGAGAAAATTTTATTGGGTTGAATCATAAATACATCATAAAATAGGCTTAAAATTTAAAAAGAATAAGATTTACCTCTCTTAATTTTCTTCCCCTTCCTCTTCATAATTTATCTACCAGTCTTTGCAGAGACATAGTAAATCTGACTGTGTGTTCCCTGGTTCTCTGTCTTTTTTGACCTTTTTAGCATAGTGGCATGTGTCTGAG
>NW_008237885.1:5740396-5757688 GCF_000691975.1 Corvus brachyrhynchos | reverse complement strand
GCAGGAAAAGACTGCTTTCCTACAAGACCAAGCAGGCAGCTGAGGGGAAGTGTATTAGTAAAGTGGCTGCAGTATGCCAAGGAGAGAGCAGGAGAGAGAATGAGGCAAGCTTTGCTTGCTCTGCTATTCTTTAGAAGATGCTGAATTCTGTCTGGCCCCTCTCTGGGGGCTTAAAACAACTTCATAATGACTAAGGAAGTAGTTCCAGATAATTAGCCCTGAAGATCACAAAGTTTTTACTACTCTTCAAAAAAAACCACTTAGATTCTCCCTAGATGGAACAAAAAAACCTTCTGTCTTTTTTCCATTCCCTTTCCTTTAGAGTTCGTATGATAAATGATCCATTTGTTACTTGAGTCAGCTTCCAGCTGAAGTGCCCTATGAAGAGAAAACCACATTTTTCTAGTGTGTAATAGCTTACACATTCTGCTCCAAAGTAAAAAACTCCCACCTCCCACGCTAGACAAGAGAAATTAGCACCTTTTCTTCACCGCCTGTGCTGGTTTTGTCTGGGGTAGGGTTAATTTTTTTCACAGTGGCTGGTATGAGGCTGTGTTTTGGATTTGTGTTGAACAAATGGTTGATAATATAAAAATGTTTTTGTTACTGCTAAGCAGCTCTTACACTGAGAGAAGGTGTTTTATGGCCTTTTATGCTCCTCATATAGTACCACTAGCAGGGTAATTGGGGGTGCATGGGAATAGAGGAGAAACAGCTGAGACAGATACCTCCAACTGACCAAAGAGATATTCCATACCATATGCTCAGTATATAAAGTGGGGAATGAAGAAGAAGGAAGAGGCGGGATGTTTGGAGTTATGGCATTTATTTTCCCAAGAGGATGTTAATGCGTGATGTGGTCATGCTCTCCTGGATCAGGCTGAACACCTGCCTGCCTGTGGGAAACAGCAAATGAATTGTTTGTTTGCTTGTGGGCATGGCTTTTACTTTCTTTATTAAACTGCCAATCTCAACCCATGAGTTTTCCAGCTTTTATTCTTCTGATTCTCTACTGATGCTGCTGGTGAGGTAGCTATGTGCGACTTGGTTGATGGCTGTGGTTAAACCATGACACAGATCAAGATAGTCTTTCTGAGTCATGCTGAAGTGTCGTGAAATCTTACAGTCTACGATCCTTTCTGTACCACCGCATACAACATACCTACTAAGAAGTAACAGGGTAATGGAAAACAGTAAAATATCTGGTTTTAAATCAGAAATCTATCAGAAATTGTATAAAAAAATCAAAACTTCTTTTACTGAGAAAGCAAAAATCACCTAGGACTTAATGAGACAAACATATGATAGGAAAGTGTCTAGAATTGAAAGAAAAAAGGAAGAGATCAGAGGAGATTTCAGGTGATTCAAAATCATCTAACATTAAAGATCACAGTGAGTGAGTGAACAGCTGAACAGGTTTCTTGAGGGAACAGCAATAGAAAGAAAGACTTGTCAATACCACCTTACTTTTGTTTCCCTCAGGACAGAACCAATTTCTCTGAAGGACCAATGTAGTGAAGCTCTGAGGAGAATGCAGTGCTAGTTACTGTGAATAGTATGAATGACCAGGGTAGCAGTGTGCTGCTGGACTTTTGTGAATCTTCCAACCACAGCATCAAGTGGAGGCAGAATGATAGAGGTAAGTGTTCAATTGACATGTGTATTGGCTAAAACTGGTGTCAAGCTGAGATGGAGAAAAAACAATGTGTGCTTGAATTTTAATATCAGTTCTCTGTTTTTGTAGTATTTCCTGAATGGGGAGACTACGAAGAATTTCTTACTCTTTCAACAGCCCAAATACATTGAACGAGACCACAAGCAATGCACCAGTATTTTGCCAGTATTTTTCATGATTCTCCTTCATGATATGCCACTGATGGTATTCATCATATGGTCATTGAATAATTTAGGTTGTAAAGGATCTCCAGAGTCATATTGCCTTCATCTTACTGAAGTCACAAGAGAATAATTATGTTCAAATACTCTTCAAAAGTTCCCTGGAACTTCAGACTAAAACGTAGGACTCAGAGTATGCTTATTTGAGGGGATCAGTTCCTCAAAATTTTGTAGGAAGTTACAATAATGTTTTGAAGCTGAAGAGTATCTGTTTATTTTACTGCCTAACCCTTGCATTGACCCTATTGAACTATTGAAGGTATGCCAGAAATCTCAGAGACGGTCTATGTACTCTTTCTTATTAATGCTATTACTGGCACACATCAGTCTTGCAAAGCAACATATCAAAAAGCAAGATCAAAGGTTTTTGGTTTTTTTTTTTTTTTCTGTTTTGGTGTTTTTTTTTTTTTTCCTAAAAGACAAGGTAAAATTATACAGAGATATTGTAGTGTGTTGACGCGGGCTGGATATCAGGCACCCACCAAAGTCATTGCATTACTTCCCTCCGCAAGTGGACAGAGGAGAGAAAATATAGCAAAAGGTTCCTAAGTGAAGGACCAGGGTTTAGTGTACCTAGTTTTTAATCATTATTATCTTCAGAAGAGATGTTCTCCCCTTGTATTCTTAACATCTATATAATGTTACTATTCTCTTCTTCATTACTGAGAATGAGTGGCACTGAACTAATCACTTGTGTGCTGATTACAAAACATTCTGTTCGTTCCTCATTAACCTCTATGAACCACTGAGAAATATTGAGCTGACCTGACATATTTTTATTGTCTCCTTTGTGGCTTGTCAGGCACTTAATCACTATAGTTCTGCAGAAATTACATATAACTGTGTGAGTGTGCATTTTTATTTTCACACTGTTACACTAAAACAGTGAATATTTGGAATGTTCACATGCAGGTCAAATAGAAAAGAAAAATTATTTTCAAAAGCAATAATTGCAATGTGGAGCAAACTGCAATGACATTGAACTGAAACAACACAAAAACAGAAGGTTCAGAAAGAAGCTCATTTCCTTTTTAGGTAAGGAAAACATTGTCCATGACAGCATTGAAAATATTTCAAGGGTTAAATGCGTTGCTTGGTTATAATTGAGTAAATCGTATTTAATTAGGGATAAACTGAGAGAACTGACCCAAAAGAATTAATAAGGCTCAATTCATAATGTTTGATTTACTTTCCTGAATGTGGTCTTCTTTTCAGGCCTTCCGGTTAGAGTTCATTTCACCAAGATTTATTGCCCGCATCTGAACAAACCCACATCTGAACTTTTTTCACAGTCAGTTGTGATGAGTTGACCCTGGCTGGATGCCAGGTATGCACCAAAGCCACTCTATCACTTCCCTCTGCAACTGGACAGGGGAGAGAAAATATAATAAAAAGCTCATGAGCTGAGATAAGGACTGGTGGAGATCACTCACTGAATACCATCACATGCAAAGCAGACTGTTCTTGGGGATCTTAATTAAATTTATTGGTAACAAAATTAGAGCACAATAACGAGAAATAAAATAAATCTTGAAAACATATTTTCCACACTCCTTCCTCCTTCCCAGGCTCTACCTCCTCCAAGTTCTTCAAGAGCTGCTCCCACTTGGGTCACTCTTCCATGGGGCGCCGTCCTTCCAGCACAGCCTGTTCCAATATGGGTCTCGCACATGGTTGCAAGCCCTACCAGGAAACGTGCTCCAGCATGATCTCCTCTCTCCACAGGTCTGCAGGTTCCTGCCAGAAGCCTGCTCCAGCACAGGCTTCTCATGGGTTCAAAGCCTTCCTTCAGGCACTCACCTGCTCCAACGTGGGTCTCCTCCGTGGACTGCAGGCGGATCTCTGTATCACCTTTGCCCTCTATGGGCTGCAGGGTACAGCTGCTTAACTGTGGCCTTCACCATGGTCTGCAAGAGAACCTCAGCTCCAGTATCTGGAGCATCTCTTCCCTGCTGCCTGCTTCTCTGCTGACTCTGGTGTCCAAACCAGAAATTAACTCTGTCCCAGCTAAAACTATTACACTACCTCAGATATAAATGTCTACTGTGTATCTGTCTACATTAGGTGAAAAATCCTGTTTGTGTCTGAATGCATTTCCAACTCTATTTAATTACTGAATTTTTTTTGCTTTTACCAGTTCTTCCTACTTTTAATTTTTTAATTTTTTTTTCCCATTCAATTTGCTTCAAGAATGATACCTATACATGTATCTAACTGTATCTATTATTGTACAAACTATACACAAATAATCAGTAGGATTTTTGTCTATATCTCCCTTTTTCCATGTTGCCTTAGGTTCTCCAAGATAAAATAATTTTCTGGAAATAATTGAGTTGTGATGAAGGATGTTTTTTCTGCATCAAGATATACCACTGCACAGGTTCAGATTGTTTATATTCAGCTGTCTTGATTCATCTGAGAGCATGATACAGAAATAAATTGAGTAGCAGTGATGAATGATTAAAGACAAGAAATATGTGAGGTTCTCTTCTTGTATATCAGCAGCACATGACGTGGCTGATCATAAGACATCATTATCCTGACATGCAAGAAGACATACCAGAAGAATACTCCAGTCTCCATTTTCCTGGATTGATCATGACTGAAGACATAGGAGACATTTCTATAACAGGACCTTCCTTCTAGGACTCATTTAAAATCTGGAGCTTTATTTATAAAAAGCAAGTGTTTTTTTTGGTGTTTTTGGATATAAAATATCTAAGTAGCTGCATCATTATGGTATTTGAAAAAATGAAGCAACATTGTAGGCTTCCATAGATAATCCAAGCAAATACGAATTGCACTAGGCAACAGTAAAAATAACTTATGGTTCTGGTACAATTTCCTTTAGCAGAAAGCCTCAGACAATAAATTTTATCTGCAATTTTAGTATATTTCTGAATGCCATACTAGTACATAAAATGAGGTAACACAGCAGCAGCCAGATAAATATTTTATCTATTCTGACTGGATAAACAGATTCAGATGCATCCCAATGCATGATGACTACCATTAGTCATAGTCACCTCTTTATGGCCTCAGCCTTCTGGAAAATTTAATTCATTTGTTATGCTCTGCGCGTGACCTGACAGCTGCGAATATAATAGGCATTTGTTCTTTGCCTGCAACAGTCAGGTCACAATGTCCAAGTGTTCACAATGCACATTCAGTGTTACTGAGCAGAGAGCATTGTGGTCATGCTGATGTCAGATAGGAAGCTGAAG
The DNA here is from genome assembly GCF_000691975.1 of Corvus brachyrhynchos. Lineage (NCBI taxonomy): Eukaryota > Metazoa > Chordata > Aves > Passeriformes > Corvidae > Corvus > Corvus brachyrhynchos. Next base: position 5,752,568 of record NW_008237885.1, on the reverse strand, counting down.
TCAAGCAAGACAGACAACTGTTATCAGTGCCTCATGGACATCCATTTCCACAGAAGCTGAGGAATAACACAGACTCCAACACTTCTGAGCCTGACTATGAGCACAATTTGACCTTGCTTTCTTTAGCAGGGCAAAACAGAGCAGGTAGGTTATAAAAATTTAAATCAAACATACTAATAGGTCAACCCAAACTTTGATTGCTATGTAAATGTACCCACAGCAAAAGAGTAAGTAAAAGAGGAAAAATCTACAAATTCACTTGCTGTACTTTCAAATCATCAGGGTTATATTAATGCAAAAACTACACAGATGTTCTTAAATTTTGGAAAGAACACTCTGCCACCAGTAAGAAAAAACTTTATTCAGTCAGAAAGCACAAAAGTTGAAGTATTTTCTACCAAAAAAACCCCTAAACAAACAAAAAAGACAACCCCCTCCACAAAAAAAAAAAAAAAAAACCAACCAAAAAAACCCCACCAAAACAACCACAAAAAAAGACCAAGCAAAGAAGGGACAGAAAGAAGGAGCAGATGGGAGAAAGTGCTTATCCTAGGTGTACTGAGAGCACTTACCAAGTAGCAGGACTAGAATAAGGTCCTATATCCTGAAGGAGTTTTCACCATTTTAAAATCTCATTGATTCCTTTCCTCAAGAAGAAAGAAAAATATTCAGAGATAGCAGGGCAACAGCCATGCATATTGTTCTTTCTTTTAAATACTTAAATACAATTTAGGTATAAGGCAAACCCAAACTGTTTAAGCATAATCATATTGTAAGAATTGTCCCACTTTCTGTAGTCAGAAAAATCCTCAGTTCAGACAGAACTCATGAAAAGTCACCTTATGACCCTGCCTTAAAGTAGACCAGCGATCATGTAATTTGTAAATGTGAATTGTAGTTTTTTTCTGTAAGTGGACTCATGTAATTCCAAATGTGTTCATTTGGAATACAAGTGAAGGAACTACTTTTCTCCTCTGAAAGTGACAAGACTATTACTTTCTGTTTTCTAATTAGAATATGTTTCTACTTAGATGTCACTTAATGGACAGCAGATTCAAATTCTTTTTTGTGATGCTGTATTGGGTGTAGGTGTAAAGATTTTGGTATGTGGAGAGAGCTACAGGAGTGGCCTCTGTTAGGAGTGACAAGGGCTGCCCTGCTCCAAGCACAGACATTTCCAGCTGGCTCCGACAGACCCACCACAGGACATGGCTGAGCCCAGCAGCCACCATGGTGGCAGCTCTGGGAACACGCATTTCAGAAAACGAAAGCGTTTTACAAAAATGAAGATGATTTTCTATTCTTTTTACATTTTATGAGGGATAGTAATATTTCTAGGCACCACAAAAAAGATACAAGAGAAACACAGATTGAAAGTAATGATAAAATACAGCAGTTAGGAGGCTGCTCATATGCTTCTGCTTAGAGAAGGACAAAATAGTTACATAGATAGTCACTCAAGCGGAATAAGAAGACAAAGCCTTAAAATCCCTTAAAAGCTTCTTTACCAATCAAAATGGCCCCTTATTTCCACTCTGTATAGGGGGTGATTGGAAACCTAACTCACAGCTAGTTGCCTTCACTGCTCATTCTTAACTTTAAGGTGTCTAAATCTGGAACTGAATCCAAGTGGCACTTACCAAACATAGGCTTGTTCCAAGGTTTTAAAATAAACCTAATTACAGGACACAAGGGATTTCTGTATACAAAAAAAAAAAAAAAAAAAAAAAGCTGAAACTACAGAAGAAGATGCATAACCTACTGAATTTATGTGTGAAAGTGGACGTATAGATAGACATACATAGAATGACACAGTTACCTGTGCAAACCTTCATATTTTCAAGAAAAGTAAAACAGCCATGTCAGATAACCTTTTAATACTCAGTAAAATCACACATTTTATAAAATTTTTACAATCTCATGTTTTGGTTTTATCTCATATATATATATATATATATGTAAAGCTGATAACTGAGTAACTTCAAAGTCTGAGTACTCTTTCAAAATGGGAGAAGACAACACCTCCATCAGTAGGAGAAGAATATCTTTCTTCTTATTTTACATCTAAAGTTGATGTTTTTCAGCACATTAATTCTCAAGACCAATCTTTTATAACCACAAGAGTTCAGCTTGTAATGAATTTTTAGAGCAAGAGATCAGTTGTTTTATTAACCTAGTATGCTGTAGCCTGATTACAAAAAGGAGAAGGAATTATGGAAGATTCTACAATATTTTAATGACTCATAAAATTGTGGTGGTAGATTGGCATATCTATAATTACGAAAACTAACTCCTCTAATTCAATGCAGACATTACAGGAAAATTCCATTACCAACCTACAAAATAATGCAATATTTATATGCTCACACATAAAGGAATAAAATGATTTGACAAATTGTATTTGCATATCAGTTTGTGTTCTCTTCTCAGAATGAAATACAGGTCATGAAAAAGAATATCGGATCATAACACCAAGTACTGTCTTGAATCACTTTCTGTTTTTTCTTGTTTATTCCTTGTTCAGTTAAGAAACAAAAAGTTATTTTAAAATTGTCCCTTTTCTCTGCAATGTCTAGGTCAGTACTACTCATTCTAACTTCTGAACCTTCTTTATATCAAACTGAAAATCTTGCCTTTTTCAAACTATTTCTCTATGAAGTCAACACTCTCTCTCTTTCCCCAAAACTGCCCATCCTCTCTTCTGCCCCTTCTCCCTTCCATCAAGGTGAGGGAATAGGGGTGGGAAAATATTAAAGGATCAAAACCCCTTTCAGTATGCAAGGGCTATAGAATTCAACTCTTGTCAATCTCAGATTTAGGTTTGAATTTGTGATTTTATTTTCCTCATATAATCAATAGGCACCTAAAAGATGGATTGATGTGTCAGCTGCTAAAAGCATCTGTTTTAAAAGAGCTGAACCATATTTGGAGGATTCAGTTTCTCTACAACTTTAAAATTTAAAATGTAGTAGCTTTATATGTCTGATTCAACATGTGAGATTTCCATGAGGTGATTTAAAGGTTTAAAGTTGTGATTTAAAGGTTTAAAGTCATGCTCTTGGCCTCATCCATTAAATCAGTAGAAAGCCAGAAGGATATTGTTGAAATAAAGTAAGAAAGAGGCATGGAATTTAAAAGAAAAGTAATTTTTTATTGGCACATTAAAAGAATCAGTTTAGACCATGGACTCAGTTTCTATTATATTGTATATTCATGAGATCATAATGTTGAAAAGTGATAAAATTAACTGGCTGCATTTGTTTTGGGTTTGTGGGTCTTGTTTTTTTGTGATTTTTGGTGGGTTTTTTTAATAAGCAAGGATACTCAGACAAAATTAATGAGTGATGAAGCAAAAGAAGAATTAATTATGATGTGCTTTTGCTCCAATAGGAAGAGAAGAAAATCCATGAGTAAAATTAATGCTTCATTCATCCAAGAATTGTTTGCAGTAATTGATTGTTATGCTGGCTTATAGAGGAGTTCAGCTTTAGGCTACTTCAGTCATTTAAAAAATCCCCAAATTTTGCCATGAGACTTGCCATGAACAGAGACACAGGAATAAGGGAGATGCGGTGCAGGCATATTTTGCCACAGTATGGTTATAGGGGTAGCATTCGTCTTACTAAATGTTCATGTCTTTGTTGCAGATATCTGGAGTATCTGAGATAAACCTATAATATGGGGAGAATCACTCGTCAAAATATGACCCATGGATGCAGATGCAGTTCTGAATTTGAGACACTCGGTGGAAATCAAGGCAAAGTCATTTTCTGTAGGGACTTATCAAAGGGTTTTCAAATGTATGCTTTATAGAATCTTCTATTTTTTTGGGGAAGCCTGTAACTTCTGACCAAGTTAATATCAATTAGGAAACCTGATTCCCTTAATCCTGGTTTTCAAAGAAACCTGAAATACAGCCTTTTTAGATGTCAAGTCCACCACCCTCCAAAGGAAAACAAATACCAGTTATATAAGTGTATAGTTTGGGGAAAGTGTTAAAAATATTACAATTAAAATTTAGAGAGGCATGGTTTTACTTGAAAGATGTTCAGTACTGAAATGGAGAATATATCTGAGGATCGAGCACTTTATTCAATGTCTATGATTAGTACAACACCTTCTGTGACATATAAATGTGTTTCAATTGTTACACTGAACTGGGGCTCTAAATCAATGATTTTGATTTCTATTTGAAAAGACAAGAAAATCATCACTATGCTGATACTTTCCAGGAGGTTAATGATACAAACGTTGTTTGTATTGACATAAAGCATTTCTTGGTTTTGAAATTTTCAATTATATGTTGTTTGAAGCTTCCTTCTATTTGTAATTTTTTTTTGTTGTAGAATAAGTGATTATTAATGTTGCACGATGACTAAAACATACTATGGATTTCACAAATTAGGCAGAATAGAATCTAGGTTGTTACATCTTATTTAGTGAAATAATTTTTCTTTTGAATAATTTATTTTTAATTAAAAAACCTAACACCCACAATGCTGTGATACAGGCAGAATGTAGTTTTATTAAAACCACTAGGAATAATCCAATCAAACCTTGAAATATTTCTGTCTTCTATTACACTGATTTAAATTTTGTCTCAAAGGCGTAGGAAGATTGAGGTAAGTAGGAATATTTTCTGAGTTCGTTCCATTGTATTTTCATTTACAACTTCCTATTGTCAAATGCTCTCAGGCATAGATGCCTCCAAATTAGAATTTATTACTGAGTTATGCTGTGGCATTCATCAGTTTGTGTCTAAGATGGTAATGTGTCCATCTCAAGATTTTAAAAAATAAGCTCTGAATTGAAGCTAAAGTGAATGAATTTTTGTATATCTCTTTAAATTTCAAACACTCATTAAGAAATTTTTTGTCCCCTCCAGTTTTTATGGATGATACTTCGAGAAAGTTTCAAAAAGGTGTACATTGTCTTGTTTACGCAGTGTTGCTGCCCACATTGTCCTCTCCTTGGTCCTGTAACCCATGACGTGTTTCATTTCCCAGCCCATTTCCACCTCCATTCTGCTTCTTCACCCCTGACGTGACCCACCCTAAATGGCTACTTTACTCCTGTATTAAAGTGTCTCTTTATTTTATCCTTTTAAATTATACTATTTCTTCATGTATTCTGCAACAAGAGTTTCCATGACAAAGTAATTGATAACAAAGTTTACAGAGATGGTGTCTGCACCTGAAGAAACACCACAGAAAAATACTGGCCATTAAATGCGTTCTAAAAAGAGTAGAAGTTTCTGCCATAGACACCAACAAACTGAAAACTATCAAGTACAAAAAAATTATATGAGGAAAGCTTATACAGCAAAGGATTTAAAAAGGAGACATAAAGTGGAGGATCCTTGTGCCATCTCACCAACACCAAGAACAGATAAAGTTTACCTTGGAAAGTTGATATTCTTAGGGAAATACATATCTCTTCTACCGGTCTGTAGAGATAGTCTTAGAATCCTCCTTTCCAAAACTACATTTTAAAACCTTCCTTCCCATCCACTTTTAAAGGAAAGATGGTTTTCTCTACAGCCCACTGTTAAAAAAACCAACCAATCAAAAAACCAAAAAATTTGTCTTTTGATGGAAGCTTACCACTAAACACTTTTTCCTGCACCAAGCTGCCAAGTCCCTTCCTCAATTTCCATACTATAAAGGACTTTCTTTTACCACTTGAAAATATCTGATTTACAAGACTGATAGGACATTCTAAGTTTTATAGATTTTCTGGAACACCTGATGAATATGCAGTGCAGCAAATTCCAGAATAAAGATAATTACGTGGCACATAACATGTAGAAAATCTCTGTCTTCTGGAGCTTAGAGGGTGCCACATTGCTTTGTAGAGGACATCTATTAGTGAAATGTTACTTTTGTAGGGTGATAGGGAAACTTTTCTTAACAATTTCTATTTTATGTGCATAACAATTGTTTTCCATGTAATCCTAATGGGTCAGATATTTTTCCCTAAATAGAAATTATGAATATGCATTATGCTGTGCCTGTAATGGTTAGTGAAAGGAACAGGGATCTACTCCAAGGCTCTGTGACGCTGATTGGTTTATGCCAATGCTGTTTGGGAATAATTCCATGCATAACAGACACTTTTTGGAAAAAGGTAGTTGCGGAAGTTCATAACAAAGCTAGAGAGTTCCCCCACATCGAAACAACATGAACTGGCAGGGGTCCTTTGAGTGCTTTCATTCAGGCTGAAAAATATGAGGAAAGCAAGATACATTTAATTAAGAATCATTTTATAGTTACGTTTGTCTGAGAGTTTTTTATTTTCTTTTTTAGAGAAGAATAGTAGCAAATTACTTTAGCAAAAAATAATGTAAAAATAACCTGTCAAGAAGAATAAGGGATCAGTCACCACTACATTTCTTAAGATGTGCTGGTACTCCAACTCTCCTCCCGAGTCCACCAGGGTAAGGGGGAAAGAGAGGGGGTTTAATGAGTGGCTGCCAGGCTTTTCCTCTCCATCTGGGTTTAAAATTATGACACAGGTATAAGAGGAAAAATTATATTTTTAATAACAGTCCAAAATTAGTTCTCAACCCCCTTCCCTCAACCAACCAACCAAAAAACCTAATGTTTTTGCATCTCCAAAATTACACCATTAGTACAAATGAATGAACACAACAAGTGATAAGTGGAAAATTATGACTATTTCCTCTGGTATTATATGTACATACTCTGTTAGCATTTCATAGTTTCATCATAAGTTATTCTCTTTTGAAGTGCTCCAACAAAGCTTTAGAAAAATTTTATCAGAAAAGGACAATTTGTTCACTGACACCTATATTGTATTTCTGCCATTTCTGTGTTAGCCTTGCAGGAAGGATGGAGGTATTTATGCCACAATTTGAAAGTTCTTCTGGCAAATTTTGAAAGCTGTGAAGGGCTTTTACATCATGTTGCTGTGATCTAGCTTTCCTTTTCACTCACGTTTCATTTGCTGACACATGCAAGCTATACTTTGGCTATAAATTCATTTCTGATACTTTTGAATAATGGTGTATATATAGTACAAGGAGATAAAAGAATTATTATGAGGAAATAGAAGAAAAACACTCACCTCCTCCACAGACCTCAGTTTATTAATCATTGACTAATTTACATTGTCTCACATTACTAGAAGAAAAAAGCACAAAGTCTTATTTTAATTCCAAAAATTACTATGACATATTCAAATTTCTACTTGTGACAAATCTTGTCATTCAAATATCAGAAATTACATTGCTTTGTCTTTTTAAAATCTAATTATAGACAAGAAGTTTAGGGTTACAGAATCCACACCAATGAAACAACACAATATAAACCAACCAATTTGCATAAAAGCATTGTGAAGTCCTACTGATTTTTCAAAATTGTATCCAGTCTATCTTGTTCTCATAGACTACTGGTTGCTAACATTTGGATCTTCAAATAAGTTTTCTAACAGTTGTAAAGGAGAGTGAGGAATGGCTGGATTGAAAAGAGGCAACTGGAGGATTTTCCCTGGGCCGTAAGAGTTTGCAAGATGTAGCTTCCTTGTAAATTCCTTCTCTATTTAGTTATTGATTTAGTCTAATTAACAGCAATCATCACTTCAGTCTGAGATTCCTACATATCCATAGGGAAGGGTATAAGAAGAATTGCCTTAAAGTTGTGATGTGTAGTGTAAGAGATGATCATAAAAATGTTTAGCAATGGTTATTTTCTATGAAACAATAGATAAATGGCCTATAAAAAGAGTAAAAATGAAGTTGTTTTTTTTTTTTTAAGTCTCAGATCTTAAATATAAAATAGGGTAAAGAAATAAGAATTAGATTCCTCTCTCTTAAGGCAGTAAAATCAAGTCAAGCAGGAACATAATCTTAAATATTTATGTAATAAAAGCATGTTTATCTCACTGTAAAAATGTAAGATCTTGTCACAGTTTTCTTGCCTCTCTGACACTCAAACTCATTAGATTTTATCACACAATGGTGAAGGATTAAAGTTCTAAATTTAAAGGTTCTTCTTAAACTTTTCTGAAATGGAACATTACTTTTAAAACAACCTTTAAAAATCTTTATGTTAAAATATGCAGCATGGTTTTCTACAGCTCTGGAAATTTATTGCAAATAAAAAACATGGCCAGCATTTTCGGAGACGTGTGCTGGTCTTCCATAACCACCAGCACTTTAAAGGGTTCAATCTTATTTATATGAATGTCTAAGAAAATGCTGCCTAAGCTGCCTGTTATTGAAAATGCTGTGTCCAGAATTTTAACTCACTCCAAGCAATTCAGCATGTCACTCCAGTCATGAGGGAGAGCCACAGTGCAACTGCTTGTCAAATATCAGATTTACTTTAAAATTGCTTTAATGACTTCTACGACAACATACAGTTTTGTATTTACAACCAGGGCACAGGAATGGTAGTGGAGGTGGGAGAAATGAGTGGCTAAAACCTATGTTGGAACAGAAATAGATCAGTCTAATAAAGAAGCTTGAATCCTACGTCATCTGTATAGCAAAAGTAAAATCAGATTTTTTAAAGAGATATTCATAGTCCTAATTTTTTACATAGCTGACCTGAAAGAGTTATATTTGAAGAATCCTACATAAAGTTTCTAAGTATGGTCGTAAGCAATAAGAGGTGCCTATGGTCGTATATCCCAGAATGCATTACTCCTTTATTAGGAAACACTTCAAGAAACAGCCGTGTTTCCAGAAGAAATGGACAAACGTAAGAAATGGAAAAAATATAAAGCAATGAACAAATATGTAAATGGTTGAGCTATCTTCTTAACATATAGATATATTTGTTATGCATATATGTACATGTATATGTATGGGAACAAATGTGCATACATATATACATATATATATACATAACAGCATGTATAGCAAGCATACTCTATACAGATGATGCATTTATTGTATTTTTCATTCACTTTTAGAGTCAATTCTTCCTTATAGTTTTTACTTTTTTGTCCTTTCATGTCTGTTCCTTTTTCAATGACTTCAGTGCTATCATATACCTTCTGTACATCATTAACTTTCTTTTTCTGGATGTGCAGTTAGTCCTCTTTCAAATGAAGGCAAGGTTATCTTACTTTCTCAAATCCCTTGTACATAAATATAGCAATTCCCGAGAGTCATACAACTACCTCAGATTGTTTTGATTAAGTCATAGACCTGAAATAAAAAATTGTGCCTTTATAGCATAAAAAGCATTCTGAGATAATTTTCCATGTTAGAAACCTAGTCCGTGATGTTTTTGGTCTTACTAATAGTACAAACACACAGTCTGAATCAAGATTGTAATATCACTCAGCAGAGGTTGTATAATACATTATATGTAACATATTTTGCATACATTTCACTAAAGCTCAGCCATAAACTGCCACAAAATTGTTTCTGTTTATGTGTATTTGTAGAATTCTTCCATAACCTTAGTCATTGATGACTTTTTCTTTGTTGGTTTGCTGTTGGGCGCATATATAAATGCAATGGCATATGCATGAGTACAGAGTATCTGACATACTGTACACTCATTCTTTAATCTCTCAGTAAGCTGCTTTGTTGAACACTGTCTTCTCTCTTGACCCCATTTTGCAATGCAGTGAATGTTAATATGCAGTTGAATGAAAGAGTCAGAGGGCAATCAGATACTTAGGAAACAAGAAGCTAAAGTCAGGCTGACAGGGAAGGGTAACTGCACCAGAACTGTGGTCTGTTCCATGGAATGTAGAAGATAAAGGAGAAAGGCAATCAATCAAGTTTATATTAAGGATGAAATTTAAAGTTTTTTGTGTTACATTAGCAAAAATTTTATGTTCAAAATTTTAATTCACAACAGCAGCTCAGTGTGTCACTCCATTTTTGACTTCATTAGGCTTTAGAAATTCTTTCAACAGCATTAACACCAATCTGTTTTCTACTTTAAGGAATACAGCCTTCTGTGGTGCCTATGGTAATTTCAGCTGATGTATCACAGTGCTGTTCAGACTGAGAAATGCAGGTTTAACTAAGCATCAGAAAAAAATTATGCTATAACTAACCATATCCTTTCCCTGATATGTGTATGATCACGTGATATAGAACATGATTTTGTTTGGGTTTTTCCTTTTATATGTGAACAGAACAATTATAAAGAAGTTTAAGAAGTACAGAAGTCATAGACCTGTCTGTTAAATACAAAAATCCTCTTTAATTTGTGAGGAAAGGAACCCTTTTTTTTCAATAGACTCAAAACCAAAGACAATTTGCCTTTATCATTCTCTCTTGCTTTTCTTACATGTATAACTTTCTCCACATTTAGCTGGTTTACACAGCTTCCCTCAAGCTTGTTCATGAATAACTTATTAGCCCATTTTGTCTCATTTTCCGTATTTTTGTTTTTAATCAGCTGCTTTATCACAGTTGAGGGATGCATTTAGACTCTCTTAACCACATTCAAGCTGTTCCAGTGTGAAGTGTATATATTTCATCAGTCTCAGTGCAACTTTAATTTAAAAATTAACAAAATTTATATCAGCTTGAATGAGATTATACAAGTATTTAAATACTAGTATTCTACTAGCTGAAACCTAAGTATTCATTCTAACACTGTCTCCAGTGATGTATATGTTGTCTCTGCTAAGAGCAGGAAAAGCTAGATAAGCAAAATGACTCACCTAAAACCAGAGTCTGAGTCAGGCTTACAATGAAGCATTTAACTTACCACACATTTTTTTAGGTTGTTTTAATCATAAGAGCTTATGCTTATAGAAACACAGAATTGTAAGTGTTGGAATGAACTTCCGGAGATCATTTAGTCCAACCGCAAGTCCAAGTCAGGGTCATATGGAGCAATAGGAATAGGAAAAACATGGGAATGCATCCAGGTGTGTTTTGAATGTCTCCAGAGAGGGAGAACCCATGAGGTCCTTGGGCAGCCTGTTCCAGTGCTCTGCCACCCTCAATGGAAAGAAGTTCTTCGTCATGTTGAGGTGGAACTTCTTGTGTTTTAGTTTATGGGCATTGCTCCCTGCCCTATTGTTTCGCACCACTGAAAGGAGTCTGTCACCATATCCTTGACAGTTGCCTTTGAGATATTGGCCCTGCACAAGTCTCCTCAAACACTGTTGCATAAGCTGTGGGCTCCTGGCCACTATCCTGACTCCTATGAGGTTTTCCTGATTCAAGAAATCCCCCTGTGCAGTGCACTACGGCACTAAAGTGCTCCACTGCTCATTGTGCTGGCATGAGAGTTGCTCACCTTGCCAACTGCCAACACCTTTTTAAACAATCATACTAGCAAAATAGTGAAGTAAAATGAGAAAAGTACAGAAAGAATAATTATGTGTAGTCATTTTGGACTCAGGACATTGCCATAGCAATAGGGGCACTGCCAGCCTGCTCTGCAAAGGGCAAACTTTGAAGTGTTTATACCAGCCAGTTCAAGCAGTGGATGCAAGCCATATTCCTAGGGTTAAGGATTCATTCCTGTTCCCCTTGTGCTTGCAGTTATAAAGAGCCAGGAGGAGAAGATTATATTAAAACTTACTTTCATTTTAAACCAATTTGATTTCTGTAGTTTGGCATAAAATGTTTGTATGAAAACATACAGATCAGAATGTAAATTCAGAACAAATATAATTCTAGAGTCATAGATTATTCTGAGCTGGAAGGGACCACAATGATCATTGAAAATCCAACTCCTGGCCTGGCACGGGACAATCCCAAAAAATTAAACCGCGGGCCTAAAAGAATTGGGTCCTGATCCACTGCCCAAACACCCTCTGGGTAAACAGCCTTTTCCTAGTATCCAACTTAAATATCCTCTAACTCAACTTCAGGCCATTCCCCCAGGTCCTGTCACTGGTCACCACAGAGAGGAGACCAGTGCCTGCCCCTCCTCTTCCCCTCAGTTGTGTCATAGGTTAGCAAGCATAGTCCCGGAAGGGACGTCCTTGCTAAGGGGTGCTTACAGTTTCCTCTGGGAACTGATAGAACCTATCAGCTGGCCAGTTTGGATATGGACAATTCTCTAAGCCACTTAAAGTTGTGATCACCTCTGTGATCCACATTTAAGAATAGGCAAACTCCCCCTCCAAGCTCTCTCTCGTTTCCGGCACTGGGACAGGTGGCTGCGGGCCCCGTGTGGGGGCCAGCGGGCCCGGCCAGGCCCTGCTTGGGCCAGGCCGGGCC